>NC_069507.1:268802071-268812071 GCF_027579735.1 Bombina bombina
GCTTAGTAAGCTGTGACCTTTCTGACTGGTAAGAGCTCAAAGAGATCCAGGCTGCCTGGCCAACCTCGCTTTATATACTTGATAACTTCTTGAAGAGCTGTGTCCAAGCGTGTCTTTTTCCTTATTTGCTCTAGCTTTCCTGATGAGATGGATTTAGATGCCAGAACTGAATCCACGTACACTTTCACATCTGATTCCGTTGAAGATTCTTTAGCAGCAGCCAGCGGGAGCCTGCCACTACCAGTTGTTTTCCCAGCTCATGCACTGCCTGAATGTTAAACCTGAGCAGATTCATCAGAAATCTCTGGCATCTTAGGGGTGTCTTGTCAATATCATAGTAATTGATCAGAGGAACAAGTGGTTTATGGACAGTTTTCAAGCTAAACTTCTTCAGGCCCACTAGGTAATGCTCAAAGCTCTCACAGGCCCAAACTGTAGCCAGGCACTCTTTCTCAATTTGGGCGTATTTCGATTCTGCAGCCATCAGTGCACGAGAAAAGTAGGCAATGGGCTGTAGTTTCTCATTCAGCTGCATGAGAGTGGCCCCTAGCCTATAACTACTTGCATCGGCACTAACCACAGTCGTAAAACCCCAGCACTGGGGCAGACCCCAGCAGGGACTTGACCTGTTTGAAAGCTTCTTCATGTGAAGGTACCCAGACCCAGGCAACATCTTTCTTCAACAAATCGGTAATAGGATGTAATACTGTAGATAAATCTGGTAGGAACCTGCCCACATAATTCACAAGGCCCAATATTCGTCTCAGCTCCTGTACATCAGAAGGACTTTTCATCTGTTTAATAGCAAGGATTTTGTTAGGGTCTGGCCTGATACCATCTCCGTTAATGATGTGCCCAAAACAACATAACTCAGATTTTCTAAAATGGCATTTTTCTTTATTTAATTTCAGCCCAGACTCTCTAATGGTCTGCAGCACACAGTTCATTCACTGATCGTGTTCTTCCAGTGTGGAGCCATACACAAAAACTTCATCCATGACAACTGCCGTGCCCAAGTGGTCCCTCAGGAGGGAACTCATCTCTCTTTGAAAAATTTCAGGGGCAGAGGAGATCCTGAAGGGGAGTCTGCAGAAGCAAAACCGACCTACCGGTATAATGAAAGTAGTCAGTTTGCGACACTTCGGGTCTAGACGTATCTGCCAGAAGCCACTGGAAGCATCCAGTGTGGAGAAGAATTTTGCCCCATCCAGTCTCTGAGCTATATCTTCAAGAATCGGCAGCACATATCTCTCTCTTTTCACCACCTCATTCAGCCGTTTCAAATCTACGCAGATGCATACCTTCCTGTTGTTCTTCGCAACGGGCACAATGGGGGCACACCAGTCAGTTGCTTCGACAACTTCTTCAATAACTCCCAAATTCTTCATACGCAGAAGTTCCTTCTCCACTTGAGGAATGAGCAGGAACGGAATTCTATAAGGAGTAGTAATGCTGTATGGGACTGCATCAACTTTAAGTGATATTCAGACTAGCTTGCAGTTCAACAGGCCCAATTGGCCAAACATATCTTCCGTAATCTCGTTTACTCAGACGACAAGGCCCAAACCACAGGCTGCTTTCCTGCTCAATAGGTTAACACACTGTCCTCTAATTACATGTACCCACATGGTGAATTTCCTGTTTGTACTTGCAGCTGGCAAGAAATTTCCCTGCACAATTGATGCTGCCACCAGGACTATGAACGTTCATAGTAACTTTCGCCAGCTGAGGCTGTCGAGGCAGTTTTATGAATGCTGCAAGTGACATAATGGTAATATCTGCTCCTGTGTCAATCTTGAAGGCAACCTTGGCTCCCATAACTGTAGGGGTAACCCGCCAATCTTCATCTGAACCAGACCGTTCAACAGCAGACCCTACAAATGACACTTCTTGAGCTTCCTGGTCACTATCCACCTGCATCTCTTTCATGCACTCAGTTTTACACACCACTTCGAAATTGCCCATTCGGTTGCACTTTCTACATCTTTTATCTTTAGCAGGGCATATGGCATTCTAATCATGGGTACGGTTACATCGCATGCAACGAGCCTGCTGCACACATCTGCTTCTGGGCATATCAGCTGCCTTTGGTCTACCGCTCACCTGCAGCTCTCCTAAACTGCTGCACTCCATCCACAATACTTTCAGACCTCATGTCAGCACTTTGCTTTTTCACCAGTTCACTCTGGCGGGTCATCCAAATTGCCCTATCTAAAGTTAATTCAGCCTCCAACTGTAGCTTCAGTGAGACCTCAGCATCTGAAATTCCTATAACTATTCTGTCTCTGATTTGCTCTTCTTTAGCAACACCAAGCTCAAAGAATTCAGCTAATTCACACAGGCTGCGCACAAATGACTCCACAGATTCTCTCACATGCTGGGCACGTTTGTGGAAACAAGCTCTCTCATTATTATTATTATTATTATTAGTTATTTGTAGAGTGCCAACAGATTCCGCATCGCTATAAACAAAGGGGGAGTACAACAAAACAATTATAGGGTAGAAGGCCCTGCCAAGAGTTGCAATGTTGTAGTCAGCTCTTAAGAAGGTGAACTACAAACAGCTGGACTTTTAGGCTTACATGCTAAGAGGGTTCAGGGGATTGCAGTGGAGGAGAGGAACTGGTATTAGGAAAGGTTAGCGTAGGTTGTATGCGTCCCTGAACAGTAGAGTCTTTAGGGAGCACTTGAAGCTTTTAAAACTAGAAGAGAATCTTGTGGAGCGAGGCAGAGAGTTCCATAAGATGGGAGCCAGTCTGGAGAAGTCCTGTAAACGGGAGTGTGATGAGGTGACAAGAGAGGAGGAGAGTAGGAGGTCATGAGCAGAGCGAAGGGGACGGGAGGGAGAGTATCTGGAGACAAGGTCTGAGATGTAGGGGGGAGCAGTGCAGTTGAGGGCTTTGTATGTAAGAGTGAGAGTTTTGTGTTTGATCCTAGAGGCAAGAGGAAGCCAGTGAAGGGATTGGCAGAGAGGCGCAGCAGATGAAGAGCGACGTGTAAGGAAGATGAGTCTGACAGAGGCATTTATTATGGATTGTAAAGGAGCTAGGCGGCAGGTGGGGAGACCAGAGAGGACAGAGTTGCAGTAATCAAGGCGGGAAAGGATGAGAGAGTGGATTAAAATCTTAGTTGTGTCTTGTGTAAGGAAGTGTCTAATTTTAGAGATATTTTTAAGGTGGAAGCGGCAGGCTGTAGCCAAGGACTGAATGTGAGGAGTGAAGGAAAGATCTGAGTCAAATGTGACCCCGAGACATCGGGCATGCGGGGTAGGGGTAATGATGGAGTTGTCAACAGTTATAGAGATATTGGGGGTGGAGATTTTGGAAGAAGGGGGGAAAATGAGGAGCTCAGTTTTGGAGAGATTTAGCTTGAGGTAGTGAGAGGACATCCAGGAAGAGATGTGAGAAAGACAGTTAGTGACACGGGTTAGCAAGGAAGGATATAGTTCTGGTGCAGAGAAGTAGATTTGGGTGTCATCAGCATACAAATGATATTGGAAACCGTGGGACTTAATAAGGGAACCTAGTGATGACGTATAGATTGAGAAGAGAAGGGGACCGAGGACAGAGCCTTGCGGTACTCCGACAGAAAGGGGTGACGGGGCAGAGGAGGCCCCAGAGAAGGCTACACTGAAGGTACAGTTTGACAGGTAGGAAGAAAGCCACGAAAGGGCTGTGTCACAGATGCCGAAGGATTGGAGGGTTTGGAGCAAAAGAGGGTGGTCGACAGTGTCAAAGGCTGCGGACAGATCAAGGAGGATAAGCAGAGAGAAGCGGCCTTTTGATTTAGCTGTAAGTAGGTCGTTGGTGACCTTAACAATAGCTGTCTCTGTGGAGTGATAGGGACGAAATCCAGATTGCAGCGGGTCAAGAAGGGAGTTTAACGTAAGGAAATGGGATAGGCGTGCATATACTAGTTTTTCGAGAAGCTTTGAAGCAAGAGGGAGGAGGGAAATTGGGCGGTAGTTGGATGGGTAGGTAGGATCAAGGGAAGGTTTTTTGAGGATAGGTGTGACCAGTGCATGTTTCAATGATGAGGGAAATGTACCAGTGCTGAGGGAGAGGTTGAAAATATGTGTTAGTATAGGGGTAAGGGTAGCAGAGAGAGAGGGGAGCAGCTGTGAGGGGATAGGGTCAAGGGGACAGGTAGTGAGGTGAGAGCGCAGTATAAGTGCTGAAACTTCTTCCTCAGTAACAGGGGAGAATGAACTAAGTTTCAGGTTATGAGGGTTGTGGTTGAGTGAGAGTATTTGAGGGGGGGAGAGAATGGAATTGTGTTGAGAGCTGATTTCATGTCTGATGGAATCAATTTTGTTAATGAAGTGACTGGCAAAGTCTTGAGCTGACAGAGAAGTTGTATTAGGAAGTGGGGGAGGGCGGAGGAGAGTATTGAAAGTGGAGAACAGACGTTTTGGGTTTGAAGAAAGATTAGAGATAAGAGTAGAGAAGTAGTGTTGCTTGTGGAGATTAAGGGCATTCTCATGAATCGCATTACGTTTGGGCACAATGTGAGCACTGAGTTTGTTCATAACTATTTCAAAGTCAAACTCTTCCCCTTCTTGGAATGTAAAGGCATTAAAAAATGGCTCCAAATCTTTCCCCATAGAGTATAAAAGATAATTAACGTGTACTTCACTACTCTCCTTGTCCAGCTTGGAAGCAATCCTGAAGCGTTGAAACCACTGACGCCATGTGGGCCAAGCTGCAGGCTGAGAGAAATCAAAAGGCTCAGGTGAAGTCAATTTCAATATCGTCATTAATCAGGAAACAGAAGCGCAGGTAAGTACTTCTGACACCGTGTCATGAGATGCAGGACACAGCAAAAAGGGTACAACGCTATTTTATTGCAGAACATAGAAGTTTACAGACTGCACACTGCATCCAGCATAGTAACTGACAAAGGCCTAGATTTGGAGTTCGGCGGTAAAAGGGCTGTTAACGCTCCGCGGGCTTTTTTCTGGCCGCACCATAAATTTAACTCTGGTATCGAGAGTTTAAACAAATGCTGCGTTAGGCTCCAAAAAAGGAGCGTAGAGCATTTTTACCGCAAATGCAACTCTCGATACCAGAGTTGCTTACGGACGCGGCCGGCCTCAAAAACGTGCTCGTGCACGATTCTCCCATAGGAAACAATGGGGCTGTTTGAGCTGAAAAAAAACCTAACACCTGCAAAAAAGCAGCGTTCAGCTCCTAACGCAGCCCCATTGTTTCCTATGGGGAAACACTTCCTACGTCTGCACCTAACACTCTAACATGAACCCCGAGTCTAAACACCCCTAACCTTACACTTATTAACCCCTAATCTGCCGCCCCCGCTATCGCTGACCCCTGCATATTTTTTTTAACCCCTAATCTGCCGCTCCGTAAACCGCCGCAACCTACGTTATCCCTATGTACCCCTAATCTGCTGCCCTAACATCGCCGACCCCTCTATTATATTTATTAACCCCTAATCTGCCCCCCTCAACGTCGCCGACACCTGCCTACACTTATTAACTCCTAATCTGCCGAGCGGACCTGAGCGCTACTATAATAAAGTTATTAACCCCTAATCCGCCTCACTAACCCTATCATAAATAGTATTAACCCCTAATCTGCCCTCCCTAACATCGCCGACACCTACCTTCAATTATTAACCCCTAATCTGCCGAGCGGACCTCACCGCTACTATAATAAATGTATTAACCCCTAAAGCTAAGTCTAACCCTAATACTAACACCCCCCTAAGTTAAATATAATTTACATCTAACGAAATTAATTAACTCTTATTAAATAAATGATTCCTATTTAAAGCTAAATACTTACCTGTAAAATAAATCCTAATATAGCTACAATATAAATTATAATTATATTATAGCTATTTTAGGATTAATATTTATTTTACAGGCAACTTTGTAATTATTTTAACCAGGTACAATAGCTATTAAATAGTTAAGAACTATTTAATAGTTACCTAGTTAAAATAATAACAAATTTACCTGTAAAATAAATCCTAACCTAAGATATAATTAAACCTAACACTACCCTATCAATAAATTAATTAAATAAACTACCTACAATTACCTACAATTAACCTAACACTACACTATCAATAAATTAATTAAACACAATTCCTACAAATAAATACAATTAAATAAACTAGCTAAAGTACAAAAAATAAAAAAGAACTAAGTTACAAAAAATAATAAAATATTTACAAACATAAGAAAAATATTACAACAATTTTAAACTAATTACACCTACTCTAAGCCCCCTAATAAAATAACAAAGCCCCCCAAAATAAAAAATTCCCTACCCTATTCTAAATTAAAAAAGTTACAAGCTCTTTTACCTTACCAGCCCTGAACAGGGCCCTTTGCGGGGCATGCCCCAAGGATTTCAGCTCTTTTGCCTGTAAAAAAAAACATACCATACCCCCCCCCCAACATTACAACCCACCACCCACATACCCCTAATCTAACCCAAACCCCCCTTAAATAAACCTAACACTAAGCCCCTGAAGATCTTCCTACCTTGTCTTCACCATACCAGGTTCACCGATCCGTCCTGGCTCCAACATCTTCATCCAACCCAAGCGGGGGTTGGCGATCCATCATCCGGTGCTGAAGAGGTCCAGAAGAGGCTCCAAAGTCTTCCTCCTATCCGGCAAGAAGAGGACATCCGGACCGGCAAACATCTTCTCCAAGCGGCATCTTCAATCTTCTTCCATCCGGTGCGGAGCGGGTCCATCTTGAAGCAGGCGACGCGGATCCATCCTCTTCTTCCGTTGTCTCCCGACGAATGACGGTTCCTTTAAGGGACGTCATCCAAGATGGCGTCCCTCGAATTCCAATAGGCTGATAGGATTCTATCAGCCAATCGGAATTAAGGTAGGAATTTTCTGATTGGCTGATGGAATCAGCCAATCAGAATCAAGTTCAATCCGATCGGCTGATCCAATCAGCCAATCAGATTGAGCTCGCATTCTATTGGCTGTTCCGATCAGCCAATAGAATGCGAGCTCAATCTGATTGGCTGATTGGATCAGCCAATCGGATTGAACTTGATTCTGATTGGCTGATTCCATCAGCCAATCAGAAAATTCCTACCTTAATTCCGATTGGCTGATAGAATCCTATCAGCCAATCGGAATTCGAGGGACGCCATCTTGGATGACGTCCCTTAAAGGAACCGTCATTCGTCGGGAGACAACGGAAGAAGAGGATGGATCCGCGTCGCCTGCTTCAAGATGGACCCGCTCCGCACCGGATGGAAGAAGATTGAAGATGCCGCTTGGAGAAGATGTTTGCCGGTCCGGATGTCCTCTTCTTGCCGGATAGGAGGAAGACTTTGGAGCCTCTTCTGGACCTCTTCAGCACCGGATGATGGATCGCCAACCCCCGCTTGGGTTGGATGAAGATGTTGGAGCCAGGACGGATCGGTGAACCTGGTATGGTGAAGACAAGGTAGGAAGATCTTCAGGGGCTTAGTGTTAGGTTTATTTAAGGGGGGTTTGGGTTAGATTAGGGGTATGTGGGTGGTGGGTTGTAATGTTGGGGGGGGGGTATGGTATGTTTTTTTTTACAGGCAAAAGAGCTGAAATCCTTGGGGCATGCCCCGCAAAGGGCCCTGTTCAGGGCTGGTAAGGTAAAAGAGCTTGTAACTTTTTTAATTTAGAATAGGGTAGGGAATTTTTTATTTTGGGGGGCTTTGTTATTTTATTAGGGGGCTTAGAGTAGGTGTAATTAGTTTAAAATTGTTGTAATATTTTTCTTATGTTTGTAAATATTTTATTATTTTTTGTAACTTAGTTCTTTTTTATTTTTTGTACTTTAGCTAGTTTATTTAATTGTATTTATTTGTAGGAATTGTGTTTAATTAATTTATTGATAGTGTAGTGTTAGGTTAATTGTAGGTAATTGTAGGTAGTTTATTTAATTAATTTATTGATAGGGTAGTGTTAGGTTTAATTATATCTTAGGTTAGGATTTATTTTACAGGTAAATGTGTTATTATTTTAACTAGGTAACTATTAAATAGTTCTTAACTATTTAATAGCTATTGTACCTGGTTAAAATAATTACAAAGTTGCCTGTAAAATAAATATTAATCCTAAAATAGCTATAATATAATTATAATTTATATTGTAGCTATATTAGGATTTATTTTACAGGTAAGTATTTAGCTTTAAATAGGAATAATTTATTTAATAAGAGTTAATTAATTTCGTTAGATGTAAATTATATTTAACTTAGGGGGGTGTTAGTGTTAGGGTTAGACTTAGCTTTAGGGGTTAATACATTTATTATAGTAGCGGTGAGGTCCGCTCGGCAGATTAGGGGTTAATAATTGAAGGTAGGTGTCGGCGATGTTAGGGAGGGCAGATTAGGGGTTAATACTATTTATGATAGGGTTAGTGAGGCGGGTTAGGGGTTAATAACTTTATTATAGTAGCGCTCAGGTCCGCTCGGCAGATTAGGGGTTAATAAGTGTAGGCAGGTGTCGGCGACGTTGAGGGGGGCAGATTAGGGGTTAATAAATATAATATAGGGGTCGGCGGGGTTAGGGGCAGCAGATTAGGGGTACATAAGTATAACGTAGGTGGCGGTCGGCAGATTAGGGGTTAAAAATTTTAATCGAGTGGCGGCGATGTGGGGGGAGCTCGGTTTAGGGGTACATAGGTAGTTTATGGGTGTTAGTGTACTTTAGGGTACAGTAGTTAAGAGCTTTATGAACCGGCGTTAGCCAGAAAGCTCTTAACTCCTGCTATTTTCAGGCGGCTGGAATTTTGTCGTTAGAGCTCTAACGCTCACTTCAGAAACGACTCTAAATACCGGCGTTAGAAAGATCCCATTGAAAAGATAGGATACGCAAATGGCGTAGGGGGATCTGCGGTATGGAAAAGTCGCGGCTGAAAAGTGAGCGTTAGACCCTTTAATCACTGACTCCAAATACCAGCGGGCGGCCAAAACCAGCGTTAGGAGCCTCTAACGCTGGTTTTGACGGCTACCGCCGAACTCCAAATCTAGGCCAAAGACTGTAATGGCTATATGCCAAGCCCCATCCGGTGACGTCACACTCCCACTCTCACCACAGAGCCCTTTGCAGGTAATTAGATGAAAACATGAAAAAACATATTTATGCAATATTCACATTTAATAAAGTGCTATACTGTGTATTTACTGTAAATATGTCCCATTCCAATGTTCTGCACATAGAAAAATATGTTCTATGAATTTTTAAATAGATATTCCTATAGTAATCTGTATATTTTAATACCTATATATAATGTGTGTGTGTTTGTGTACAGGGAGTGCAGAATTATTAGGCAAGTTGTATTTTTGAGGATTAATTTTATTATTGAACAACAACCATGTTCTCAATGAACCCAAAAAACTCATTAATATCAAAGCTGAATATTTTTGGAAGTAGTTTTTAGTTTGTTTTTAGTTATAGCTATTTTAGGGGGATATCTGTGTGTGCAGGTGACTATTACTGTGCATAATTATTAGGCAACTTAACAAAAAACAAATATATACCCATTTCAATTATTTATTTTTACCAGTGAAACCAATATAACATCTCAACATTCACAAATATACATTTCTGACATTCAAAAACAAAACAAAAACAAATCAGTGACCAATATAGCCACCTTTCTTTGCAAGGACACTCAAAAGCCTGCCATCCATGGATTCTGTCAGTGTTTTGATCTGTTCACCATCAACATTGCGTGCAGCAGCAACCACAGCCTCCCAGACACTGTTCAGAGAGGTGTACTGTTTTCCCTCCTTGTAAATCTCACATTTGATGATGGACCACAGGTTCTCAATGGGGTTCAGATCAGGTGAACAAGGAGGCCATGTCATCAGATTTTCTTCTTTTATACCCTTTCTTGCCAGCCACGCTGTGGAGTACTTGGACGCGTGTGATGGAGCATTGTCCTGCATGAAAATCATGTTTTTCTTGAAGGATGCAGACTTCTTCCTGTACCACTGCTTGAAGAAGGTGTCTTCCAGAAA
>NC_069507.1:268814571-268868124 GCF_027579735.1 Bombina bombina
GTCCAAACAGCTAATCCTCTTTGAACTTTGCTGCAAATAACAAAAAGAAAGTAGGAACAAAAAAGAAACAAAACTCAGATACACAGGCAAATATACAAAACAGTATAGTGATGAGAACAGAAAACTTGATTGACAGAAGTTGATTCCACAGATGATAAGAAACTTCTTGTAGATATCCGGATTCTTTTCGTAGTGTAGAAGAATTCTGTGATAGTGCATAAGCTACCCAAGCTTGATTATTGTTGGAATCCGGGATTTGAAGAATTCTGGGCTGAAAAAGATAAAAAATGTAAATAATAATAACATAATATAAAATACACCCACAAATAACTGGGAGGGAAAAATGTATTTAATATAATTAAATATATATAAAATAAGGGAGGGAAAATACTCGTCTCTGTCTCTTTAATAAAATCTAGATTATACCGTCACAATTGTTAGGATAATCGTCATTTTATTACAAGGACAGAGACTCCTATTTTGCAAGTTTAAAGCAAAATGATTATGATAAAAGACTATATTGAATGGTAGAAATCGGTTTAAAATAAAACTGACGGAATACCGAATCAGAGGACCAATCTGCTGCATTAAGAATTTCTTGTAATGAAGCAGATGTGATAAAAGCTTTAGAAGCAGAAGCTCCTCTCACTGAATGAGCCGAAAATTTGTCTTCTATACCTGCTAAAGACATAATCCACTTAACCCACCTACTTATGGTGGTAGTAGAAACAGAGAGATGAGGAGAAGCAAAAGAAATAAGTAGTTGAGAGGAGGAAGAAGATAATCTGAAGGATAAAGTTCTGGATTCATACTCTTTCAGGCAAGAAACCACACATAATTTAGGATAGTCAAAAAAGTAAGGATAAAAGATAGAGGAGGATAAAGATTTAGTTCTTCGAGATAAAGAAAAGACAACACCCTGAGGAGTAAACATCTTAGAATTATAATCTATAGCTCTAACATCAGATACTATTTTACATGAGAGTAAACATAATAAAGAAGCTAATTTACAAGTTAATTGCTTGAGAGAAAGGTCTTTATTGAGAGGCCAATTATTAAATAGATTAATTAATAAATCCACATCCCAAAAATAAGAATGTTTAGGAACAGGAGGCTTCTTGACTCATGGCATTAAGAAGCTTTTTGACTGAAGACAACTGTCCAATAGGAATATTAGCTATAGGATAATGTCCAGCTGATATTGCAGATCGAGCAATATTAATAGACCTATATGCAAGACCTGTTTTAAAAAGAGAGGTCAAATAGTTAATGACTTCATTCACAGGAGCTGAAAAGGGATCCAAATTTCTGCTACTGCACAAATCAGACCATCTGATCCATGCATATCTGTATAATTTCTTGGTACCTGGTGCCCAAGAATCTCTGAGTAGCGATTTAGCTTCTTCCGAAAGACCTTCGAATGACCAGGAATCCCTGAAATCATCCAAGCAATCAGTTGAAGGGATCCTTGAACAACAAGGTTGTGTGGTTGTCCTGTCGGGTCCAACAAAAGATCTTGCTGTAGAGGAAGAAGGAGAGGAGGAAGGTAGGACATCTCTAGAAGAGCTGGAAACCAGGATTGGGCTGACCACCATGGAGTTATGAGAAGAATTGAAATAAGATTTCTCCTGACAAACGATATTGTCCGAGGAATCATTGAAAAAGGAGGGAATGCATAAGCTCCCTTCTCTTGCCATGTCTGAAGAAAAGCATCCGTCGCTAGAGCAAAGGGGTCTAGCCTCCAACTGTAATATGGAGTCAGTTGATGATTCAATCGGGAAACAAAGAGATCTATTGAGAAAGGACCTTTGCGGTAAAACAGAATCTGAAAAATTTTGGAATTCAGTTTCCAATCGCTGGAGTCCTGAAGATGACGAGAACCCCAATCTGCCATGATGTTGTTTTGACCTGGAATATATTCTGCTTGAATATAAATGTTGCGATCTAAACAAGAATGGATAAAATCTGAAGTTAGATCCGACAATATTTTTGATGTAGTACCTCCTAAACGGTTGAGGTACCTGACAGCAGAAATATTGTCCATCTTGAGTAAGACAGAAATAGGGCGATCTGAATGAATAAAGTTCTTGACAGCAAAAGAACCTGCTAAAAGTTCTAGACAGTTTATATGAAGATTCTTTTCTTCTGAAGTCCATTTTCCACCAGTGATGGAAGAACCCAATCTGGCTCCCCAACCCGAATTGCTGGCATCTGATTCCAAAATTATTTCGGGAGAACAACCAAAAATTGCTCTCCCATTCCAAGCTTCTAAATTGGCTAACCACCATAATAACTCTGATCTTGCTTCTTCGGACAAGGAGATCTTGTGAAAATAAGAGAAACCCTGTCGGAGATAAAAAAATCTTCAATCTTTGAAGAGCCCTGTAATGGAGGGGAGCTGGAAAAATTGCTTGGATAGATGAAGAAAGAAGACCAATAATACGGGCTAAAGTCCGAATTGGAAAAAGAGGTCTCTTGAAAAGGTAAGATATCTCTTTCTTTATTTTTTGATTTTGTCTGAAGGAAGACTCAAAGTTGCAGATTGGGAATCTATAAGAAATCCAAGAAATTTTAGAGACTGGGAAGGATTGATCTCTCAAGAAAGGGGACCCCCAAAGCGCCTACCAAGCTGGAGGCAAAAGGGGATAGCACTACAGGTATATAAAATTGTTAAAATATTAAAATTTATTAACAATGTCTAAAAACATACAATGTAAATCATGGATCCATGAGGAATAATGAATGATGAATAATAAAAACAGTATATACAAACAATGTGCAAAATATCAGCAACAGATAGTAAGCAACAAATAATCACAGATGTTGGACTGAGAAAACACGGGATTGGGTAATAAAGATACTCAGAAAATTATCAACAATATATCAAAAAATATCAAAAGATATAAAAATATAAAAATGGCAAAGGAAAAAATAGCTAGTGTCCAGAAATGTTCAATAGTGTAAAATCCAAAATTGGAAAATCGTCGTAAGAAATGACTCAATAAGAAAATGTGTCTATGAAAAATCAATAATGTGAATTGCAATTCAGTGACAAAAAAATGAAAAAAATGAAAAAATTAAAAATGCGGTTTATACAAAGTGAAAATAGTCACCCAGACCTAGATGGATATTCCTTGTAGTGATCCCACAGTGTAGATATATCCTTGAGGGTGTGAGGGGAGGAAGGGCTGTGTCCACAGGAGTGTGAAACAGGATTAGAGTCTGAACCAGATTGGCCCAACAAAATGATGTCCACCTAAAAATATAAAGAAAAATATGGTGCAGATAACTTCACACAATAGTGCATAAAAGGGATTAGGCTTACCAATACTCAGTCGACGCGTTTCGGCCCCAATAAGGCCTTTATCAAGACTGAGTTTATTTAGGAGAATGTGTCCTTATAAAGGGTATTGTAGCCAATGGTCATGTTGAACTTTTGCGACCATTGGCTACGCGAAACGCGTCGACTGAGTATTGGTAAGCCTAATCCCTTTTATGCACTATTGTGTGAAGTTATCTGCACCATATTTTTCTTTATATTTTTAGGTGGACATCGTTTTGTTGGGCCAATCTGGTTCAGACTCTAATCCTGTTTCACACTCCTGTGGACACAGCCCTTCCTCCCCTCACACCCTCAAGGATATATCTACACTGTGGGATCACTACAAGGAATATCCATCTAGGTCTGGGTGACTATTTTCACTTTGTATACACCGCATTTTTAATTTTTTCATTTTTTTCATTTTTTCGTCACTGAATTGCAATTCACATTATTGATTTTTCATAGACACATTTTCTTATTGAGTAATTTCTCACGACGATTTTCCAATTTTGGATTTTACACTATTGAACATTTCTGGACACTAGCTATTTTTATATCCTTTGCCATTTTTATATTTTTATATCTTTTGATATTTTTTTATATATTGTTGATAATTTTCGGAGTATCTTTATTACCCAATCCCGTGTATTCTCAGTCCAACATCTGTGATTATTTGTTGCTTACTATCTGTTGCTGATATTTTGCACATTGTTTGTATATACTGTTTTTATTATTCATCATTCATTATTCCTCATGGATCAATGATTTACATTGTATGTTTTTAGACATTGTTAATAAATTTTAATATTTTAACAATTTTATATACCTGTAGTGCTATCCCCTTTTGCCTCCAGCTTGGTAGGCGCTTGGGGGGTCCTCTTTCTTGCTTGATTCCTATTGGTGGTCACTAGGTACACCCCTCCCCCGAGCTAAGGGTATAGAGTAGGCGCTAGTCCCATCTCCTTAACGAAGGATTGATCTCTGATTTGTCGAAATTGATAACAAATCCTAAGCTCTGAAGGAGATTTATAGTTAGTTTGAGATGAGAAATCAAACAAGGACGTTCCTGATGCATGATAAGGATATCGTCCAAATAGATTATGAGACGAACACCTCTCATTCAGAGCCAAGCAACTACAGGATGAAGGATTTTTGTAAATGCCCAAGGTGCAGAAAAAAGTCCAAAAGGAAGGCATGTAAATTGCCAAAGGTTGTTTTTCCACAGAAATCTCAAAAAATTTCTGAAAGAATGATGAATGGGGATAGAAAGATAAGCATCTTTCAAATCTAAACTGACTAACCAATCCTTGGAAAGGAGACAGTCTCTGAGGAGATGAATTCCCTCTATTTTGAAATGATTGTACTCTAGATGAAAATTTAGATTTCTTAGGTTTATAGCAGGGCGAAAAGATCCTTCTTTCTTTTTGACCAGAAACGTTGCTGATGAAAGAATCTTTTTCTGATGGAGCTAATTCTATAGCTTGTTTTTTGGCTAAATCTGATATCTCTTGGTCTAGGAGGAGATAGTCTGAAAGGGAGAAGAAAATTGGATTTGGAAGAACAGACTGATAAGGGATTGATATGAAATTTAGATGGACACCTGATACTGATTGAATAAATAGGGCAAGTCTGCCTCCTACTTTTTGAGGGGAAAAAGGAATGGAATGATAAATGTTCAAACTTACTTGAGAATGGTCTTCTAGAAGGTCTTCCTCTGAATGATCTTGCTGGCCATTGTCTGCCTCTTGTAGGAAAGAAGTTGTTGAATGGTGTTGATGGTACTTGGTTGTTTTGGAAGAAAGGCCTTGAGGAGAATGATGAACGGCCAGGAAAGCGGCCCCTTCCTTTCCCAGCCCTGTCAAAAACTCTGTTGTTTTGACTGAATATTTTCTTTGTTTGAGTTTTAATTTTATTAAGTGAATTTAGGGATGAAACATAATTGGACAGTTCTTTTAGTCCTGCATCTCCAAATAAAAAACCTTTAGCCTTTCTACCCATCTCTTTGGGAACAAAAGTCTGACAATTTGGGATCAATCATCCTGAGTAGAATTCTCCTTCTTTGACAGGATAAGGCAGAGTTGGAATCACCAATTAAATACACTAAACGCTGAACCCATTGTTTAATCACAGCAGGGTCAACCTGAGAATTCTTAGAAATTGCATCCTCTGATAATTCTAATAATTTAGTAACTGGACCCAGAGTATCCAGTAATTTATCCTGACAGGCCTTTAAAAACCTGTCAGGTCCTTTCCTGATATTAAAATTTTTTGTCCCAATAAATTTCAATAAGTTAAGGTCAATTTCGGGAGTGGCATGAGCCAAACTGGGTAACTCTGGCCTAGGACATTCAGCCCTTAAAATACTTTTAGATTTTTTGGAAAGGGGTCTCCTTATATAGAAAGCAATGAATTTGGAGACTCTTTTTGATGCTCTCCAATTAGAGGACCTGGGGTGTTCTATATCATTAGCGTCTAAATAAGATTCCCCAGCATTATCTAATAATCTAGGTTTTTTTTGGACTTACTAGACTTTTTGGATCTTTTATATTTAGGGGAATCGTCATCTGAGGATGATGAGTCCGAAACATCCTCATAAACAGAATCTTTATCATCATAAAATTTGTCAGAAGTACAGGAGTCGTTAGATTCAGTTGTTGAATCAGAGTCAACATTAAATTTGCGCTTAAGTTTTTGTTTCCTGGTTATAAAAGAAACAGCATCAGAATCCCCAGAGGAATCATTTTTTTAATTTTTTACAAGCGCGGACTCATTGTCTGAACTAGGCAGACTTGTATTTAATTTGTCAGTAGAAATGACAGTAGAGTTATCATTAGTATTAGAATTTAAATGTTTTCTTTTACTGGTCGCTTTTTTGGGAATATGGCCAGAGGAATTAACTGCAGCCATGACAGACTGCATCTGTTGCTGAAGGGAAGTCATAGAAGACATAATGTCTTGCAAAGATTTATTAGAAACTTCAGATATGTTTTCATTAGACATGTTAAAATAAGATAAAATACTAATTCAGCTTAATAAATATGTGTCTTTAAATTTGTAATAAATTTTAATTCATATACAAATTAAAATATAAAATTTAAAATAAATATTTTTCTTGAAAATATGGGGAATCAAACCTAGGACCTTGTGATCTAAAGGCTGACAAGTTAACCACACAGCTAACGCTAATATTTGAGGAATTGGCAAGCTATGAAATACTTAACAAGTAAAATTAAGACACAATGTGAAAAATAAAAATGAAACGATTTGCAACAAAAGTTGCCAAACTTAAAAACCTAGTGAGAACAAGTGAGGTAATGACCGTGGCTGACAGGACTGAGGCGGGTCTGAGGGCGGGAAAAGAAAAAGTGATGAGTCACTAACAGGGGGCGGAGATAGGGGCCGACAATGAGGAAACCCTGACACAGAAGGATAGAGGATACCGGAGGAGCAGGGAAATATCGTAGGTAAACGGAAACTAACGAAATAAGGGTAAACTGATGTTACAAACAAATTATAAAACAAATTTTAAAACAAACTGGTAATAAATTAATAAGCAAAAAGGTGAAAAAACGATATTGGGGAAAAGTGTTGAGAACAACAGTAGACAATGGAAAAGATGGATTAAAAATAAAATAAAGGCAAGAATTTAAATACAATAATAAAAACGCATTATTTATTTAAGAATGAAATTTAAATAATACTTAACGTCTGTTCAGCAAAGTGAAAAGAGGATTAGCTGTTTGGACTATTACCTCTTATACCTTTGGATGTTATCTTATTGGCTGTTATCTGGTTGCATAACCTGTTACTGTGATTTCATTGGTTGAATTTTTCTGTATTATTTATTCAAAATTGTCAATGCTTTTAATTGCTGTCTGTTCAGTAAATGAAAAGTTATTGCAAAATAGGAGTCTCTGTCCTTGTAATAAAATCTCAGTTGGGTTCCATGGACTTTGATCATAGGGTATAATGACAGAGGTGTCAATATATTGTGACCCTAATGCTGTCAATAGCACTTGATCTAGGGCTACAGTTCAAGTGGAGCACTATTTATTGCTCCCGAACTAACTCCGCCAGACGTACATTTTTTTGCACACATCGGGTAGTACGCGTATTACAAATGGAAAGTAAAAAGTTTTTACTTGTGCACTAGCCCAAAGTGCGCAAAAAGCCGAAGTTAGAATATTGTAAAAGCGGAAGTTAGAATATTGTAAAAGCCGAAGTTAGAATATTGCAAAAGCCGAAGTTAGAATATTGCAAAAGCCGAAGTTAGAATATTGCAAAAGCCGAAGTTAGAATATTGTAAAAGCCGAAGTTAGAATATTGCAAAAGCCGAAGTTAGAATATTGTAAAAGCCGAAGTTAGAATATTGCAAAAGCCGAAGTTAGAATATTGTAAAAGCCGAAGTTAGAATATTGCAAAAGCCGAAGTTAGAATATTGCAAAAGCCGAAGTTAGAATATTGCAAAAGCCGAAGTTAGAATATTGCAAAAGCCGAAGTTAGAATATTGCAAAAGCCGAAGTTAGAATATTGTAAAAGCCGAAGTTAGAATATTGTAAAAGCCGAAGTTAGAATATTGTAAAAGCCGAAGTTAGAATATTGCAAAAGCCGAAGTTAGAATATTGTAAAAGCCGAAGTTAGAATATTGTAAAAGCCGAAGTTAGAATATTGTAAAAGCCGAAATTAGAATATTGTAAAAGCCGAAGTTAGAATATTGTAAAAGCCGAAGTTAGAATATTGTAAAAGCCGAAGTTAGAATATTGTAAAAGCTGAAGTTAGAATATTGTAAAAGCCGAAGTTAGAATATTGTAAAAGCCGAAGTTAGAATATTGTAAAAGCCGAAGTTAGAATATTGCAAAAGCCGAAGTTAGAATATTGTAAAAGCCGAAGTTAGAATATTGTAAAAGCCGAAGTTAGAATATTGTAAAAGCCGAAGTTAGAATATTGTAAAAGCCGAAGTTAGAATATTGTAAAAGCCGAAGTTAGAATATTGTAAAAGCCGAAGTTAGAATATTGTAAAAGCCGAAGTTAGAATATTGTAAAAGCCGAAGTTAGAATATTGTAAAAGCTGAAGTTAGAATATTGTAAAAGCCGAAGTTAGAATATTGTAAAAGCTGAAGTAAGAATATTGTAAAAGCTGAAGTTAGAATATTGTAAAAGCTGAAGTTAGAATATTGCAAAAGCCGAAGTTAGAATATTGTAAAAGCCGAAGTTAGAATATTGTAAAAGCCGAAGTTAGAATATTGTAAAAGCCGAAGTTAGAATATTGTAAAAGCCGAAGTTAGAATATTGTAAAAGCTGAAGTTAGAATATTGTAAAAGCCGAAGTTAGAATATTGCAAAAGCCGAAGTTAGAATATTGTAAAAGCCGAAGTTAGAATATTGTAAAAGCCGAAGTTAGAATATTGTAAAAGCTGAAGTTAGAATATTGTAAAAGCCGAAGTTAGAATATTGTAAAAGCCGAAGTTAGAATATTGTAAAAGCCGAAGTTAGAATATTGCAAAAGCCGAAGTTAGAATATTGTAAAAGCCGAAGTTAGAATATTGTAAAAGCCGAAGTTAGAATATTGTAAAAGCCGAAATTAGAATATTGTAAAAGCCGAAGTTAGAATATTGTAAAAGCTGAAGTTAGAATATTGTAAAAGCTGAAGTTAGAATATTGTAAAAGCCGAAGTTAGAATATTGTAAAAGCCGAAGTTAGAATATTGTAAAAGCCGAAATTAGAATATTGTAAAAGCCGAAATTAGAATATTGTAAAAGCCGAAGTTAGAATATTGTAAAAGCCGAAGTTAGAATATTGTAAAAGCTGAAGTTAGAATATTGTAAAAGCCGAAGTTAGAATATTGTAAAAGCCGAAATTAGAATATTGTAAAAGCCGAAGTTAGAATATTGTAAAAGCTGAAGTTAGAATATTGTAAAAGCCGAAGTTAGAATATTGTAAAAGCCGAAGTTAGAATATTGACTTTTTAGAGCACTGGGCTGACCTTTCACTTGGGTACAATTTGTACAGTAAGAATGGATTGCATCTGAATGACATGGGTGCAGGTGTGTTGGGGAGAGGATGGTAGCACGCTTAGAGAATCTGGGGAGGAGGGTCAGTTTGAACACAATAAAACAAAACAAAATTTCACACCTAGAATATCTCAAGGAAGGGATGACTTAAAGGGGCACTGAACCCACATTTTTTTCTTTCGAGATTCAGATAGAGCATGCAATTTTAAGCAACTTTCTACTGTACTCCTATTATCAATTTTTATTAGTTCTCTTGCTATCTTTATTTGAAAAAGAAGGCATGTAAGCTTTTTTTTTTGGTTCAGAACTCTGGACAGCACGTTTTTTATTGGTGGATGAATTTATCCACCAATCAGCAAGGACAACCCAGGTTGTTCACCAAAAATGGGCCGGCATCTAAACTTACTTCTTGCATTTCAAATTAAAATACAAAGAGAATGAAGAAAATTTGATAATAGGAGTAAATTAGAAAGTTGCTTAAAATGTCATGCTCTATCTGAATCACAAAAGAAAAAAAATTGGGTTCAGTGTCCCTTTAAGAAATGTCACATTACAAAAGTATGGAGGAAAGCACATGGAAATTAAATATATGACAGCAAATGCAAGAAGCATGATGAGTAAAATGGGGGAGAAGGAGCTCTAAGTTGCAGAAGAGGAATATGACATTATCAGTATAACTGAAACCTGGTGGGATGATTCAGATGACTGGGCAGGTAACTTAGAGCGTTATACTTTATTTAGAAGGGACAGGAGTAATAAAAGGGTTGGAGGAATCTGCGTGTATATTAAACTAACCTTAACCTACAATTAGGGAAGATATTTATGATGATACAGGTGACAATGTAGAAACCCTGTGGGTTGAATTAAACTATATTGGATTTAGTGCTATCAAACAATACAGATATAGGGGGATATTTATCAAAGTGTCAACTATGTTGCATTCCCGGGCGTTAATAAGCTCGCCAAACATCGAGGCCGCGGATCTGAATACGTTCTCCTTATTTATCAAAAAAGCCATCAAAAACACGAGTGTCAACTATGGTACGAAGAGCATTGGACTGGTGTTAACTAACAGTCATCGATGTTGCGGCTATTCTGGTTTCTCCCAACATTATTTATATCATTTCATTACTGTCCATGAACAAGCACATTTCTCTTTAGCACATTATTGTATATAGTGTAAATGTATTCTTTTTCTGAGCAGGACTAATTGCAAATATAGCAAGTAGAGACATATTTGGTGCAAAGTGGAGAGTGAATTATTAGAATTATTTTTAATATTGGACATACATACTTTAGTATGTATATATACACACACACACATTAATAATATATATATATATATATATATATATATATATATATATATATATATATATATATATATATATATATATATATGTGTGTGTGTGTTATGTCAGAAATCTTCTGCAAAAATATTTACATGTCCCTGTGTTTATTTATACCCCTATAAGTATATAGTGTAAATTTATTATTATTCTGAGCAGGAATAATTTTGAATATAACGTAATCAGAATCTCATATGTATTTTTTTTGCAATCTATGGATATTTTAAAGGGATAGGAAAGTAAAAATTTAAGTTGCACTAGTGGGAGCTAGCTGCTAATTGGTGCCAGCACACATTTGTCTCTTGTGATTGGCTAAATAGATGTGTTCAGCTAGCTGCCAGTAGTGCAATGCTGTTCCTTCAGCAAAGGATAACAAGAGAATGAAGCAAATTTGATAATAGAAGTAAATTGGAAAGTTGCTTAAAAATGTATGTTCTATCCAAATCATGAAATAATATTTTGGGATTTCCTGTCCCTTTAAGATCTGGGCCAGGTTTCTCTCTGCACCGTTCCTGATTGCAATCTATTTTTAAAAACCACCCCTACACAGGTGTTAAAAAATAGGCTGGCATATAAGATGACATTTCTTACTGAAAGAGAAATTCAAGAGAAGGAAGAAATACACTGAAAATAGCATGACAGTAAAGAGGTGATTTTAATTTCTGCTATATCTGAATCATGACAGTTTAATGTTAGGTGGGCTATCCCTTTGAGCTATCAGCTTAAGATTCTATTGAATCAAACATCAATTCGAATTTTAAAATCCTTGGCCTAGATTTGGAGTTTTGCGTTAGAAGGGGTGCGTTAGCTACGCGTGCTATTTTTTGGCTGCACCTTTTAAATACCGCTGGTATTTAGAGTTCACAGAATGGCTGCGTTAGGCTCCAAAAAAGGAGCGTAGAGCATAATTTACTGCCACTGCAACTCTCAATACCAGAAAAGAAGTTTAAAAAACATAAGCGCTTCCTAAGTGACTGGCACACTTACTTAAATATGTAAATTCTGAAAAATATGCCAGAATAGTTAAATGAGTATATATATATACACACATATAAAAAGTGCAATGCAATATGCAGTAAGCAAAAAAGCAAACAATGTTAGTATTAGTATAACTCTGAGCGTGGTAATTTGATTCGTTTCAATGTTCAACTAGTTAATAGTTCTCTTCCATCTGCACAAATTAAATTTATTCTAACGGGTTTAGATTTCATTCTATCTCACAATTTTTTTCAATTCGAATCCAAGTTCTACATACAAAAACAAGGCTTGGCGATGGGGACGACCTTCGCCCCATCGTATGCCAATTTATACATGAACCATTTTGAGAATCTGTACATTTGGCAAAATAACCCTTACAGTGAACATCTAGAACAATATTTCAGGTACATAGATGACATTATTATTGTTTGGAAGGGTGACAAAACACTAATCAGTCCATTTCTCGAACATATGAATATGAATAACATGAACTTAAAATTCACTAGCAACACTCAACATAAGGAAATAGAATTTCTAGACCTGAATTTTTTTATAGACCAACATAATAGAGTGGCAGTTAGAAATTACAGGAAACCGACGGATAAAAATGGTTTCCTTAATGCTGAAAGTGGGCATTTAGCTAGATGGAAGACAAATATACCTCTAGGGCAATATCAGAGAGTAAGGAGAAATTGCACCTATATACATGATTTTAACAAGGAATCTGACCTATTAGATAAATGGTTTTTAGATAAAGGATATGATCCCCATCTAATACACAGTGTCAAACAGAGGGTCCTTAATATGGATAGGAAGGAGATGCTCAATCCCAAAAGTAAGGGAAATAATAATAAAGAAAGGGATGAGATTAGGTTTATAACCACGTATAGTCAAGGTAGTAGGGATATTGAAAAGATACTCAATAAACACTGGGCGATTTTAACCAGTGATCCCATCTTAGGACAGATACTCCCAGACAAACCAGTGATTACTTACAAAAAGAATAAAGATCTTAAACGTATTTTAGCACCTTCTGAATTGAGACCACAAATTACTAATAAAAGTACGCCAGAAGGCAATTGGTTAATTAGAAGTGATGGAACTTGGCCATGTAACACTAACAAGTGCGGTATGTGTAAACACATAGATAAAGGAGACTCATTCAAAGATGTCCATAATCTAAAAACATATAGAGTGAAGAATAAGTTCACATGCAAATCAGTGTACATTGTATACCTCCTTACCTGTGATTGCAATTGTTTTTACGTAGGAAGAACCAAACGCACAGTTAGAACTAGGTTTAATGAACACTGGAACAATATTAAAAATAAGTTCGAAGGTCATAGTGTTCCAGAACATTTTAGAATTTTCCACAATTCGGATCCTAAAAGTTTAAAAATCAAGGTCATTGATTGGATTGCTCCTTATGCTTCAAACAATAGGTTGAAAACATTGCGCCAACAAGAAACATATTGGATACACGAGCTAGGTACCCTAAACACTACAAGTAGTCGGAGTCTCAATATTGACCTTGATTTACAAGCATTCATGTAATTGTAATAATAGGACTGGTAACTTGTTCCCATTAGATTAAAATATGGGTTACAAACTTGTTTTTAGTTAGTTTCCAATATGAGTATGCATGAATAGATTTGCTTATGCTAATTTTTATAACTTGTTTAAAGATTCTTCCATTACATAGGTTAAATACGCCTTAGTTTTAGGATGCACCTTTTTACAGTTTTCCTCTATTTGTGCTATTTTTAGTGTGGCATTCATTTTATGCATTTTCTATATCTAACATTTCTTGTGTCCTTTCATCCCCACAGGGAGAGCGCACTTCATAACATACACATATAGAAACTTTTTTTCTTAGAGTTCCACTATATTTCTCTATGTTTCAGAATTAGAGACTTATAGATACATTTTTTATATATGTCTTCTTATGTACATACACATATATATTTTATTTAGTCTTGTAAGGTTTTTGTATGACCATTGTTGTGATTTACTTTCTCATATTAATTGATTTTGTTGTATAGAATATCAGGTAATGACCTTTCAGAATAATTTGCTCACACAGGGTTAATTCTAGAAAGGAGAATCATAGGTGTGTCTCAGTTTCTAATTTACCTGTCAGCTAGTCGTCGGAAGAAGAGGATGGATCCGCGCCGGAGGTCTTGAAGATCAGCCGCTCGTCATCGGATGGAACAACATAGAAGATGCCGCCTGGATGAAGATGTTTGCCGGTCCGGATGTCCTCTTCTGCCCGGATAGGATGAAGACTTCTGCCCAAAGATGGACTTCTTCAGCCGCCGCTTGGATGAAGACTTCAGCCGGAGGATGGATGTCTTCAGCCCCCCGCTTGGGCTTGGATCAAGACATCGGAGCCAGGACGGATCGGTGGTACCCGGTGTGGTGACGATAAGGTAGGAAGATCTTCAGGGGCTTAGTGTTAGGTTTATTTAAGGGGGGTTTGGGTTAGATTAGGGGTATGTGGGTGGTGGGTTGTAATGTTGGGGGGGGGGGGGTATTGTATGTTTTTTTATCCAGGCAAAAGAGCTGAATTCTTTGGGGCATGCCCCGCAAATGGCCCTTTTAAGGGCTGGTAAGGTAAAAGAGCTTTTCTATTTTAATTTTAGAATAGGGTAGGGCATTTTTTTATTTTGGGGGGCTTTGTTATTTTATTAGGGGGCTTAGAGTAGGTGTAATTAGTTTAAAATTGTTGTAATATTTTTCAAATGTTTGTAAATATTTTTTTATTTTTTGTAACTTAGTTATTTTTTATTTTTTGTACTTTAGTTAGTTTATTTAATTGTATTTATTTGTAGGTATTGTATTTAATTAATTTATTGATAGTGTAGTGTTAGGTTTAATTGTAGATAATTGTAGGTATTGTATTTAATTAATTTATTGATAGTGTAGTGTTAGGTTTAATTGTAGATAGTTGTTGGTATTTAATTTAATTAATTTATTGATAGTGTAGTGTTAGGTTTAATTGTAACTTAGGTTAGGATTTATTTTACAGGTAATTTTGTAATTATTTTAACTATTTTAGCTATTAAATAGTTATTAACTATTTAATAGCTATTGTACCTGGTTAAAATAACTTGTGGGGGGCAGATTAGGGGTTAATAAATATAATATAGGGGTTGGCGGTGTTAGGGGCAGCAGATTAGGGGTACATAAGTATAACGTAGGTGGCGTCGGTGTGCGGTCGGCAGATTAGGGGTTAAAAAAAATTAATACTGTGGCGGCGATGTGGGGGGACCTCGGTTTAGGGGTACATAGGTAGTTTATGGGTGTTAGTGTACTTTAGAGCACAGTAGTTAAGAGCTTTATGAACCGGCGTTAGCCCAAAAAGCTCTTAACTCCTGGGTTTTTTCTGCGGCTGGAGTTTTGTTGTTAGATTTCTAACGCTCACTTCAGCCAAGACTCTAAATACCGGCGTTAGAAAGATCCCATTGAAAAGATAGGATAAGCAAATGGCGTAGGGGGATCTGCGGTATGGAAAAGTCGCGGCTGTAAAGTGAGCGTTAGACCCTTTAATGACTGACTCCAAATACCAGCGGGCGGTAAAAACTAGCGTTAGGAGCCTCTAAAAAACGAAAGTTAGCTATATTATGTTGTGTATTTATTTCATTTTTATCTCTATCAGTGCAACAAGTTTGGGGCAAAACTTTGCACCAAATATGCAGAAATAATATTGTCCCCTTGCTTTGCAATGAGAGACAAATTTGTAGCATAATCCATAAGTAGTAAAGTACTTTACATTTGTATCTCTATATCTACTAGTGCACCAAATGTGTAGCAATAATATTGTTAGATATAGAATGGGTATACAAATTTAATAAAGTTTCTAATTTACTTTTATTATGTAATATACTTCATTCTCTTGCAGCATCGAACATAAGCTTTCTGTGTTTTCAGACTCCCATTGATTTCTATGGCATCTGTGACCTGAAGGGTGGGGGATTGAAAACTAGGTACGCTGAGTCGGAAAAGACGCAAGCGTAACTGTAGAAATTTTGATAACTTCGTGAGAGCTTAAAATAGTGTTGAATAGGAGGGCGAATGAACACGATTTCGCTTGAATTCCACTAGTTTTCAACTCTCATCTATGTGTGTCGGATTGAGTTCGCGGGATCGTATGTTATGTCACAAATTTCAACATTTGCCGATCTTGACGTTTTGATCACTACGGCGGATCAATCTTGTGGCAATTACGACGCGGAATTCCAGCGTATTTTCAGTTGACGCTTTGATAAATAGGCCCCATAATATCAAACATTTAAGTCAAAGAACATTTGGGTAACAGTGATCATAACATTGTCACATTTTAAATCTTTTTTCATATGCAGTGTCTTAAAGGTTTAACTAAGACTTTTAATTTTAAGAAAGCAAAATTCAATGATTTAAGGAAATCATTAAATAACAACATACACCTAAATTACAAGTTTTGCGCTAAACTCAGAGCGTTAATAATGCTATAAATATAGCGGTATCACACTTTTTCATATCGCTGCCATTACAAGTTACAAAGAAACCTTCTTGTGTCATACGATTTGGTGCGTTAAGCTCCATACCACACAAAAGCCAAGTCCTGACTTGACGTGCTTGTGCACTTACCCCCCCATAGACATCAATGGAGAAAAAGTGTTAGAAAAAACTAACACCTGTCATTGCGGAATGGTGATCGCTATAACGCAATCCCCATTAGATGTCTATACGGACAAGAAGGTTATGTAAAAACAGCCTAACATAAACCCCTAGTCTAAATACCCCTAATTCGCTGCCCCCCGACATTGCCAACACTAAATAAAGATATTAACCCCTAAACCGTTGACCCCCCACATTGCTACTACTAAAATAAACCTATTAACCCCTAATCCGCTGCTTCCCCGTATCACCAACACTTCAATAAACCTATTAACCCCTAATCTGCCTCCCCCGCATTGCCAGCACTTCAATAAACCTATTAACCCCTAATCTGCTGCCCCCCGCATCGCAAATACTCAACTAAACCTATTAACCCCTAAACCGCCAAACAACCACATCGGGACTAGCTAAATAAACCTGTTAACCCCTAAATCAACAGCCCCCCACATCGCGACAAACTAAATTAAACTATTAACCCTAAGCCTAACACCCCTAACTTTAAATTAAACTTACAATATAACTACCTTCAAATAAATGAAAACTTACCAGTGAAATAAAAAAACTAAGCTTAAACTATAAATAAACCTAACATACGGCTAGATTACGAGTTTTGCGTTATGAGCGGCTCGGTGCTAACTTGCAAGTTATTGTCACCGCTCACCTCCCTATAGCGCTTCTATTACAGGTTTGCAAAAACCCGGCATTAGCAGGCAATATGGCAGCGTTGAGCAAAATTGAGCTCCATACTGCACTCCAATACCAGCGCTGCTTTGAGCTGGTTTTACGTGCTCGTGCATGATTTCCCCTTAGACATCAATGGGCAGAGCCGGCTGAAAAAAAATCTAACACCTGCAATAAAGGAGCGTACAGCTCTGTAACCCAGCCCCATTGATTCCTATGGGGAAAGAAAAGTTATGTTTACACCTAACACCCTAACATAAACCCCGAGTCTAAACACCCCTAATCTGCTGCCCCCGACATCGCTGACACGTACATTACACTTATTAACCCCTAATCTGCCGCCCCCAATGTCTTCGCTACCTACCTATACTTATTAACCCCTAATCTGCTGCCCACAATGTCGACGATACCTACACTAATTAACCCCTAATCTGCCGCCCCCAATGTCTTCGCTACCTACCTATACTTATTAACCCCTAATCTGCTGCCCACAATGTCGTTGCTACCTACACTTATTAAACCTTAATCTGCCCCCCCAACGTCGCAGCCACTATATTAAAGTTATTAACCCCTAAACCTAACCCTAAGTCAAACCCTAACACGCACTAACTTTAAAATAATTAAAATAAATCTAAATACAAATTACTATTATTACCTAAATAATTCCTATTTAAAACTAAATACTTACCTATAAAATAAACCCTAAGATAGCTACAATATAACTAATAGTTACATTGTAGTTAGGTGTTATTTTTATTTCACAGCTAAATTTGTATTTATTTTAACTAGGTAGATTAGTTAGTAAATAGTTATTAACTATTTACTAGCTACCTAGTTAAAATAAATACAAATTTATCTGTAAAACAAAACCTAACCTGAGTTACACTAACACCTAACACTACACTACAATTAAATAAATTAAATAAATTAAATATAATGAACTAAATTACAAAAACAAACAAACATTAAATTACACAAAATAAAAAAGAAATGATCAAATATTTAAACTAATTACACCTAATCTAATAACTCTATCAAAATAAAAAGCCTCCCAAAATAAAAAAAAACCCTAGCCTAAACTAAACTACCAATAGCCCTTAAAAAGGCCTTTTGCGGGGCATTGCCCCAAAGTAATCAGCTCTTTTACCTGTAAAAAATAATACAAACAACCCCCCAACAGTAAAACCCACCACCCACACAACCAAACCCCTCAAATAAAATCCTATGTAAAAAACCTAAGCTCCCCATTGCCCTGAAAAGGGCATTTGATTGGGCATTGCCCTTAAAAGGGCATTTAGCTCTTTTTCTGCCCAAAGCCTAAGCTAAAAATAAAACCCACGCAATAAACCCTTAAAAAAACCCTGAAGATCCACTTACAGTTTTTGAAGACCGGACATCCATCCTCAATGAAGCGGCAGAATTCCTCAGCGAAGCCGGGAGAAGTCTTCATCCAAGCGGCAAGAAGTGGTCCTCCAGACGGGCAGAAGTCTTCATCCAGACGGCATCTTCTATCTTTATCCATCCAGCGCGGAGCGGCTCCATCTTCGACATCAGGCACTGGGCATCCTCTTCAATTGTTGGCTCTTCCAGAATGAAAGTTCTTAAGGGACGTCATCCAAGATGGCGTCCCTTGAATTGCGATTGGAACAGCCATTAGAATGCAAGCTCAATCCTATTGGCTGATTGGATAAGCCAATATAATTGAAGCTCAATCTTATTGGCTGATTGCATCAGCCAATAGGATTTTTTTACCTTTAATTCCCATTGGCTGATGGAATTCTATCAGCCAATCGGAATTCAAGGGATGCCATCTTAGATGACGTCCTTTAAAGAAAACTTCACTCTGGAAGAGCTGTCGATTGAAGAGGATGCTCTGCGCCGGATGTCTTGAAGATGGAGCCACTCAGCACTAGATGGATGAAGACTTCTGCCCGCCTGGAGGACCACTTCTTGCCGCTTGGATGAAGACTTCTCCTGGACTTCACTAAGTGGCTCTTCGGGGGTTAGTGTTAGGTTTTTTTTTAATGGTTTATTGGGTGGGTTTTATTTTTAGCTTAGGGTTTGGACTGAAAAAGAGCTAAATGCCCTTTTAAGGGCAATGCCCATCCAAATGCCCTTTTCAGGGCAATGGGGAGCTTAGGTTTTTTAGATAGGATTTTATTTGGGGGGATTGGTTGTGTGGATGGTGGGTTTTACTGTTGGGGGTTGTTTGTATTGTTTTTTTACAGGTAAAATAGCTGATTTCTTTGGGGCAATGCCCCTTTTAAGGGCCATTGGCAGTTTAGTTTAGGCTAGGGTTTTTTTTATTTTGGGGGGGCTTTTTTATTTTGATAGGGCTATTAGATTAGGTGTAATTAGTTTAAATATTTGATCATTTATTTTTTATTTTTTTGTAATTTAGTTAATTGTATTTAATAAATGTAATTTATTTAATTGTAGTGTAAGGTTAGGTTTTATTTTACAGGTAACTTTGTATTTATTTTAACTAGGTAGTTAGTAAATAGTTAACTATTTACTAACTAATCAACCTAGTTAAAATAAATACAAACTTAGCTGTGAAATAAAAATAGAAAAATAGATACAATGTAACTCTTAGTTATATTGTAGCTAGCTTAGGGTTTATTTTATAGGTATTTAGTTTTAAATATGAATTATTTAGGTATTAATTGTAATTTTTATTTAGATTTATTTTAATTATGTTAAAAGTTAGTGGGTGTTAGGGTTAGACTTAGGGTTAGGTTTAGGGGTTAATAACTTTAGTATAGTGGCAGCGATTTTGGGGGCAGCAGATTAGGGGTTTATAACAGTAACGTAGGTTGCGGTGATGTTAGGGACAGCAGATTAGAGGTTAATAATATTTAACTAGTGTTTGCGATGCGGGATTATGGCGATTTAGGAGTTAATATGTTTATTATAGTGGCGGTGATGTCGGGAAAGCAGATTAGGGGTTAATAATTTTATTTTAGTGTTTGCGATGAGTGAGAGCCTCGGTTTAGGGGTTAATAAGTAGTTTATAGGTTAGTGTACTTAGTTATCAGTTTTATGGTACAGCTTTGAAGCTTAAAACTCATAACTACTGACTTTCAGGTGGTTGTACAAATCTTGTAGTTATAGGCTGTACCGCTCACTTTTTGGCCGGATAGGCAAACTCGTAATACCGGAGCTATGGAAGTTCCATTGAAAAAGGACTTTTGAAAGCTGCAGTAGTTACGTTGAGTTACGGCCAAAAAAGTGTGCGGTACAGCTATACCTGCAAAACTCATAATACCAACGGTAGTGAAAAAGAGCCATAACGCTGCTTTTTCACTCATAACGCAAAACTCGTAATCTAGTCGATAACTATTTTTTAAAAAAAAGTAAATATATATATATACCAAAAATAAAAAAAACTAAATTACAAAATTACAAAAAATACTAACACTACAAAAAATAATAAACAAACAAAATTATCCAAAATAAAAAATTTTAAACCTAATCTAATACCTCAATAAAAACAAAAAAGCCACCCAAAATAAAAACACCCCCTAATCTAATAATATACTACTAATGGCCCTTAAAAGATCCTTTTGTAGGAGATTGCCCTTAAAAAATCAGCTCTTTTTTGATAAAAAATACCAATTACCCCCTAACAATACAACCACCCACCCAACCCCAGAAAATAAAAAAGACCTAAAAAATAAATTCTAATCTACCCATTGCCCCTAAATGGTCATTTGTATGGGCATTGCCCTTAAATGGGCAATCGGCTCTTTTGCTGCCCATCAAAAAAAAAAGCCCTAATCTAAAAAAAAAAAAATAATAAAAAAAATAAAATAACACTAACCCCAAAAAATGTATTTACCATTCCTGAAGTCTGGACATCCATCTTCATCCAGGCAGAGAAAAGTCTTCATCCAGGTGGCTCCATCTTCATCCATCACAAATAACCTAATAAAATCGCAGGGCCATCTTCTATATTCTTCCCGGTGGTGCAGAGCGGTCTTCTGAAGTGCAGAGCGGTCTTCAGCGGCGGCAGTCTTTGGCGATGTGCAGGTCCTCTTCATGCGATTGTCCGCAGCACACTGAAGATTGAATACAAGGTAACCATTTTATATTGGGATATGTTGCATTCCTATTGCTGAAATTTTCAAATCAGCCAATAGGATGAGAGCATCCTATTGGCTGATTTGCAAACTTTGAATGCCAATACCTGATACATTTAAAAATGGTTTGCATACATTTCTGTCTAGAAACAGAATTCATGGATATGACTGCTTGTATTCAATGGGTCACCTTTGAATGGGATTAATTTAAGCTCAACTGGAGCTTTTTTGTAAGTATATTAGATACAGCCAATAGAATGCCAGCTCAATCCTATTGGCTGATTGGATCAGCCAATAGGATTGAACTTCAATCCTATTGGCTGCTTGCATCAGCCAATAGGATTTTTTCTACCTTAATTCCGATTGGCTGATAGAATTCTTTCAGCCAATCGGAATTGAAGGGACGCCATCTTGGATGACGTCATTTAAAGAAACCTTCATTCAGTGTTAGCCGTCAGATGAAGAGGATGCTCTGCTTCGGATGTCTTGAAGATGGACCCGCTCCGCGCCGGATGGATTAAGATAGAAGATGCCGTCTGGATGAAGACTTCTGCCCGTCTGGAGGACCACTTCATCCGGCTTGGATGAAAACTTCTCCCGGCTTCATTGAGGACTTCGGCCTGGTTGGATGAAGACTCCTCCCGGTAAGGTGATCTTCAAGGGGTTAGTGTTAGGGTTTTTTAAGGGGGTATTGGGTGGGTTTTAGAGTAGGGTTGGTTGTGTGGGTGGTGGGTTTTAATGTTAGGGGGGGATTTGTAATTTTTTTTTACAGGTAAAAGCGCTGATTACTTTGGGGCAATGCCCCGCAAAAGGTCCTTTTAAGGGCTATTTGTAATTTAGTGTAGGGTAGGGCTTTTTATTTTGGGGGACTTTTTTATTTTTTTTAGGGGGATTAGATCAGGCTTAATTAGTTTAAAAATCTTGTAATTTGTTTATTATTTTCTGTCATTTAGTGTGGGTTTTTTTTGTACTTTAGCTAATTTTATTTAATTGTATTTAATTTAAGGAATTAATTTAATTATAGTGTAGTGTTAGGTGTAATTGTAACTTAGGTTAGGTTTTATTTTACAGGTACTTTTGTATTTATTTTAGCTAGGTAGCTAGTAAATAGTTAATAACTATGTACTAACTATTCTACCTAGTTAAAATAAATACAAACTTGCCTGTAAAATACAACTAAACCCTAAGCTAGATACAATGTTACTATTAGTTATATTGTAGCTATCTTAGGGTTTATTTTACATGTAAGTATTTAGTTTTAAATAGGAATAATTTAGTTAATGATAGGAATATTTATTTTGATTTCTTTTAATTATATTTAAGTTAGGGGGTGTTAGGTTTAGGGTTAGACTTAGGTTTAGGGGTTAATACATTTAGTATAGTGGCAGCGACGTTGGGGGTGGCAGATTAGGTGATAATAAATGTAGGTAGGTGGCAGCGATGTTAGGGCCGGCAGATTAGGGGTTTATAATATTTAACTAATGTTTGTGAGGCGGGAGTGCAGCGGTTTAGGGGTTAGTACATTTATTATAGTAGCGGCGATGTCTGGTTTGGCAGATTACGGATTACATTTTTTTTTAGTAGTGTTTGCAATGCGGGAGGACCTCGGTTTAGGGGTTAATAGGTAGTTTATGGGTGTTAGTGTACTTTTAAGCATTTTAGTTAAGAGTTTTATGCTACGGCGTTGTAGTGTAAAACTCTTAACTACTGACTTTAAAATGCGGTACCAGGCTTGACAGGAGAGGGTCTACCGCTCACTTTTTGGCCTCCCAGGACAGACTTGTAATACCGGCGCTATGCAAGTCCCATTAAAAAAAAGAGGATACGCAATTTACATAAGTGGATTTGTGGTATTTCCAAGTCTGGTCAAAAAAGTGAGCGGTGAGCCTGTACCTGCAAGACTCGTAATACCAGCGGGCATTAAAAAGCAGCCTTAGGACCGGCCAAAACTGCTTTTTAAGCCTAACGCACAACTCGTAATCTAGCCGATTATGTGTTACATTTTCACATCTGACAGGTGAGTCATAATATATAAATACTATAATATTAAAGTAATTTTAAACAGAATAATAATAATAACATATTTTTTATGTGCCGGGTGGATGCCCTGCCCAAAACTTGATTGGTGCCCATGTACGAGAAACACAGAGAATTAATGAAAACTCACGAAGTTCATGTCAGCGAGTGTATGTTCCCAGTAAATATATATTTTTATGCTTATATACATATATATATTTAATATTGCTGCCATCGCTGCGCTACTTATCCCATTCGCTGTGCTGAAGTTCTGATGCAATCTCTGATATTACAAAGTGGAGTGCAAATATCACTTATATGAAAGCGATATTTAGCGTTCCATTTGTAAACTGGCCCTTAGTATTTTTTCACAATAGCATAGCTGTCATGCACAGCATTTGTTTGGGTTTTTATCCCTGAAGTCTGAATAACCTTTTGTGCTTGTCCAGCACAGTCATCCATAGTGACTTTTAATTAGATAATTAGATTAATTGCTCTTGTGAGTAACAGGTCTGAAATCCCTTAATCTCATTGTTACTGTCATTAAATTAATTCAGTAAAACAACAAAGACAAGGAAATACTTATATTGATATTCTGCACGTTATTTCACAACATGAGACCTGTAATTAAATATACATTTTGTAGCCAAGTAAAGATATATTCTGTTGCCAAGTAAAGATATATTCTGTTGCTAAGTAAAGATATATTCTGTTGCTAAGTAAAGATATATTCTGTTGCCAAGTAAAGATATATTCTGTTGCTAAGTAAAGATATATTCTGTTGCCAAGTAAAGATATATTCTGTTGCTAAGTAAAGATATATTCTGTTGCTAAGTAAAGATATATTCTGTTGCTAAGTAAAGATATATTCTGTTGCTAAGTAAAAATATATTCTCTTGCTAAGTAAAGATATATTCTGTTGCCAAGTAAAGATATATTCTGTTGCTAAGTAAAGATATATTCTGTTGCTAAGTAAAAATATATTCTCTTGCTAAGTAAAGATATATTCTGTTGCTAAGTAAAGATATATTCTGTTGCTAAGTAAAAATATATTCTGTTGCTAAGTAAAGATATATTCTGTTGCTAAGTAAAGATATATTCTGTTGCTAAGTAAAGATATATTCTGTTGCTAAGTAAAAATATATTCTGTTGCTAAGTAAAGATATATTCTGTTGACAAGTAAAGATATATTCTGTTGCTAAGTAAAGATATATTCTGTTGCTAAGTAAAGATATATTCTGTTGCTAAGTAAAGATATATTCTGTTGCTAAGTAAAGATATATTCTGTTGCTAAGTAAAGATATATTCTGTTGCTAAGTAAAGATATATTCTGTTGCTAAGTAAAGATATATTCTGTTGACAAGTAAAGATATATTCTGTTGCTAAGTAAAGATATATTCTGTTGCTAAGTAAAGATATAGAGGGGTACTTATCAACGCGTCTACTTTACCTACCTTCGCCGGTCCAATACGCCCGCCTAAGCTTGCCTACCATCGCCTCCGCGGACCTGAATATGTTCGCCTAAGTTATCAAAAAAGCTGTCAAAAAGCCGCGCACCAAGTACGGGGCGATGAGCAGCGGATTTTGAGAGTTATCACTCATCCGATCTCGCTGCTCTTTGGCTTTTTGACAGCTTTATTGACAAGCTGTCACTAAGCACCCACACTAACTACACTGTTCTACCCCCTATACCAGCGCCCCCCGGAGCCCCCCACAACTCAATAAAGTTAGTAACCCCTAAACCGCCGCTCCTAGACCCCGCCGCAACTCTTATAAATGTATTAACCCCTAAAACGCCGCTCCCGGACACCGCCGCCACCTACATTATACCTAGTAACCCCTATCCTGCCCCCCCTATACCGCCGCCACCTATAATTAAGTTATTAACCCCTATCCTGCGGATTCTGGACCTTGCCGCAACTAAATAAATAGTTTAACCCCTAAACCGTCGCTCCCGGACCCCGCCGCAACCTATCTTAAACTTATTAACCCCTAATCTGCCCCCCTACACCGTCGCCACCTATAATAAAGTTATTAACCCCTATCCTGCCCCCCCCTACACTGCCGCCACTGTAATAAAATTATTAACCCCTAAACCTAAGTCTAACCCTAACTTAAATATTAATTAAATAAATCTAAATAATATTTCTCTTATTAACTAAGTTAATCCTATTTAAAACTAAATACTTACCTTTAAAATAAACCATAATATAGCTACAATATAAATAATAATTATATTGTAGCTATCTTAGGATTTATTTTTATTTTACAGGCAACTTTCAATTTATTTTAACTAGGTACAATAGCTATTAAATAGTTATTAACTATTTAATAGCTACCTCGTTAAAATAAAGAGAAATTAACCTGTAAAATAAAAACTAACCTAAGTTACAATTACACCTAACACTACACTATACTTTAATAAATTATTCCTATTTAAAACTAAATACTTACCTGTAAAATAAACCCTAAGATAGCTACAATGTAATTAATAATTACATTGTAGCTATTTTAGGATTTATATTTATTTTACAGGTAACTTTGTATTTATTTTAGCTAGTTAGAATAGTTATTAAATAGTTATTAAGTATTTAATAACTACCTAGCTAAAAGAAATACAAAATTACCTGTAAAATAAATCCTAAGTTACAATTAAACCTAACACTACACTATCATTAAATTAATTAAATAAATGACCTACAAATAACTACAATTAAATACAATTAAATAAACTAACTAAAGTACAAAAAATAAAAAAATCTAAGCTACAAAAAATAAAAAAAATAAGTTACAAACATTAAAAAATATTACAACAATTTTAATCTACTTACACCAAATCTAAGCACCCTAATAAAATAACAAAGCCCCCCAAAATAAAAAAAATGCCCTACCCTATTCTAAATTAAAAAGTTACCAGCTCTTTTACCTTACCAGCCCTTAAATAGGCCTTTTGCGGGGCATGCCCCAAAGAAAACAGCTCTTTTTTCTGTAAAAGAAAAATACAACCCCGCCAACATTAAAACCCACATACCCCTAATCTAACCCAAACCCCCCTTAAATAAACCTAACACTACCCCCCTGAAGATCATCCTACCTTGAGTCGTCTTCAGCCAACCAACCACCGATGGAACCGAAGAGGAGATCCTGAGCGGCAGAAGTCATCATCCAAGGGGCGCTGAAGAAATCTTCCATCCGATGAAGTCATCATCCAGGCGGTGCTGAAGAGGTCTTCCTTCAATTCCTATCAGCCAATCGGAATTAAAAGGGATGCCATCTTAAATGACGTCCCTTAAAGGAACCTTCATTCAGTCGTCGGCCGTCGGGGAAGAAGGATGTTCTGCGTCGGCGGGATGAAGATGGATCCGGAAGAAAGAAGATTGAAGATGCCGCTTGGAAGATTACATCGCCCGGTTGGAAGACCTCTTCAGCGCCGCCTGGATGATGACTTCATCGAATGGAAGATTTCTTCAGTGCCCCTTGGATGATGACTTCTGCCGCTCCGGATCTCCTCTTCGGTTCCATCGGTGGTTGGTTGGCTGAAGACGACTCAAGGTAGGATGATCTTCAGGGGGGTAGTGTTAGGTTTATTTAAGGGGGGTTTGGGTTAGATTAGGGGTATGTGGGTGGTGGGTTTTAATGTTGGGGGGGTTGAATTTTTCTTTTATAGGCAAAAGAGCTGTTTTCTTTGGGGCATGCCCCGCAAAAGGCCCTTTTAAGGGCTGGTAAGGTAAAAGAGCTGGTAACTTTTTAATTTAGAATAGGGTAGGGCATTTTTTTATTTTGGGGGGGCTTTGTTATTTTATTAGGGGGCTTAGATTAGGTGTAAGTAGCTTAAAATTGTTGTAATATTTTTTAAATGTTTGTAACTTATTTTTTTTATTTTTTGTAACTTAGCTTTTTTATTTTTTGTACTTTAGTTAGTTTATATAATTGTATTTAATTGTAGTTATTTGTAGGTAATTTATCTCATTAATTTAATGATAGTGTAGTGTTAGGTTTAATTGTAACTTAGGTTACGATTTATTTTACAGGTAATTTTGTATTTCTTTTAGCTAGGTAGTTATTAAATAGTTAATAACTATTTAATAACTATTCTAACTAGCTAAAATAAATACAAAGTTACCTGTAAAATAAATATAAATCCTAAAATAGCTACAATGTAATTATTAATTACATTGTAGCTATCTTAGGGTTTATTTTACAGGTAAGTATTTAGTTTTAAATAGGAATAATTTATTAAAGTATAGTGTAGTGTTAGGTGTAATTGTAACTTAGAATAGTTTTTATTTTACAGGTTAATTTCTCTTTATTTTAAATAGGTAGCTATTAAATAGTTAATAACTATTTAATAGCTATTGTATCTAGTTAAAATAAATTGAAAGTTGCCTGTAAAATAAAAATAAATCCTAAGATAGCTACAATATAATTATTATTTATATTGTAGCTATATTAGGGTTTATTTTAAAGGTATTTAGTTTTAAATAGGATTAATTTAGTTAATAAGAGTTAAATTTATTTAGATGTATTTAATTAATATTTAAGTTAGGGGGGTGTTAGGGTCAGACTTAGGTTTAGGGGTTAATAATTTTATTACAGTGGCGGCAGTGTAGGGGGGGCAGGATAGAGGTTAATAAATTTATTATAGGTGGCGACGGTGTAGGGGGAGGCAGATTAGGGGTTAATAAGTTTAATGTAGGTTGCGGCGGGGTCCAGCGTATTTGAGGTAGACACGTTGATAACTACCCCTCATTTTCTCTTGCTAAGTAAAAATATATTCTGTTGCTAAGTAAAGATATATTCTGTTGCTAAGTAAAGATATATTCTGTTGCTAAGTAAAGATATATTCTGTTGCTAAGTAAAGATATATTCTGTTGCTAAGTAAAGATATATTCTGTTGCTAAGTAAAGATATATTCTGTTGCTAAGTAAAAATATATTCTGTTGCTAAGTAAAGATATATTCTGTTGCTAAGTAAAGATATATTCTGTTGCTAAGTAAAAATATATTCTGTTGCTAAGTAAAGATATATTCTGTTGCTAAGTAAAGATATATTCTGTTGCTAAGTAAAGATATATTCTGTTGCTAAGTAAAGATATATTCTGTTGCTAAGTAAAGATATATTCTGTTGCTAAGTAAAGATATATTCTGTTGCTAAGTAAAGATATATTCTGTTGCTAAGTAAAAATATATTCTGTTGCTAAGTAAAGATATATTCTGTTGCTAAGTAAAGATATATTCTGTTGCTAAGTAAAGATATATTCTGTTGCTAAGTAAAGATATATTCTGTTGCTAAGTAAAGATATATTCTGTTGCTAAGTAAAAAATATATTCTGTTGCTAAGTAAAGATATATTCTGTTGCTAAGTAAAGATATATTCTGCTGCTAAGTAAAGATATATTCTGTTGCTAAGTAAAGATATATTCTGTTGCTAAGTAAAGATATATTCTGTTGCTAAGTAAAGATATATTCTGTTGCTAAGTAAAGATATATTCTGTTGCTAAGTAAATATATATTCTCTTGCTAAGTAAAGATATATTCTGTTGCTAAGTAAAGATATATTCTGTTGCTAAGTAAAAATATATTCTGTTGCTAAGTAAAGATATATTCTGTTGCTAAGTAAAGATATATTTTGTTGCTAAGTAAAGATATATTCTCTTGCTAAGTAAAGATATATTCTGTTGCTAAGTAAAGATATATTCTGTTGCTAAGTAAAGATATATTCTGTTGCTAAGTAAAGATATATTCTGTTGCTAAGTAAAGATATATTCTGTTGCTAAGTAAAGATATATTCTGTTGCTAAGTAAAGATATATTCTGTTGCTAAGTAAAGATATATTCTGTTGCTAAGTAAAAATATATTCTGTTGCTAAGTAAAGATATATTCTGTTGCTAAGTAAAGATATATTCTGTTGCGAAGTAAAAATATATTCTGTTGCTAAGTAAAAATATATTCTGTTGCTAAGTAAAGATATATTCTGTTGCTAAGTAAAGATATATTCTGTTGCTAAGTAAAGATATATTCTGTTGCTAAGTAAAAATATATTCTGTTGCTAAGTAAAGATATATTCTGTTGCTAAGTAAAGATATATTCTGTTGCTAAGTAAAGATATATTCTGTTGCTAAGTAAAGATATATTCTGTTGCTAAGTAAAGATATATTCTGTTGCTAAGTAAAGATATATTCTGTTGCTAAGTAAAAAATATATTCTGTTGCTAAGTAAAGATATATTCTGTTGCTAAGTAAAGATATATTCTGTTGCTAAGTAAAGATATATTCTGTTGCTAAGTAAAGATATATTCTGTTGCTAAGTAAAGATATATTCTGTTGCTAAGTAAAGATATATTCTGTTGCTAAGTAAAGATATATTCTGTTGCTAAGTAAATATATATTCTCTTGCTAAGTAAAGATATATTCTGTTGCTAAGTAAAGATATATTCTGTTGCTAAGTAAAGATATATTCTGTTGCTAAGTAAAGATATATTCTGTTGCTAAGTAAAGATATATTTTGTTGCTAAGTAAATATATATTCTCTTGCTAAGTAAAGATATATTCTGTTGCTAAGTAAAGATATATTCTGTTGCTAAGTAAAGATATATTCTGTTGCTAAGTAAGGATATATTCTGTTGCTAAGTAAAGATATATTTTGTTGCTAAGTAAATATATATTCTCTTGCTAAGTAAAGATATATTCTGTTGCTAAGTAAAGATATATTCTGTTGCTAAGTAAAGATATATTCTGTTGCTAAGTAAAGATATATTCTGTTGCTAAGTAAAGATATATTCTGTTGCTAAGTAAGGATATATTTTGTTGCTAAGTAAAAAAGTGTTTAAAAAGTTAAGTTGGCTAAAGTAACAAAACCAAAAAAAGTCAAATTTTTCTTTACTCTTTGCTTACCAGAGAGCTGCATTTGAGGGAGCCCATTTATCAAGCTCCGTGTGGAGCTTGAAGGGCCGTGTTTCTGCGAGCCTTCAGACTCGCCAGAAACACCAGCTATGAAGCAGCTGTCTAAAGACCGCTGCTCCATAACCTGTCCGCCTGCTCTGAGCAGGCGGACAGAGATCGCGTAAAATAAACCTGATCAAATACGATGTGATTGATTGACACCCCCTTGGCCGCAAATCTGCAGAGGGCGGTATTGCACCAGCAGTTAACAAGAGCTGCTGGTGCAATGCTGAATACGGAGAGCGTATTGCTCTCCACATTCAGCGATGTCTGTGACATTTCATAAATAGGCCCCTAAGTATCTATACAGTTCTTTCAAGTTTGTAAGATGTGTATCAGTGTGTTTGCTCCCACTAGTTTTGCTTTGGTATTTATTTTTTATCTCATCTGCAAAAAAATTCAATTTTTACAAATGTGTGAATCAAAAGGAACCTAAAAATACAATATCTTTTGGTACAAAAGAAGGCGGGGGTTCTCATCTATAAATTAGATAACCAAATGGAAGGGTGCAACCTGTAAACAAATACATAAATATATGTTACTATAGAAAAGTGATTGTGTGCCAAAATAAGGAACATCCAAAAGACCAGGTAACAGCACTCGAACCATATTATAAATATACACAGGGACATAGACGGTTAATGCAAAATGTCCTTTATCTTATCATAAATATATCAAAACAAACATATAAGACGGACAAACAAAACACATGGGCCTCTCACAATAAGACATAACAAGCCAGCTTGAAGTAATTCATTTGGTGCACCATAAAAGCAGGCGTCCAGCACAAATAGTAAATTGCTGGTAAAGATTAAAGTACTGCACCCCAATAAGCAGGAAAGATGCCAATATAAGTAGCTCCGTTCCTGAAACAGACCAGGAAGTGTCCACATGGGAAACAGACAGAGGGCTATCAGGCAGACCGCCGTTAGCACACAGCCAACTCCACCGGTCAGTGATGCAATACCTGCCTCTTCTACGTGATCCCAGTGTCCAGAGGTAAACAGCTCACTCCACTTCAAAAGGTCTCAGAAATGATCCGGAGGATGTGGGGGCACCTGTGTGCAGCATCTGTGTGGGATCCCCCTACATCATTCGGAAAAAACACCTGCGATCTCGGAATGGAAAATCGCCATAACGCAACCCCATTACTGCCTCCCCACATAAAAAACTAATAAATAAACCTATTAACCCCTAATCCGTTGCCCACCCACATTGCTACTACTATAATAATCCTATTAACCCCTAAACCTCCGGCCCCCCACATCGCAACTAATATATAAACCTATTAACCCCTAATTCACCGCCCACCCACTCACATTGCTAGTACTATAATAAACCTATTAACCCCTAAACCAATAAACTATACCTATTACCCACTAAACCCCTGACCCCCACATCGCAAAACACTAAATTAAACTATTAACCCCTAAACCTAACACCCCCCTAACTTTAAATTAAAAGTTACAATATAACTATCTTAAAATAAAAAAAAGAACTAAGATTAAACTATAAATGAACCTAACATAACTATTCTAATAAAATAAAATAAACTCTATTCACACGGCTTCGGTGCTCTAATTCGAGTCCACAGCACACAAGTCCAAATGCAATTGATCTGAGAAGGAGAGAGGTTATCCTTTCGCTAACACCTTACATTGGAGCACCGGCAGAGGGAAATGGCTAAATCTGTAATATACCCCTGTTACTAACTATCAGCTAGATTACGAGTTTGGCTTTATGAGTGAAAAAGCAGCCCATATGGCCCATAACGCTTCATTTTCCCTAATGCTGCTATTACGAGTCTTATCGGTATAGGTGTACCGCACACCTTTTAGCCTGTTGCGCAACGTCAGTACCGCACTTTTCAAAAAAGTCCTTTTTCAATGGGACTCCCATGGCGTCAGTATTACAAGTTTGCCTGGGAGGCCAAAAAGTGAGCAGTGCACTCTATAACCACAAGATCCGTACCACCATCTAAAGTCAGCAGTTATGAGTTTTATGTTACAGCTTTGTAGCGTAAAACTCATAACTAAAGTGTTAAAAAGTACACTAACACCCATAAACTACCTATTAACCCCTAAACCGAGGCCCTCCTGCATCGCAAACACTATAATAAATTTATTAACCCCTAATCTTCTGCTCCCGACATCGCCACCACTATAATAAAGTTATTAACCCCTAAACCGCCGCACTCCCGCATCAAAAACACTATTTAAATATTTTTAACCTCTAATCTGCCGTCTGCCCACACCGCCGCTATAATAAATCTATTAACCCCTAAACCGCAATCCCCCACAACGAGATATACTAAAATAAACTATTAACCCCTAAACTGAAAGCCCCCACAATGAAATATACTATAATTATTAAACCAATTAAACTAATTAATCCTAATGCTACTCTAAAAATTATAAAAAGTATCTAATTACCAAAAAAAAAATAACTAAATTACAAAAAATAAGAAACAAATTATCAAAAATAAAAAATAATTACACCTAATCTAAAAGCCCTATCAAAATAAAAAAGTCCCCCAAAATAAAAAAAAAACCCTAGCCTACAATAAATAAAAGGATCTTTTGTGGGGCATTGCCCCAAAGATAGCAGCTCTTTTACATGTAAAAAAATACAAACCCCCCGCTACAGTAAAACCCACCACCCCCACAACCAACCCCCCCAAATAAAATAACTATCTAAAAAAAACTAAGCTCCCCATTGCCCTGAAAATGGTATTTGTATGGGCATAGCACTTAAAAGGGCATTTAGCTCTTTTACATGCCCAGACTATAAACTAAAAATAAAACCCACCCAAAAAACCCTTAAAAAAACCTAACACTAATCCCGACGATCCACTTACAGTTCTTGAAATCCCACTTAAAGTATCCATCCAGCCGGCGCTGTCATCATCCATGCAGTAAGAAGTCTTCATTCAGGTGGCCTCTTCTATCTTCATCCAGCCAGCGAAGTCCTCATCCAGGCGGCAGGAAGTCTTCATCCAGGTGGCCTCTTCTATCTTCATCCATCCAGTGTGGAGCAGGACCATCCTGAAGACATCCGAAGCGGAGCATCCTCTTCATACGGACTCTGCCGTACACTGCCAATCGGAATTTCGAGGGACGCCATCTTGGATGACGTCATTTAAAGGAACCTTCATTCTTCGTTAGTCCGTTGGTGAGGAAGGATGGCTCCGTGTCGGCTGCTTCAAGATGGACCCGCTCCGCTCCGGATGGAAGAAGATAGAAGATTCCGTCTGGATGAAGACTTTGGACCCTCTGGAGGACCTCTTCTTGTCGGATAGGATGAAGACTTCGGACCCTCTGGAGGACCTCTTCTTGCCGGATAGGATGAAGACTTCGGACCCTCTTCTGGACGGATCGGTGATACCCGACTGGGGAGATCTTCAGGGGCTTAGTGTTAGGTTTTTTAAGGGGGGTTTGGGTGGGTTAGATTAGGGGTATGTGGGTGGTGGGTTGTAATGTTGGGGGGGTATTGTATGGTTTTTTTACAGGCAAAAGAGCCGATTTCTTTGGGGCATGCCCCGCAAAAAGCCCTTTTTAGGGCTGGTAAGGTAATAGAGCTGTTAACTTTTTATTTTAGAATAGGGTAGGGCATTTTTTTATTTTGGGGGGCTTTGTTATTTTTTTAGGGGGCTTAAGAGTAGGTGTAATTAGTTTAAAATTCTTGTAATCTTTTTTAATTTTTTTGTAATTTAGTGGGGTTTTTTTTTGTAATTTAGTGTTTGTTTTTTAAATTTAGTTTAGTTGATTTAATTGTAGGTAATTGTAGGTAGTTTATTTAATTAATTTATTGATAGTGTAGTGTTAGGTTTAATTATAACTTAGGTTAGGATTTATTTTACAGGTAATTTTGTAATTATTTTAACTAGGTAGCTATTAAATAGTTAATAACTATTTAATAGCTATTGTACCTAGTTAAAATAAATACAAAGTTGCCTGTAAAATAAATATAAATCCTAAAATAGCTACAATATAATTATTCGTTATATTGTAGCTATATTAGGGTTTATTTTACAGGTAAGTATTTAGCTTTAAATAGGATTAATTTATTTAATAAGAAATAATTTATTTTGCTAGATTTAAATTATATTTAACTTAGGGGGGTGTTAGGGTTAGACTTAGCTTTAGGGGTTAATACATTTATTATAGTAGCGGTGAGGTCCGGTCGGCAGATTAGGGGTTAATGCTATTTATTATAGGGTTTGCGAGGCAGGAGTGAGGCGGTTTAGGGGTTAATACATTTATTATAGTGGCGGCGAGGTCCGGCGGAAGATTAGGGGTTAATAAGGTAGCAGCGAGGTTGGGGGCAGCAGATTAGGGGTTCATAGGGATAATGTAGGTTGCGGCGGTGTCCGGAGCGGCAGATTAGGGGTTAATAATATAATCCAGGTGTCAGCGATAGCGGAGGTGGCAGATTAGGGGTTAATAAGTGTAAGGTTAGGGGTGTTTAGACTCGGGGTACATGTTAGGGTGTTAGGTGCAGACTTAGAAACTGTTTCCCCATAGGAAACAATGGGGCTGCGTTAGGAGCTGAACGCTGCTTTTTTGCAGGTGTTAGGTTTTTTTTCAGCTCAAACTGCCCCATTGTTTCCTATGGGGGAATCGTGCACGAGCACGTTTTTCAAGCTGGCCGCTACCATAAGCAACGCTGGTATTGAGAGTTGAAGTGGCGGTAAATATGCCTGTACGCTCCCTTTTTGGAGCCTCACGCAGCCCTTCAGAGAACTCTAAATACCAGCGTTGTTTAAAAGGTGCGGGGGAAAAAAAACACGCGTAGCTAACGCACCCCTTTGGCCGCAAAACTCTAAATCTAGTTGAAAATGATCCAAAATAATACAAATTGCACCTAATCTAACAATAAACAACCAATAGCCTTAAAAGGGCCTTTTGTAGGGCATTGCCCTAAGTTAAACAGCTCTTTTACATAACAAATAACAAAGTCAACCCCCCACCCAACCAACCCCCAAAATAAAAAAAACTAAGTCTAAAAAAAATCCTAAGATAAAATTTAGGGGCATTTGTATGGGCATTGTCCTTGAAAGGGCATTCAGCTCTTTTACTGACCATCCCTAATCTAAAAAAACACCCCAAAATAACTTAACACTAACCCCAGAAAATCTAACCTCGGTTCCTGAAGTCTGGACATCCATCTTCATCTTCTATCTTTATCCTGGTGTTGCAGAGCATCGTCGCCAGTGGTGCAGACATCCAACGTGGAGGATCCTCTTAATATGGTCACCGCCATACACTGAAGCTTGAATGTAAGGTACCCATTTAAATATGGGGTACCTTGTATTCCTATTTGCTGACATTTTCAAATCATCTGATTTGAACAGCCAATAGGATTTCAGTAGCTTTCATCCTATTGGCTGATTTGAAAATGTCAACCAATAGGAATGCAAGCTACCACATTTTTAAATGGTTACCTTGCATTCAAGCTTCAGTGTACAGGGGTGACTGTATGAAGATAATCCTCCACGCTGGTCATCCGCGCTGCCGGCGACGATGCTCCGTGCCTCCACAGCTCCGTGACACCGAAATGAAGATAGAAGATGCCACCTGGGTGAAGACGTCTCACCGCCTGGGTGAAGATGGATGTCCGGACTTCAGGAACCGTGAGTAGATTTTCTGGAGTTAGTGTTAGTTTATTTTATTTTTTTTATGGTTGTTTTTTTTTTTTTTAGATTAGGGATGGGCAGTAAAAGAGCTGTTTAACTTAGGACAATGCCTTCAAAAGGCCCTTTTAAGGGCTATTGGTAGTTTGTTAGGTTAGGGGTGTTTTTATTTGGGGGGCTTTTGTTTTTATAGGGCTATTAAATTAGGTGCATTTTTTATTATTTTAGATAATTTTATTTTTTATTTTTTGTAATTTTAGTGTTTTTTGAAATTTTTCCGCAGTACTGTATAAGGTTTATTTGAATTTGTAATTTAGGTTTTTTAATTGGTAGTTTTTTTTTAATTTTATTAGAATAGTTATGTTAGGTTAATTAAATAGTTTAATCTTAGTTTATTTTTTCACAGGTTTTTATTTATTTTAAGATAGTTATATTGTAACTTTTAATTTAAAGTTAGGGTGGTGTTAGGTTTAGGAGTTAATAATTTAATATACTGTTTTGCGATGTGGGGGCTGGCGGTTTAGGGGTTAATATGTTTAGTTTATTAGTTATGATGTGGGGGGGCTGGAGGTTTATGGGTTAATACTTTAGTGTTGGCAATGTGGGGGGTCGGCGGTTTAGGGGTTAATAAGATTATTTTAGTGTCTGCAATGTGAGTGGGTGGCAGATTAGGGGTTAATAGGTTTAATATAGTATTTGCAAAGCAGGAGGGTGGCAGTTTAGGGGTTAATAGGTAGCTTATGGGTGTTAGTGTACTTTGTAACATTTTAGTTATGAGTTTTGTGAAACATTTTTGTTTCGCAAAATCCATAACTACTGGTCTCAGATCGCGGAATGGATCATGTCGGGATAGGCTGTAACGCAAGCATTTTAGTCGAACCGCAAACCTGTAATACGGCGCTATGGGAAATCCCACACTCAAACGTATTTTTTTGAGTGCGGAATTGAGAGTTGCGTTAAGACTAAAATGCTTGCGGTATAGCTATACCACCACGACTTGTAATATGCGTTAGCTGCCATTCCACATGCAATGGCCAATTTTTCAGCGGTATAGCCATACCGCACCATAACGCAAAACTTGTAATCTAGCCGATTGTCTGCATAAACAGAATCCACCTGATCACAAGTTATCAACTAAATGTCAGCAACAAAACTAACAAATGAACTTGAAAAACTGCAAAACTGGCCCTTCTACATGTTTGTGAGTATTGCAAAATGATTTGTACTAATTATATTATGTTGCACAATTCAATATGAAATGGCCACAGGCACTGTTTTAGATTTATGTATAACTATACAATCTAGATTTATTAAACCTTGTCACGTATAGGTTTCATGATTTACAACATTAGAAATGTTAAAATCCCAATATTGAAAATAATATAAGTTAGGGCAACTTTCTTCTTATGAAAATTTATTTCCTGTCGTGTTCTTAATTTCAGATGAAAATCTCACCAAATCTGAAAACAAGGTTTTCTCAATGATTGAAGGTCTTGAGGTTCTGTAACAACTGCGCTATAACTACCTGCAGTCCTGGAGTGATTGTCTGTGAGCATGCTAAGCCTGGAATGTGTCAGGTCCTGAGGTTACCTACCTGCATTCCTTAAGTGAGTGTCTGTGGGAGTACTAAGCCTGGGAATTGTCTGGTCATGAGGCTTGATAAGGGTCGCGCTATACCTACATGCATTCCTGGAGTGAGTGTCCATGGGAGAGCTAAGCTGGGAATGTGTCAGGTCCTGAGGCTACATACCTGCAGTCCTGGAGTGAGTGTCCATGGGCATGCTAAGCATGAGATGTGTCAGGTCCTGAGGCTTGGTAAGGGTCACGCTATACATACATGCATTCCTGGAGTGAGTGTCCGTGGGTACACTAAGCTGGGGATGTGTCAGGTCCTGGGGCTACCTACCTGCAGTTCTGGAGTGAATGTCCATGCTAAGCTTGGGATTTTCCAGGTCCTGAGGCTTGATAAGAGCTGTGCTATACCTACATGTAGTCATGGGGTGAGTGTCTGTGGGAGAGCTAAGCCTGGGATGTGTCAGGTCCTGAGGTTCAATAAGAGCTGCGCTATACCTACATGCAGTCCTGGAGTGAGTGTCCGTGGGAGCGCTAAGCCTGAGATGTGTCAGGTCCTGAGGTTCAATAAGAGCTGCGCTATACCTACATGCAGTCCTGGAGTGAGTGTCCGTGGGAGCGCTAAGCCTGGGATGTGTCAGGTCCTGAGGTTCAATAAGAGCTGCGCTATACCTACATGCAGTCCTGGAGTGAGTGTCCGTGGGAGCGCTAAGCCTGGGATGTGTCAGGTCCTGAGGTTCAATAAGAGCTGCGCTATACCTACATGCAGTCCTGGAGTGAGTGTCCGTGGGAGCGTTAAGCCTGAGATGTGTCAGGTCCTGAGGTTCAATAAGAGCTGCGCTATACCTACATGCAGTCCTGGAGTGAGTGTCCGTGGGAGCGCTAAGCCTGGGATGTGTCAGGTCCTGGGGCTGTTGTTTTGTTTTCAAAAGAGAGCAAGAACTTTGGAAAGTTTGGAATTAACCCCTTAGTTGGCATAATGATTATGCATTACCTTATCTATAGACTTGGAGACTGTGTATATGGTCTGAGGTCACACTAAGACGCATTAGTGTCACTAGTTTACATCAATTGATGTTTCCACTTGCACTGAGTCTCGTTGTTTAGGAGTTCAGCTGCTGGTATTAACCTTTGCTACAATTATAGTTGTTCTTTTTGAAAGCACCATATTGGCCCAAAAGGCACCACTGCCTCTTGCATTTATTCATGTCCACCTTAAGTGCATTCCCTTCCTTAATATTGAAACACTTTTTAGTAATGTAACTTAGAAATAAAGAATCTGACATTAAATAAAAACCAAAAGGCCCATCAAGTCTACACATATTACATGATACTTATTACTTAGTATAGCCTTATGTATGTCCCATCAAGTCTACACATATTACATGTTACTTATTACTTAGTATAGCCTTATGTATGTCTCATCAAGTCTACACATATTACATGTTACTTATTACTTAGTATAGCCTTATGTATGTCACATCAAGTCTACACATATTACTGTTACTTATTACTTAGTATAGCCTTATGTATGTCCCATCAAGTCTACACATATTACATGTTACTTATTACTTAGTATAGCCTTATGTATGTCCCATCAAGACTACACATATTACATGTTACTTACTACTTAGTATAGCCTTATGTATGTCCCATCAAGTCTACACATATTACATGTTACTTATTACTTAGTATAGCCTTATGTATGTCTCATCAAGTCTACACATATTACATGTTACTTATTACATAGTATAGCCTTATGCATGTCCCATCAAGTCTACACATATTACATGTTACTTATTACTTAGTATAGCCTTATGTATGTCTCATCAAGTCTACACATATTACATGTTACTTATTACTTAGTATAGCCTTATGCATGTCCCATCAATTCTACACATATTACATGTTACTTATTACTTAGTATAGCCTTATGCATGTCCCATCAATTCTACACATATTACATGTTACTTATTACTTAGTATAGCCTTATGTATGTCCCATCAAGTCTACACATATTACTGTTACTTATTACTTAGTATAGCCTTATGTATGTCCCATCAAGTCTACACATATTACTTGTTACTTATTACTTAGTATAACCTTATGTATGTCCCATCAAGTCTACACATATTACATGATACTTATTACTTAGTATAGCCTTATGCATGTCCCATCAAGTCTATACATATTACATGTTACTTATTACTTAGTATAGCCTTATGCATGTCCCATCAAGTCTACACATATTACATGATACTTATTACTTAGTATAGCCTTATGCATGTCCCATCAAGTCTATACATATTACATGTTACTTATTACTTAGTATAGCCTTATGTATGTCCCATCAAGTCTACACATATTACATGTTACCTATTACTTAGTATAGCCTTATGCATGTCCCATCAAGTCTACACATATTACATGTTACTTATTACTTAGTATAGCCTTATGCATGTCCCATCAAGTCTATACATATTACATGTTACTTATTACTTAGTATAGCCTTATGTATGTCCCATCAAGTCTACACATATTACATGTTACTTATTACTTAGTATAGCCTTATGTATGTCCCATCAAGTCTACACATATTACTGTTACTTATTACTTAGTATAGCCTTATGTATGTCCTATCAAGTCTACACCTATTACTGTTACTTATTACTTAGCATAGTCTTATGCATGTCCCATCAAGTCTACACCTATTACTGTTACTTATTACTTAGTATAGCCTTATGTATGTCCCATCAAGTCTACACATATTACTGTTACTTATTACTTAGTATAGCCTTATGTATGTCCTATCAAGTCTACACATATTACATGTTACTTATTACTTAGTATAACCTTATGTATGTCCTATCAAGTCTACACATATTACATGTTACTTATTACTTAGTATAACCTTATGCATGTCCTATCAAGTCTACACATATTACATGTTACTTATTACTTAGTATAGCCTTATGTATGTCCCATCAAGTTTACACATATTACTGTTACTTATTACTTAGTATAACCTTATGCATGTCCCATCAAGTCTATGCATATTACATGTTACTTATTACTTAGTATAGCCTTATGTATGTCCCATCAAGTTTACACATATTACATGTTACTTATTACTTAGTATAGCCTTATGTATGTCCCATCAAGTTTACACATATTACATGTTACTTATTACTTAGTATAGCCTTATGTATGTCCCATCAAGTCTACACATATTACTGTTACTTAGTATAACCTTATGCATGTCCCATCAAGTCTACACATATTACATGTTACTTATTACTTAGTATAGCCTTATGTATGTCCCATCAAGTCTATACATATTACATGATACTTATTACTTAGTATAGCCTTATGTATGTCCCATCAAGTCTACACATATTACTGTTACTTAGTATAACCTTATGCATGTCCCATCAAGTCTACACATATTACATGTTACTTATTACTTAGTATAGCCTTATGTATGTCCCATCAAGTCTATACATATTACATGATACTTATTACTTAGTATAGCCTTATGTATGTCCCATCAAGTCTATACATATTACATGTTACTTATTACTTAGTATAGCCTTATGTATGTCCCATCAAGTCTATACATATTACATGATACTTATTACTTAGGATAACCTTATGTATGTCCCATCAAGTCTACACATATTACATGTTACTTATTACTTAGTATAGCCTTATGTATGTACCATCAAGTCTACACATATTACATGTTACTTATTACTTAGTATAGCCTTATGTATGTACCATCAAGTCTACACATATTACATGTTACTTATTACTTAGTACAGCCTTATGTATGTCCTATCAAGTCTACACATATTACATGTTACTTATTACTTAGTATAGCCTTATGTATGTCCCATCAAGTCTATACATATTACTGTTACTTATTACTTAGTATAGCCTTATGCATGTCCCATCAAGTCTACACATATTACATGTTACTTATTACTTATTATAGCCTTATGTATGTCCCATCAAGTCTACACATATTACATGTTACTTATTACTTAGTATAACCTTATGTATGTCCCATCAAGTCTACACATATTACATGTTACTTATTACTTAGTATAGCCTTATGTATGTACCATCAAGTCTACACATATTACATGTTACTTATTACTTAGTATAGCCTTATGTATGTCCCATCAAGTCTACACATATTACATGTTACTTATTACATAGTATAGCCTTATGTATGTCCGATCAAGTCTACACATATTACATGTTACTTATTACTTAATATAGCCTTATGTATGTCCCATCAATTCTACACATATTACTGTTACTTATTACTTAGTATAGCCTTATGTATGTCCCATCAAGTCTACACATATTACATGTTACTTATTATTTAGTATAGCCTTATGCATGTCCCATCAAGTCTACACATATTACATGTTACTTATTACTTAATATAGCCTTATGTATGTCCCATCAAGTCTACACATATTACATGTTACTTATTACTTAATATAGCCTTATGTATGTCCCATCAAGTCTACACATATTACATGTTACTTATTACTTAATATAGCCTTATGTATGTCCCATCAATTCTACACATATTACATGTTACTTATTACTTAGTATAGCCTTATGCATGTGCCATCAAGTCTACACATATTACATGTTACTTATTATTTAGTATAGCCTTATGCATGTCCCATCAAGTCTACACATATTACATGTTACTTATTACTTAGTATAGCCTTATGTATGTCCCATCAAGTCTACACATATTACTGTTACTTATTACTTAGGGTAACCTTATGTATGTCCCATCAAGTCTACACATATTACATGTTACTTATTACTTAGTATAGCCTTATGTATGTCCTATCAAGTCTACACATATTACATGTTACTTATTACTTAGTATAACCTTATGTATGTTCCATCAAGTCTACACATATTACATGTTGCTTATTACTTAGTATAGCCTTATGTATGTCCCATCAAGTCTACACATATTACTGTTACTTATTACTTAGTATAGCCTTATGTATGTCCCATCAAGTCTACACATATTACATGTTACTTATTACTTAGTATAACCTTATGTATGTCCCAGCAAGTCTACACATATTACATGTTACTTATTACTTAGTATAGCCTTATGTATGTCCCATCAAGTCTACATATATTACATGTTACTTATTACTTAGTATAGCCTTATGTATGTCCCATCAAGTCTACACATATTACATGTTACTTATTACTTAGTATAGCCTTATGTATGTCCCATCAAGTCTACATATATTACATGTTACTTATTACTTAGTATAGCCTTATGTATGTCCCATCAAGTCTACATATATTACATGTTACTTATTACTTAGTATAGCCTTATGCATGTCCCATCAAGTCTACACATATTACATGTTACTTATTACTTAGTATAGCCTTATGTATGTTACTTATTACTTAGGATAGCCTTATGCATGTCCCATCAAGTCTACACATATTACATGTTACTTATTACTTAGTATAGCCTTATGTATGTCCCATCAAGTCTACACATATTACTGTTACTTATTACTTAGTATAGCCTTATGTATGTCCCATCAAGTCTACACATATTACTGTTACTTATTATTTAGTATAGCCTTATGCATGTCCTATCAAGTCTACACATATTACATGTTACTTATTACTTAGTATAACCTTATGTATGTCCCATCAAGTCTACACATATTACATGTTACTTATTACTTAGTATAACCTTATGTATGTCCCATCAAGTCTACACATATTACATGTTACTTATTACTTAGTATAGCCTTATGCATGTCCCATCAAGTCTACACATATTACATGTTACTTATTACTTAGTATAGCCTTATGTATGTCCCATCAAGTCTACACATATTACATGTTACTTATTACTTAGTATAGCCTTATGCATGTCCCATCAAGTCTACACATATTACATGTTACTTATTACTTAGTATAGCCTTATGCATGTCCCATCAAGTCTACACATATTACATGTTACTTATTACTTAGTATAGCCTTATGCATGTCCCATCAAGTCTACACATATTACATGTTACTTATTACTTAGTATAGCCTTATGTATGTCCCATCAAGTCTAAACATATTACATGTTACTTATTACTTAGTATAGCCTTATGTATGTCCCATCAAGTCTACACATATTACATGTTACTTATTACTTAGTATAGCCTTATGTATGTCCCATCAAGTCTACACATATTACATGTTACTTATTACTTAGTATAGCCTTATGCATGTCCTATCAAGTCTACAGATATTACATGTTACTTATTACTTAGTATAGCCTTATGTATGTCCCATCAAGTCTACACATATTACATGTTACTTATTACTTAGTATAGCCTTATGTATGTACCATCAAGTCTACACTTATTACATGTTACTTATTATTTAGTATAGCCTTATGTATGTCCCATCAAGTCTACACATATTACTGTTACTTATTACTTAGTATAGCCTTATGCATGTCCCATCAAGTCTACACATATTACTGTTACTTATTACTTAGTATAGCCTTATGTATGTCCCATCAAGTCTACACATATTACTGTTACTTATTACTTAGTATAGCCTTATGTATGTCCCATCAAGTCTACACATATTACTGTTACTTATTACTTAGTATAGTCTTATGTATGTCCCATCAAGTCTACACATATTACTGTTACTTATTACTTAGTATAACCTTATGCATGTCACATCTAGTCTACACATATTACATATTACTTATTACTTAGTATAGCCTTATGTATGTCCCATCAAGTCTACACATATTACTGTTACTTATTACTTAGTATAACCTTATGCATGTCACATCTAGTCTACACATATTACATATTACTTATTACTTAGTATAGTCTTATGTATGTCCCATCAAGTCTACACATATTACTGTTACTTATTACTTAGTATAGCCTTATGTATGTCCCATCAAGTCTACACATATTACATGTTACTTATTACTTAGTATAGCCTTATGTATGTCCCATCAAGTCTACACATATTACTGTTACTTATTACTTAGTATAACCTTATGCATGTCACATCTAGTCTACACATATTACATATTACTTATTAATTAGGATAGCCTTATATATGTCCCATCAAGTCTACACATATTACATGTTACTTATTACTTAGTATAGCCTTATGTATGTCCCATCAAGTCTACACATATTACATGTTACTTATTACTTAGTATAACCTTATGTATGTCCCATCAAGTTTACTAATATTACATGTTACTTATTACTTAGTATAGCCTTATGTATGTCCCATCAAGTCTACACATATTACATGTTACTTATTACTTAGTATAACCTTATGTATGTCCCATCAAGTCTACACATATTACATGTTACTTATTACTTAGTATAACCTTTTGTATGTCCCATCAAGTCTACACATATTACATGTTACTTATTACTTAGTATAGCCTTATGCATGTCCCATCAAGTCTACACATATTACATGTTACTTATTACTTAGTATAGCCTTATGTATGTCCCATCAAGTCTACACATATTACATGTTACTTATTACTTAGTATAGCCTTATGTATGTCCCATCAAGTCTACACATATTACATGTTACTTATTACTTAGTATAGCCTTATGCATGTCCCATAAAGTCTACACATATTACATGTTACTTATTACTTAGTATAGCCTTATGCATGTCCCATCAAGTCTACACATATTACTGTTACTTATTACTTAGTATAGCCTTATGCATGTCCCATCAAGTCTACACATATTACTGTTACTTATTACTTAGTATAGCCTTATGCATGTCCCATCAAGTCTACACATATTACATGTTACTTATTACTTAGTATAGCCTTATGCATGTCCCATCAAGTCTACACATATTACATGTTACTTATTACTTAGTATAGCCTTATGCATGTCCCATCAAGTCTACACATATTACATGTTACTTATTACTTAGTATAACCTTATGTATGTCCCATCAAGTCTACACATATTACATGTTACTTATTACTTAGTATAGCCTTATGCATGTCCCATCAAGTCTACACATATTACATGTTACTTATTACTTAGTATAACCTTATGTATGTCCCATCAAGTCTACACATATTACATGTTACTTATTACTTAGTATAGCCTTATGCATGTCCCATCAAGTCTACACATATTACATGTTACTTATTACTTAGGATAGCCTTATGTATGTCCCATCAAGTCTACACATATTACATGTTACTTATTACTTAGTATAGCCTTATGTATGTCCTATCAAGTCTACACATATTACTGTTACTTATTACTTAGTATTGCCTTATGTATGTCCCATCAAGTCTACACATATTACATGTTACTTATTACTTAGTATAACCTTATGTATGTCCCATCAAGTCTACACATATTACATGTTACTTATTACTTAGTATAGCCTTATGTATGTCCCATCAAGTCTACACATATTACATGTTACTTATTACTTAGTATAGCCTTATGTATGTCCCATCAAGTCTACACATATTACATGTTACTTATTACTTAGTATAGCCTTATGTATGTCCCATCAAGTCTACACATATTACATGTTACTTATTACTTAGTACAGCCTTATGTATGTCCCATCAAGTCTACACATATTACATGTTACTTATTACTTAGTATAGCCTTATGTATGTCCCATCAAGTCTACACATATTACATGTTACTTATTACTTAGTATAGCCTTATGTATGTCCCATCAAGTCTACACATATTACATGTTACTTATTACTTAGTATAGCCTTATGTATGTCCCATCAAGTCTACACATATTACATGTTACTTATTACTTAGTATAACCTTATGCATGTAGTATCAAGTCTACACATATTACATGTTACTTATTACTTAGTATAGCCTTATGTATGTCACATCAAGTCTACACATATTACATGTTACTTATTACTTAGTATAGCCTTATGCATGTAGTATCAAGTCTACACATATTACATGTTACTTATTACTTAGTATAGCCTTATGTATGTCCCATCAAGTCTACACATATTACTGTTACTTATTACTTAGTATAGCCTTATGTATGTCTCATCAAATCTACACATATTACATGTTACTTATTACTTAGTGTAGCCTTATGCATGTCCCATCAAGTCTACACATATTACATGTTACTTATTACTTAGTATAGCCTTATGTATGTCCCATCAAGTCTACACATATTACATGTTACTTATTACTTAGGATAACCTTATGTATGTCCCATCAAGTCTACACATATTACATGTTACTTATTACTTAGTATAGCCTTATGTATGTCCCATCAAGTCTATACATATTACATGTTACTTATTACTTACTATATAGCCTTATGTATGTCCCATCAAGTCTACACATATTACATGTTACTTATTACTTAGTATAGCCTTATGCATGTCCCATCAAGTCTACACATATTACATGTTACTTATTACTTAGTATAGCCTTATGCATGTCCCATCAAGTCTACACATATTACATGTTACTTATTACTTAGTATAGCCTTATGTATGTCCCATCAAGTCTACACATATTACATGTTACTTATTACTTAGTATAGCCTTATGTATGTCCCATCAAGTCTACACATATTACATGTTACTTATTACTTAGCATAGCCTTATGCATGTCCCATCAAGTCTACACATATTACATATTACTTAGTATAGCCTTATGCATGTCCCATACAGTCTATACATATTACATGTTACTTATTACTTAGTATAGCCTTATGTATGTCCCATCAAGTCTACACATATTACATGTTACTTATTACTTAGTATAGCCTTATGTATGTCCCATCAAGTCTACACATATTACATGTTACTTATTACTTAGTATAGCCTTATGCATGTCCCATCATGTCTACACATATTACATGTTACTTATTACTTAGTGTAGCCTTATGCATGTCCCATCAAGTCTACACATATTACTGTTACTTATTACTTAGTATAGCCTTATGTATGTCCCATCAAGTCTACACATATTACTGTTACTTATTACTTAGTATAGCCTTATGTATGTCCCATCATGTCTACACATATTACATGTTACTTATTACTTAGTATAGCCTTATGTATGTCCCATCAAGTCTACACATATTACATGTTACTTATTACTTAGTATAGCCTTATGCATGTCCCATCAAGTCTACACAAATTACATGTTACTTATTACTTAGTATAACCTTATGTATGTCCCATCAAGTCTACACATATTACATGTTACTTATTACTTAGTATAGCCTTATGCATGTCCCATCAAGTCTACACATATTACATGTTACTTATTACTTAGTATAACCTTATGTATGTCCCATCAAGTCTACACATATTACATGTTACTTATTACTTAGTATAGCCTTATGTATGTCCCATCAAGTCTACACATATTACATGTTACTTATTACTTAGTATAACCTTATGTATGTCCCATCAAGTCTACACATATTACATGTTACTTATTACTTAGTATAGCCTTATGTATGTCCCATCAGGTCTACACATATTACATGTTACTTATTACTTAGTATAACCTTATGTATGTCCCATCAAGTCTACACATATTACTGTTACTTATTACTTAGTATAGCCTTATGTATGTCCCATCAAGTCTACACATATTACATGTTACTTATTACTTAGTATAGCCTTATGTATGTCCCATCAAGTCTACACATATTACATGTTACTTATTACTTAGTATAGCCTTATGCATGTCCCATCAAGTCTACACATATTACATGTTACTTTTTACTTAGTATAGCCTTATGCATGTCCTATCAAGTCTACACATATTACATGTTACTTATTACTTAGTAAAGCCTTATGTATGTCCCATCAAGTCTACACATATTACTGTTACTTATTACTTAGTATAGCCTTATGTATGTCCCATCAAGTCTACACATATTACATGTTACTTATTACTTAGTATAGCCTTATGTATGTCCCATCAAGTCTACACATATTACATGTTACTTATTACTTAGGATAACCTTATGTATGTCCCATCAAGTCTACACATATTACATGTTACTTATTACTTAGTATAGCCTTATGTATGTCCCATCAAGTCTACACATATTACATGTTACTTATTACTTAGTATAGCCTTATGTATGTCCCATCAAGTCTACACATATTACATATTACATGTTACTTATTACTTAGTATAGCCTTATGCATGTCCCATCAAGTCTACACATATTACTGTTACTTATTACTTAGTATAGCCTTATGTATGTCCCATCAAGTCTACACATATTACTGTTACTTATTACTTAGTATAGCCTTATGTATGTCCCATCATGTCTACACATATTACATGTTACTTATTACTTAGTATAGCCTTATGTATGTCCCATCAAGTCTACACATATTAAATGTTACTTATTACTTAGTATAGCCTTATGCATGTCCCATCAAGTCTACACAAATTACATGTTACTTATTACTTACTATAACCTTATGTATGTCCCATCAAGTCTACACATATTACATGTTACTTATTACTTAGTATAGCCTTATGCATGTCCCATCAAGTCTACACATATTACATGTTACTTATTACTTAGTATAACCTTATGTATGTCCCATCAAGTCTACACATATTACATGTTACTTATTACTTAGTATAGCCTTATGTATGTCCCATCAAGTCTACACATATTACATGTTACTTATTACTTAGTATAACCTTATGTATGTCCCATCAAGTCTACACATATTACATGTTACTTATTACTTAGTATAGCCTTATGTATGTCCCATCAGGTCTACACATATTACATGTTACTTATTACTTAGTATAACCTTATGTATGTCCCATCAAGTCTACACATATTACTGTTACTTATTACTTAGTATAGCCTTATGTATGTCCCATCAAGTCTACACATATTACATGTTACTTATTACTTAGTATAGCCTTATGCATGTCCCATCAAGTCTACACATATTACATGTTACTTATTACTTAGTATAGCCTTATGCATGTCCTATCAAGTCTACACATATTACATGTTACTTATTACTTAGTAAAGCCTTATGTATGTCCCATCAAGTCTACACATATTACTGTTACTTATTACTTAGTATAGCCTTATGTATGTCCCATCAAGTCTACACATATTACATGTTACTTATTACTTAGTATAGCCTTATGTATGTCCCATCAAGTCTACACATATTACATGTTACTTATTACTTAGGATAACCTTATGTATGTCCCATCAAGTCTACACATATTACATGTTACTTATTACTTAGTATAGCCTTATGTATGTCCCATCAAGTCTACACATATTACATGTTACTTATTACTTAGTATAGCCTTATGTATGTCCCATCAAGTCTACACATATTACATATTACATGTTACTTATTACTTAGTATAGCCTTATGCATGTCCCATCAAGTCTATACATATTACTGTTACTTATTACTTAGTATAGCCTTATGTATGTCCCATCAAGTCTACACATATTACATGTTACTTATTACTTAGTATAGCCTTATGCATGTCCCATCAAGTCTATACATATTACATGTTACTTATTACTTAGTATAGCCTTATGCATGTCCCATCAAGTCTACACATATTACATGTTACTTATTACTTAGTATAGCCTTATGCATGTCCCATCAAGTCTACACATATTACATGTTACTTATTACTTAGTATAGCCTTATGTATGTCCCATCAAGTCTACACATATTACTGTTACTTATTACTTAGTATAGCCTTATGTATGTCCCATCAAGTCTACACATATTACATGTTACTTATTACTTAGTATAGCCTTATGCATGTCCCATCAAGTCTACACATATTACATGTTACTTATTACTTAGTATAGCCTTATGCATGTCCCATCAAGTCTACACATATTACATGTTACTTATTACTTAGGATAGCCTTATGTATGTCCCATCAAATCTACACATATTACATGTTACTTATTACTTAGTATAGCCTTATGCATGTCCCATCAAGTCTACACATATTACATGTTACTTATTACTTAGTATAGCCTTATGTATGTCCCATCAGGTCTACACATATTACATGTTACTTATTACTTAGTATAGCCTTATGTATGTCCCATCAGGTCTACACATATTACATGTTACTTATTACTTAGTATAGCCTTATGCATGTCCCATCAGGTCTACACATATTACATGTTACTTATTACTTAGTATAGCCTTATGTATGTCCCATCAAGTCTACACATATTACTGTTACTTATTACTTAGTATAGCCTTATGTATGTCCCATCAAGTCTACACATATTACTGTTACTTATTACTTAGTATAACCTTATGCATGTCCCATCAAGTCTACACATATTACTGTTACTTGTTACTTAGTATAGCCTTATGTATGTCCCATCAAGTCTATACATATTACATGTTACTTATTACTTAGTATAGCCTTATGTATGTCCCATCAAGTCTACACATATTACTGTTACTTATTACTTAGTATAGCCTTATGCATGTCCCATCAAGTCTACACATATTACATGTTACTTATTACTTGGTATACCTTATGCATGTCACATCAAGTCTACACATATTACTGTTACTTATTACTTAGTATAACCTTATGTATGTCCCATCAAGTCTACCCATATTACATGTTACTTATTACTTAGTATAGCCTTATGTATGTCCCCTCAAGTCTACACATATTACATGTTACTTATTACTTAGTATAGCCTTATGTATGTCCCCTCAAGTCTACACATATTACATGTTACTTATTACTTAGTATAACCTTATGCATGTCCCATCAAGTCTACACATATTACATGTTACTTATTACTTAGTATAGCCTTATGCATGTCCCATCAAGTCTACACATATTACATGTTACTTATTACTTAGTATAGCCTTATGTATGTCCCATCAAGTCTACACATATTACATGTTACTTATTACTTAGTATAGCCTTATGTATGTCACATCTAGTCTACACATATTACATGTTACTTATTACTTAGTATAGCCTTATGCATGTCCCATCAAGTCTACACATATTACATGTTACTTATTACTTAGTATAGCCTTATGCATGTCCCATCAAGTCTACACATATTACATGTTACTTATTACTTAGTATAGCCTTATGCATGTCCCATCAAGTCTACACATATTACATGTTACTTATTACTTAGTATAGCCTTATGCATGTCCCATCAAGTCTACACATATTACTGTTACTTATTACTTAGTATAGCCTTATGCATGTCCCATCAAGTCTACCCATATTACATGTTACTTATTACTTAGTATAGCCTTATGCATGTCCCATCAAGTCTACACATATTACATGTTACTTATTACTTAGTATAGCCTTATGTATGTCCCATCAAGTCTATACATATTACATATTACTTATTACTTAGTATAGCCTTATGTATGTCCCATCAAGTCTACACATATTACATGTTACTTATTACTTAGTATAGCCTTATGCATGTACCATCAAGTCTACACATATTACATGTTACTTATTACTTAGTATAGCCTTATGCATGTCCCATCAAGTCTACACATATTACATATTACTTATTACTTAGGATAGCCTTATGCATGTCCCATCAAGTCTACACATATTACATGTTACTTATTACTTAGTATAGCCTTATGTATGTCCCATCAAGTCTACACATATTACATGTTACTTATTACTTAGTATAGCCTTATGCATGTCCCATTAAGTCTACACATATTACATGTTACTTATTACTTAGGATAACCTTATGTATGTCCCATCAAGTCTACACATATTACATGTTACTTATTACTTAGGATAGCCTTATGCATGTCCCATCAAGTCTACACATATTACATGTTACTTATTACTTAGTATAGCCTTATGTATGTCCCATCAAGTCTACACATATTACTGTTACTTATTACTTAGTATAGCCTTATGTATGTCCCATCAAGTCTACACATATTACTGTTACTTATTACTTAGTATAGCCTTATGCATGTCCCATCAAGTCTACACATATTACATGTTACTTATTACTTAGTATAACCTTATGCATGTCCCATCAAGTCTACACATATTACATGTTACTTATTACTTAGTATAACCTTATGCATGTCCCATCAAGTCTACACATATTACATGTTACTTATTACTTAGTATAGCCTTATGCATGTCCCATCGAGTCTACACATATTACATGTTACTTATTACTTAGCATAACCTTATGTATGTCCCATCAAGTCTACACATATTACATGTTACTTATTACTTAGTATAACCTTATGTATGTCTCATCAAGTCTACACATATTACATGTTACTGTTTTCTTAGCATAGCCTTATGCATGTCCCATCAAGTCTACACATATTACATGTTACTTATTACTTAGCATAACCTTATGTATGTCCCATCAAGTCTACACATATTACATGTTACTTATTACTTAGGATAGCCTTATGTATGTCCCATCAAGTCTACACATATTACTGTTACTTATTACTTAGTATAGCCTTATGCATGTCCCATCAAGTCTACTAATATTACATGTTACTGTTTCTTAGGATAACCTTATGTATGTCCCATCAAGTCTACACATATTACTGTTACTTATTACTTGGTATAGCCTTATGTATGTCCCATCAAGTCTACACATAATACATGTTACTTATTACTTAGGATAAACTTATGTATGTCCCATCAAGTCTACACATATTACATGTTACTTATTACTTAGGATAACCTTATGTATGTCCCATCATGTCTACAAATATTACATGTTACTTAGTATAGCCTTATGCTAGTCCCATCAAGTCTACACATATTACATAGTGATGTCGCGAACCTAAAAATTTCGGTTCGTGAACGGCGGACTCGAACATCCGGTTTTGTTAGCGAACGCGCGAACCGCCATTAAATTCAATAGGCAGGCGAACTTTAAAACCTACAAGGACTCTTTCTGGCCACAATAGTGATGGAAAAGTTGTTTCAAGGGTACTAACACCTGGACTGTCGCATGCTGGAGGGGGATCCCTGGCAAAACTCCCATGGAAAATTACATATTTTTTGCAGAGTCTGCTTTTAAGCCATAATGGGCCTAAATCAACTATCATTCCAAAGTGGCTGTCTCAAAACATCCCGGACAGAAGATAGATTGATAGATAGGATAGATAGATATACATAGATTGATAGTTAGATAGAATCGATAGAAGAAAAATAGATAGATT
>NC_069507.1:268868324-268918324 GCF_027579735.1 Bombina bombina
TGTATGTGTGTGTGACAGTATATGTACATGAGCTAGACTACATCACTGTATGCCTCAGATGTCAGGTATATAACATACACTAGTTACATGTATGTGTGTGTGACAGTATATGTACATGAGCTAGACTACATCACTGTATGCCTCAGATGTCAGGTATATAACATACACTAGTTACATGTATGTGTGTGTGACAGTATATGTACATGAGCTAGACTACATCACTGTATGCCTCAGATGTCAGGTATATAACATACACTAGTTACATGTATGTGTGTGACAGTATATGTACATGAGCTAGACTACATCACTGTATGCCTCAGATGTCAGGTATATAACATACACTAGTTACATGTATGTGTGTGTGACAGTATATGTACATGAGCTAGACTACATCACTGTGTGCCTCAGATGTCAGGTATATAACATACACTAGTTACATGTATGTGTGTGTGTGTGTGTGACAGTATATGTACATGAGCTAGACTACATCACTGTGTGCCTCAGATGTCAGGTATATAACATACACTAGTTAATGTATGTGTGTGTGACAGTATATGTACATGAGCTACGACTACATCACTTGTTAGCCTCAGATGTCAGGTATATAACATTACACTTAGTTACATGTATGTGGGTGTGGGACAGTATATGTACATGAGCTAGACTACATCACTGTATGCCTCAGATGTCAGGGTATATAACATATCACTAGTTACATGTATGTGTGTGTGACAGTATATGTACATGAGCTAGACCTACATCACTGTGTGCCTCAGATGTCAGGTATATAACATACACTAGTTACATGCTAATGTGTGTGTGACAGTATATGTACATGAGCTAGAACTAAATCACTGTTATGCCTCAGATGTCAAGGTATAAACATACTCTAGGTTACATGTATGTGTGTGTGACAGTATATGTACATGAGCTAGACTACATCATTTATGCCTCAGATTGTCAGGTATATAACATACACTAGGTTACATGTTATGTGTGTGTGACAGTATATGTACATGAGCTAGACTACATCACTGTGTGCCTCAGATGTCAGGTATATAACATACACTAGTTACATGTATGTGTGTGTGACAGTATATGTACATGAGCTAGACTACATCACTGTGTGCCTCAGATGTCAGGTATATAACATACACTAGTTACATGTATGTGTGTGTGACAGTATATGTACATGAGCCAGACTACATCACTGTATGCCTCAGATGTCAGATATATAACATACACTAGTTATATGTATGTGTGTGTGACAGTATATGTACATGAGCTAGACTACATCACTGTGTGCCTCAGCTGTCAGGTACATAACATACACTAGTTACATGTATGTGTGTGTGACAGTATATGTACATGATCTAGACTACATCACTTTATGCCTCCGATGTCCTGTACATAACATACACTAGTTACATGTATTTGTGTAACGTAACATACAATATTTACATGTGTTCATGCCCCTTGGTCACAGGCTGCAAGTTGGCACTGATGTCAGCAGATACATATTTTTTACAATTGCTAATATTTGAGAACATGTCAGATGGGGCGTTTGCAGGTTCTGGGCACAAATGTTCATCTCAAGTCATTGTGACAAGTTGCTTAGAAGTGTCATACAGTTTGCCAGATGATCTGTTAGCAGCTAAATCAGTGCCACCTTCCATGTTTACATCCTGTATTGTGTCACAGTCTCAATTTGTTTCTCACTTCAGGTACATAAGGTATGAAAGGCCTAGCTGGTCGCTACCAGAATAAGGTGCCCCCTTTATTTAACTTATTTAGCTTAACATAGTAACTCAATTACTTAACAATAAACACACTAACACAAGGGCGAAGGATAAAAGCCATAACTGGCAATTTTATTAATATTAAACTTTTAAAACTGACAACCAAGAAACCGGATGGCGGTAAGTGAGTTCTAATAGTGTCCTCAACACAACAAGATGCCAATGGCCAAGGGGCATCAGCGAAGTAACAATCCATTCAGGACAGAGGCAATGGCCCCAATTTATCAAGGTCTGTCGGACCTGATTTGACAGTGCAGATCAGGTCCGACAGACCTCGCTGAATACGGCGAGTAATACACTCGCCATATTCAGCATTGCACCAGCAGCTCACAAGAGCTGCTGGTGAAACGCCGCCCCCTGCAGACTCGCGGCCGATAGGCTGCCAGCAGGGGGGTGTCAATCAACCCGATCGTACTTGATTGGGTTGATTTCCGGCGATGTCTGTCCGCCTGCTCAGAGCAGGCGGACAGGTTATGGAGCAGCGGTCTTTGTGACCGCGGCTTCATAACTGCTGCTTCTGGCGAGCCTGCAGGCTCGCCAGAAACACGGGGCATCAAGCTCCATTTGGAGCTTGATAAATAGGCCCCAATGAGTTTATCGGGATTTGCAAAGGCCCAAAAACTAAGGCGGGGCTCCACAGAAAATACCTGAGGCATTGCCCAGCCTTTGCCACCTGGCCGTTACTCCACCCCAACCTCTCTGTTGTGATGACACAGGCCATGACCTTCCGCTAAGAGGAACTCTTGACGCCAACATCAATTAAATAGGGTAATTTTTTTTTTTTTTTTAGGGCCGTAAACTTAAATGTGCTGAAATTGCTTTTTTTTCAAATTTAAGAGCATAAGATCTATGTATAATTGTCTGGCACCAGCCGTGATGTTTCATGGCGGTTAAGAAAACCACAACCACCAGTCGCGGCTTTGCCCACCTCTCTACTAATCTTTTTGCAGACTCTGTATGCCGCACCAGCGGTTCCCATAAACCTCCAGTGGAGCCTAGCTATGATGTTGGGCCACCCTATGACAATCCCTGAAGTCCATGCCCGCAACCAGCTAATGTCAGCTATTATAATATATATAAATTCCAATGCTGGAATGGAACCAATGTAATTTCCCTCTAAATGAAGTATGAGGATATCTGGTATACCCCAACGTCTTTGGGCTTCTCCTATCTGAAATGGTAAGTCTCTCCAGCTCATCCCTCTCCTGCCTAACCAGCTGATGGAAACTTTATTGGGCAAAAAACCTAGCTTGTTGTGTGGCACTGGCTCTGATGGCTGCCCAGTGTATGAACTAATGCCCAACAATCCAAACCCATGATGCCCTTCTGGAGAAACTTAAAAAGAAACAGACTATTAATAACTGCAATTATTACTGGGACCCTGTGGAAGAATTAAGTGGACGCACCTTTTAAACGGTATCTGATGGATCACCATCTGCCGAGAGCCGTATCTGGTCCGCTGGCTTGCCTAAGGCGGCTGCATTTGTGGCCACACTAATTCTAAAACAGTGCGGGCCACTCTTGCAGGGTTCAAGCCAGTATGCTCAACCACCAATTTTATAACTTTCGGCACTGTCATTGGGAAAAGGGCTTACTGTCAGCATGTATTAGGAACTGTCCGGCAGTATTGGGGCAATTTTCTATGTATTCTGACAATAAGTGAATAGGGCAGGAAACACTATCGGCTTGGGGGGATAGGGTAAGCCAAGTGCCGTTACCGTCCTGATAGTTATTTGACTTGGGTATAAAAAGCAAGACAGCATCCATATAGATGGAAACATGATGGAACATAATCCCCGATTTGCGATCCGATGTAGATGGAGACAGCAGCTCCCCAATGCATAAGGTGCCAAAAGTTTCAAAGGCAAAGGCTGCTTTAAACAAAAGAAACTCGAATGGGGAAGAGCAGACTGCTGATAAAGACAACTGGAGGCTTTGAAGCCTGTCTATGGTGTCAGGATATCTGAGTGTTATTAAATTATATATATATATATATATATATATATATATATATATATATATATATATATATAATTTAATGTATATAGATTTGTCTTGTGCAGGAAATGATCCATTTGTGAGACTGTGACTACAGCAGACCCCCCCTCTACCTTATACCTCTAAAGGATTCAAAAGAGAGCATTGGTCTCATTATTTCAGCACAAACCCCTGGGTGATGGAGTCGAATATTCTGTGTTTTGGTGGAAAATAAGCTCAGAAGCCCCTTGAAGATTCTCAATATACATTTTGATCTGGGAGAAGCATATGCCAACCTTCACTAACAGACATGTGATAATTTAACACCATGGCTCACTGGATTTTTTTTAAGCTTAAATATATTCAGACAAAGAACCATTTTTTTTTAAAAAAGGATGTAGCTAATCTCATATAGGTGTGAATGATCCCCTGCCAAGCTCCCAGACAAGCTGACATTTTAAGTCTCTGTATGACATGGGAAACTATATTTCAGATTAAGAAATTGTGTCTAAATCCTCATAATAATTTAAAATACACAGATCATATTAAAATAACAACATCTGGGGGGGGCGGAGCCGACACCCGGGAGGAATGGCCGCACTATAGAGGAGCTCTGTTATTCACCTTCCTAAAAACCTTCATATTAGGGCTATTCCACTGACCATGTAGTAATGGTTTGAGGTCAAACCCTCCAGAGAAGCATGTACCGCTTAGTCACAACGACTGCACTCTAGATGTGGCTGGTAAACCTCGTTCCTACTTTGGGGCCTACTATGCTGCCGCCATTTTGAAGCCCTGACAGGCTGTAGATAGACTGAAAGTGAATGGGAAGGATCAGCGCAGCTCAGGAGAAAAGACACAGAGACACGGACGCCGCATACAGCACCTGCCTTGAGCCATAGGAGGACAGTCTTGGCCGCCTAACATAGGACCATCCTCTGTTTTCCCCACAACACAACACCCGGAGCATTGTTAGGTAACATACACGTGGCAAAGAGAGAACACAGCAGCGCCGGGGGCGCATGGAGTTCCCCCGCAGCTAAGTATTGAGGAGTCATCTCACAGCTTGACCGCCTGATCTGCTCTTCACATCCCGGCAGCGGACACAGATTATAGCACTTACCCCGGAGGATTCTCACCCGCTCTCACACCACCTCAAGAAGCCGCTTCAGACGCGGCTAGGCTCACAACTCAGTGACCGGATACCCTTAGCTCACCGCTGACCACCCCCTTGTAAGTAATCTCAGCCTAGTCTGCTGGAGACATATACATCTTACTTACACTTAAATGTGAGCATACATAACTGGGGGGAACATAGAATTAAATGACCCATAATTGTAATTGTTTTTAGCTTGGCGCCATCTGAAAAGATTCTCTCTCTGAATAGTGGCGCGAAAACGCCATCTTTAGTCCCCATATAGCACAGTACTGTTCTTTATTAAACCGGCTCTCCTCACAGTTTCTCATGGCCTGGGACAGTAAAGATTTCAATACAGATTAAATGAAGGGCTTTGCTTGAGTGTAGGTCCTTATCTGTCAAGACAAGGATAACTGCTATTAATCTGCCAATTACTCAATCATTTAGGTCTAGCCACGTGGAACTTTGCCCGGTGCACTTCTCAACAGACATACTGTGCAGCAATTGCTTTTTGCTTACCAACTCTTAGCTACTAACTCAGAAGAGGTAGAGATCCTAGAGGGAAATAACCAACTACCCTTGGCAGGGAATATCATATGAAGTCACGGCTCCCTCTGGAGCTCCTGTAACCACCTAATCTTCTCTACACCTGTCATATTCTCTAGAGACTGTATACCACTCTAGCCACTTGTTGTATACTAGAGGATTTACCATCTTAATAAAGTGTTCTCGCAGTAACCTTTCATAATCTATACACAGCCTGCATCCTTGCCCTCTTAGACGCCCCCTCTCCCCCGTTTCCCGCGTCCACCCCCAGGATGCGGGTCATAACCTCACTCCTTTTGCCGGTCTCGCCCAGAGGTGGCATAGCCCCAGGAGAGGGGGAGTCACTCATCTATACTACTGACTAGCAGTGGATTACTGGGCCTTCCCATCTATACATTGGCATAAGAAAATGATGGGCTAGGGCGCCTTGCCTGGGAGGAGCGGGGGTGTCGTCTCCCCTAATTTCATCTAAATCTGGTTCAGCGGCCTCAAGCTCATATCATTCAATACAACTGCCTAGTTAATCTAGGAACCGCTCACCTGCAATATGGCCCAATCTATCAAAAGAAAACCAAAACACCAAGAAAACCCTAAGAGGACTCTCACTGATCATTTCCACAGTAAAAACCTCTCAAAGACCTCTCAGGGGACGACTCTAGAGACTCTGCGACTCCAGTCACGGATAATACTAGGTCTGAGGTATCCCGCAAAGATAAAACAACACTATCTCAGTCAACCTTCTTAGAATCTATTAGAATCTTAACTGATAAGATGGATACTCACTACTCATCCTTAAGGCAAGAACTCCGCCAATCTGTTGGCGAACTGAAAAGAGAGATCTCTTCCCTTGGTGAGAGAACTGAAATCCTTGAGAGAAAGCATGAGGATCTCGCAACTGACCACGCCAACCTCTTGGCTTACTCTCAGTCATTGGAAGAGCAAATGTCTGATCTCGAATCTAAACTAGCAGACAACGAAGATAGATCCCGTCGCAACAATCTCAGGATCCGTGGCATCCCGGAAGATGTCCCTACATCAGACCTCCAACAATATTTGACTACTCTGTTTAAGGTTATTTTGGACTCTTCCACAGATCAGGACCTCCTGATGGACAGAGCACACAGATCCACGCGCCCCCGCAATTCAGTATTTGACACTCCCAGAGACGTCATTGTACGTCTACATTACTACACCACTAAGGAGAGAATCATGAGAGCCTCCTTCACCAACAGACCCCTCAAGGATCCATGCAACAAATTGCAGATCTTCCCAGATTTGTCCCCATACACTTTGAACAAGAGGAGGACTTTCCATCAGTTCACCCTAGCCCTCAGACAAAACAAGATTAAATACAGATGGGGATTTCCTGTCAAGCTACACGTGCAGTATCAAGACTCCTCCCATACAGTCTCTTCTATTGAACAAGGTATGAAGCTCCTCACCACCTGGGAACTCACTGGTTCTCCTGGTCTACCTCCCAGGAAAAAGGGAAAAACAGTTGATCTGAACCCCTCAGCTTCAGAATGGCACTCCAGGGTTCCCACTCCGCCACCCTAAGTCTTAGGCCTCTCCTGAGATTCTCTTCAGAGTTATCCTCTACACTGATCGCCTTTCGCCTGGCTCTTTGAGAGAACATTTCCTCCAGAAATCCTTCTAGCCTACTCTTCAAAGGATATCCCAGAGGGGGGAGTGCACATACGGGTACACATCTTACTCTTCACTCACTCCCCCATCCTTGATCCGCTTAGCAGGACCCTTGCTCTGGATATTCAATGGACAGGTAAGCCTAGAGCCCACATACGGGTACATACCTTACTCTATTTTCGGCTCACGGCTTCCTATTTGTCTACATTATTGAGATAAAGGTTTATTGTGACAAATATATAGACCACAAGTTTATTTATATGTTGTTGAATATCAGAAATGTTATTTACTTTTTATTGGTTTCTGTTATTAAGTTACTGCATTTAGCCTCTGTTTTGTGCTAAAGAAAATTCTAGGTTCAATGTATACAGGACTGATACAGACATTTTTTATGTAATATTATGCACCTTATTGTGCCCTCTTTATCTTATCCACAACTTTTCTCCACAGAGGGCCTAGTTCATCCTTCCCCTAATGATATCTGCTCTTTATTACCCTCTTTCACCAGTATATTTATATCAACTAGGAAGCCCTGTTAGAGCATATGCTCCAAACCAGATGTTCAGGCCACTGAGATTATATTTACTTTCTGTTACATGTTAGCAATACCATTCTCAAATTATTTTCTAGAATATTTCTTCCAGAAACCCCTTTATCCCACTCCTTAGAGGATACCTTGGGAAGGGGAGAGAACATACGGGTACACATCTTACTCTCTTCTCACTCCCTCTCCCTAGATCCTCCCACTAGGACCCTTGTTTTGAACATCAAACGTACAGACCAGCTTAGAGTCCACATACGGGTACACACCTTACTCTATTCTTGGCTCTTGGCTTCCTATTTTCCTACATTATTTAGATAAAGGTTTATTATGACAAGTTTATAGATTACTAGCTTAACCGTATGCTGTTGAGTATCCGAAATGTTTATTTACTCTGTTGGTTTTTATTACTAAGCTACTACATTTAGTCTCTGCTTTGTACTAAAGGAAATCACAGGTTCAATGTATACAGGTCTGATACAGGCATTGTTTATGTAATATTATGTCCTTTATTACACTCTCTTCATCTTAACCACAACTATTATCCACGAAGGGCCTAGTTCTTCTCTCTTCTAACGCTATTTGCTCTTTGCTGCTCCCTCTCACCAATATACTTTTATTAACTAAGAAACTTTGTCAGAACTTATGCTCTGGACTAGATACCCAGACCACTGGGATCATTTTACCCTTTTACACGGTATCAATACCACCCTCAAACTTTTGTCTCCATGCACCCGCCTTTCCCGATACCTCCATCAACCTTCATATTCATACCCCTCCTAGTTCCTTGCTACTCTTCTTACTCCTTTTATCTTCCAATCTCTCATTATCTATATTGACTTCTACCTCTCATCCCAGGTCAGCCTCTATACAAATATCTACCTATCCAGCCCTCAGTATGTCGCATTTTACTGTCCCCTCCTGAACCACTTCATCCACCTATCCATATAGAACTGGGGGGCCTCGCCCCCGCCTCCTCCCTGGCTTTCCATGCCCCCCTCCTACTCTTTACTTACACTCCGTCGTTGTCCCTACTCTCCTATATGAGTTTGCATTTCTTTCTTACATTATTCCTCCGTTCATTTTCACATATATCCACCACTGAATATACACTCTAGGCTCCGCCCCCTCCTCCCCCCAACTCCCTCCCTCAGTCCTTCTCCTCTTTCCCTTCATTTTACAATTTACTCAATTCACGACCTTTTAATATATCTCCATATTCCCATCCCATCCACACCCCTTTCCTTACTTTAAACAAAGCGGCTTTGACCCGCTGTCCTCCTTTCCCCGGAAAATATTTCTCAGTAAGTGAAGTCAACTCCAGCTCCCTTTCCCCATAATTGGTACTCATCTAAACCCTTTGGACTCTACTCTACTCTGCCCTTTTTTTTTTTTTTCCCCCCCTCCTTTTTACCCTTCATCACCACTCACACAACATAATCTCATTATATCATGAAAGACCTACATCTTTTAACCCTCAATGTACAGGGATTAAACTCCCCCACCAAGCGCAGCCTTCTATTTAACTATTTATGCAAAAACAGCGCAGACATTGCCTTCATTCAAGAGACACATTGGACTCCCGAGCATAGCAAACGATACACTTCCAAACATTACCCGACACTTATTGATGAAACATTTCAATCGAAATCTAGAGGGGTTGCTATTTATATAGGCAAAAACGTCCATTATGATCAGATTCATATCGAATCAGATCCTCAAGCACGCTACATTATTGCGGTTTGTAGAATAAACACCCACCTAGTGACTCTCCTTAACATTTACGCACCGAACAGCAAGCAAGTTAACTTCCTCAGAACTCTACTTAAGTCTATAGCCTCTATACAGCAGGGAGATCTCATATTGGGAGGTGACTTTAATCTCATATGGAATGTCCACATGGACAGACAGGGACCTCCACTCTCTAGAAAAGATAGGGCAACTCACTCCCTTTCCTCAGCCTTCCAATCACTAATAGCGCTACATGACTTATATGACATCTGGCGTGCTCTGCACCCACAGGATAAGGAATTCACCTTCTTCTCATTTCCACATAGATCACACACCCGCATAGATTACTTTTTTGTACACGCTAAATTCCTTGACGATATTCACTCTGCGACCATCTCCTCCATCTCGTGGTCCGACCATGATTCACTTCACATACACATAGGCTCCTATACTTGTCCACCTCCTTTCACATGGCGCCTACAGGACTGGACTCTTACAGACCCACACCTCAAGACTGCTTTACAGAAAATAATCACAGATTACATTTCCCTTAACGATAACGACCAGACCTCAGCCCAAAATCGGTGGGCTGCCTTGAAGGCAGTGGTGAGAGGCCACCTGATCCAATTTGAACGGGAGGCACGCGCAAACAGTAGAGCCACCTTGTCCTCTTTGAATATTCAGCTTCGCCAACTTAAAGCAGACATCTCTCACACATATTCCTCCTCTACCAATGACAAAATTCTTGAGATAACGAAACAAATCCAAACTCTTGAACTCAAGAAAACTCAATCCATGTTGGAGAAGTATAAAAGAATTTATTACCACTTTGGCAACAAAGCTTCTACGCTTTTAGCCAACAAACTTAAAAATCGTACAGCTCAAGCCAGAATTATGTCTATGCGGACCCCCCTAGAGACACAGGTTACTGCCCCCCGCGAGATTGGTAACGTCTTTAGGCAATACTACTCTGACCTCTACAATATTGAGTCCAATCTTGAATCCCCGGCCTGTTCAGTTCAGCATATGTCTGAGTTTCTTAGATCCCTTGCCCTCCCCTCACTATCTCCCGAGGATTCCTCCTCTCTGCTGTCCCCGTTCACCACTCAAGAAATCTCCAAAATTATTCGCAACCTAAAATTAGGAAAAGCACCTGGCCCAGATGGCTTCACAGCTAGGTTTTACAAAACTTTCTTGCCTCAGATTGCTCCTCTCCTCTATAAGTTCTTTCAAGAGGTGTTTTCAGGAACCCCTCTTGCAGCTGAATTTTTAGAAGCTGTTATAGTGACCATCTTAAAGCCTGGTAAACCTCCTGACCTCTGCAGCAGCTATCGGCCGATTTCACTGATTAACACCGACACAAAAATATATGCCAAACTCCTTGCAAATAGGGTCTCCAAAGTGATCCCCTCCCTCATAGCGACTGATCAGGTCGGATTTATCCCGAATAGGGAAGGCGTTGATGCAACCAGGCGGATACTAGATGTCCTCCATTTGGCAGATTGTCGGGGGGTCCCCTTTCTGGCCCTGTCATTAGACGCAGAAAAAGCGTTCGACAGGGTCAGATGGGAGTTCTTGTGGGAAGCCATGTCCATCTTTGGCTTTCCTGCCGCTTTCGTGGGGGCAGTTCGATTCCTCTATGATCACCCAACGGCTACTGTTCGTGGAGTAGGGTTCCAATCTCCTAAATTTACCATTGCTAATGGTACCAGACAGGGGTGTCCCTTCTCCCCACTACTATTTGCCCTCACCATTGAGCCCCTTGCTCAAGCAATCAGAATAGACCCCCAGACTATGGGATTGACCATAGGACCTCATGTTCATAAAATTTCCCTTTATGCAGATGACATTACCCTCTTTCTCACTTCACCCCACATTTCTCTCCCTGCAGTTTTCGTTATCCTGGAGAAATTTGGACTACTTTGTTTCTATAAACTTAATGTAACCAAAACTGAGGCCCTCCCCATTAACGTCCCTTCACAAACGCTCTCTATCCTGCAGTCCACTTATCATTTTCAATGGAAATCTTCCTCGCTCAAGATCCTAGGAGTTCACCTTAGCCCAGACCCTATGACCACTATATCGCAGAATTATACAGATAGACTTCCGGAATTCAGGAAGCTTCTTGATTCGTGGGAGTTTCGGGAGATTTCTTGGACAGGCCGCATTGCTGCGGTAAAGATGTCCTTGATCCCCAAGACTACCTATCTTTTTAGATCTATCCCTTATAACATCCCGAGAGCACTCCTTAATAGATTCCAAAGTCTACTCACCTCTTATGTGTGGAGAGATCGCAGACCCAGAACATCGGGCCGCACTCTCGAAAGACCTCTTTTGCAGGGAGGCCTTGCTCTCCCAAATATGATCTCATATTACAATGCTGCAAGACTCTCACACATTCTCCGTTGGAATGATCCCAAGAGACATCTTAGTTGGTATTCTCTGGAGGCCTCCCTGTTGCCTCCAGGTATAACCCTACCTGACATAATTTGGATCCCCCCCCATCATAGACGAGATGTTGACGAATTGCTCCCTATTTTTAGACATACACTCCGATTCTGGGACCAGATCAGACACCACCCCGACATTTTAGTACTGTTTATGACTACAACTGCTGTTGAGGCAGATTAGTCATTAGAAAAAAGAATGCTTCTATGCACTGTTATAACATTTATTTCAGTAATGTAAGTAAGTTACTGTGCCTTGAACAGTTTGAGAAATATTGTACGTTAAAAATTAACTTTTATTAATCACTTTTTTAAAAAAAAGACAGCTTTGATGGATGATAATGCTGCCCTAAAGATTTAAAAACACTCTCACTGTGCTACGTGAAAAAACAGCATATTGTGATTGTGCTACAGAATTAGAACTAGTAATACTTAGAGCAGTAGATTGTAACTGAGAATATTCTCAAGAGCTAGTATGGAGACCTATAGTCTCTTGGTCCTGTATTGCTCACAATAGTATCTGTATTGCTTTACTCATATATATGATTAAGAATCTATATATTGTAAAAGATATATTAACTTTATACTATTGCACTTGGACTTGGCAATCTAAAACTGCTAATATATGTTGGTGCTTAGAGTGTAAGTACTGACTAAGGTGGCAGCTGGCACTGGATAGATATAACAATCTTGTTACTTTAGGTTATTTATTGTGTCACCAAACAGTAAAAAATAGGTACTCAAACAGTTTTTTGGAGATGAGACGTTTTGTTTACAGGCTGTCCCCTCTGTGAAATATCATAAGTTATGATATGGCTTCTTTCAGTCTTATACCATAATATTAGTGGAATACTGCCTGGGAAGTGATCTAAGCCTTACAGGGTATACAATGAATTTTCTACAAAGAGCCAGTATATGTGAACACCTCTGGCTGCACAATGCTACTGATTATGTTGCTTCTGTATGATATAAATGTAAGATTTCTTATATTGCAGTCCTATACAGATTGTATTCTTATTGTCTGAAGCACTGTGTAGCCTGGTATGTTATGGTTTTAAATAAAAAGCTGGTTCTTAGAAGCGTTTGTAGTTAGCCATTTAATTCAGCCAGAGAAAGGCTGACACCTGAGGCTATAAACAGTTTCCACTACATGAAACCTCGTATCCGACTGATTGCTAAATATCAAGTGCCTAGTCTGAATTGTATTGAATTAGGTATCCTGTATATACTATGTTTTACAAGGAAAAGACGTGCCTGCTAAGTAACAACACCACCCTGTAATTAGCCGTAATAAGCGTTAGCACCAAACTTCAACAACTTCTACTTCGTATTCTAATTATAAGTTTTTAGCATGCTGTTATTTTAAATAATTAACAACTAGTGAGGCCAGTTAAAAATTGAGGAGACCCCTGACGCGGCGTTTCACTAACGCTTCCTCAGAGGGGTTACGCGGGCCGACTAACATCCGGTATTTTATAGCCGGTGTTTTGCCGAATACAGAGTCCTGATTGGGTCATGACTTGCATTACGCATAGGCTAAGCTTCATGTCAATCATCCCAGATGAAATGGAAAATTTATCGTGTACAAGCCGAAATGGAAACAAAATTCCAGTACTTGTATCCAGATTGTAACTGATAAAAGTAGCGGATACTAAGTCTCCATTTTAACAATGTGTGAATCATGTGAGTTATTATGCTGTTAGAAGAAGTTACTGGATTTGCTTTTGTATGTTGGAATGAAAATACAACTGGTTTATCATAATGCAAAAATGCACTTGATAGACACGCTTTATAAATGATGAACATATTATAATTTAGATTATATGTTAGTACACCTGAATGGACCGACATGAATCAAAATTGGATGAAATAAGAAATTATTATAATCATTAAAAGATCACTAAATGAGAGATGAACCATAAAATGCATTCCTATTATGTTTCCTTTATGTACAATATGTACCAGTACATAACATATTGCGGTAGTGATGGACAGCACAGTCATTTAAACTTGGACGCTGCTGCAAATTGAGAAATAATGCCATTAATCTATTGTACGTTGATTGAGTACAATAAGTGTAAGGTTTATATCATTTTGTGCATTCAGGTGTACTAACATATAATCTAAATTATAATATGTTCATCATTTATAAAGCGTGTCTATCAAGTGCATTTTTGCATTATGATAAACCAGTTGTATTTTCATTCCAACATACAAAAGCAAATCCAGTAACTTCTTCTAACAGCATAATAACTCACATGATTCACACATTGTTAAAATGGAGACTTAGTATCCGCTACTTTTATCAGTTACAATCTGGATACAAGTACTGGAATTTTGTTTCCATTTCGGCTTGTACACGATAAATTTTCCATTTCATCTGGGATGATTGACATGAAGCTTAGCCTATGCGTAATGCAAGTCATGACCCAATCAGGACTCTGTATTCGGCAAAACACCGGCTATAAAATACCGGATGTTAGTCGGCCCGCGTAACCCCTCTGAGGAAGCGTTAGTGAAACGCCGCGTCAGGGGTCTCCTCAATTTTTAACTGGCCTCACTAGTTGTTAATTATTTAAAATAACAGCATGCTAAAAACTTATAATTAGAATACGAAGTAGAAGTTGTTGAAGTTTGGTGCTAACGCTTATTACGGCTAATTACAGGGTGGTGTTGTTACTTAGCAGGCACGTCTTTTCCTTGTAAAACATAGTATATACAGGATACCTAATTCAATACAATTCAGACTAGGCACTTGATATTTAGCAATCAGTCGGATACGAGGTTTCATGTAGTGGAAACTGTTTATAGCCTCAGGTGTCAGCCTTTCTCTGGCTGAATTAAATGGCTAACTACAAACGCTTCTAAGAACCAGCTTTTTATTTAAAACCATAACATACCAGGCTACACAGTGCTTCAGACAATAAGAATACAATCTGTATAGGACTGCAATATAAGAAATCTTACATTTATATCATACAGAAGCAACATAATCAGTAGCATTGTGCAGCCAGAGGTGTTCACATATACTGGCTCTTTGTAGAAAATTCATTGTATACCCTGTAAGGCTTAGATCACTTCCCAGGCAGTATTCCACTAATATTATGGTATAAGACTGAAAGAAGCCATATCATAACTTATGATATTTCACAGAGGGGACAGCCTGTAAACAAAACGTCTCATCTCCAAAAAACTGTTTGAGTACCTATTTTTTACTGTTTGGTGACACAATAAATAACCTAAAGTAACAAGATTGTTATATCTATCCAGTGCCAGCTGCCACCTTAGTCAGTACTTACACTCTAAGCACCAACATATATTAGCAGTTTTAGATTGCCAAGTCCAAGTGCAATAGTATAAAGTTAATATATCTTTTACAATATATAGATTCTTAATCATATATATGAGTAAAGCAATACAGATACTATTGTGAGCAATACAGGACCAAGAGACTATAGGTCTCCATACTAGCTCTTGAGAATATTCTCAGTTACAATCTACTGCTCTAAGTATTACTAGTTCTAATTCTGTAGCACAATCACAATATGCTGTTTTTTCACGTAGCACAGTGAGAGTGTTTTTAAATCTTTAGGGCAGCATTATCATCCATCAAAGCTGTCTTTTTTTTAAAAAAGTGATTAATAAAAGTTAATTTTTAACGTACAATATTTCTCAAACTGTTCAAGGCACAGTAACTTACTTACATTACTGAAATAAATGTTATAACAGTGCATAGAAGCATTCTTTTTTCTAATGACTAATCTGCCTCAACAGCAGTTGTAGTCATAAACAGTACTAAATTGTATCCCTATGCTTACGCACTGCTCCTATAGTGTTTAACATGATTCATTGATATATATTACAGACAATATTACAAAACACTATAAGAGTAACCAGAAAGCTCTATTAATACAAAAAGGTTCTAATATTCTTTTCTCTGTTCGTACCACCCCGACATTTCCCCTCCCCCCTCCCCCGCCATGACGATTCCTGCTGTTCTTTTTTGTCTCCCAGACTCTTACCTTGATTTGTGGCCGCAGGCGCACACATTACAAACTTCTGACCTCTATGAAGAGGACAAGTGGCTCCCACACTCAGTAATGTGCGCCAAATTCCGTCTCCCACCCAAGTTGCATTTTCGAGGGATTCCGCCTGAGCACTCGTTTGCGCACATGGGGTTATCCCAAACAAGCACTACGCCCACTAACCGTCTGGGAGAGAGCGTGGCGGGGAGCTCATGCGCTCCGACACCTGCTATCCCTCCATTACAATATACTTATTAATCCGACTCCCTCACATAAAATCTCCCAACACCAGGCTTGGGAGAGAGAAATCGGTCTCACTCTTAATCTAGAGGATTGGCACGCCAGAATCAAAATAACCAAAAACATTCTCCATTGTGCCACATTGTGGGAACTACACTATAAGATATTGGTTCACTGGCACCTAGTGCCAACTATTCTACATAAGATCTATCCCTCACAATCGCCCGAGTGTTGGAGAGGCTGTAAGATGCTTGGTACCCAGCTCCACATATGGTGGACATGCCCAGTAATTCAACCCATGTGGAGAAAAGTATATGCACTTCTTTGGACACTTGGTCTTGTCCCCCCATTCACCCCTGAAGTCACCCTCTTACACATGCAGATGCCCAGCCTCACCCCCTCTGGAGAAGCACTCACAATATATGTCCTCATGGCCACTAAGTTGTCCCTGGCAAGGGCTTGGAGAGAGGAGAAGCCACCGACTCTTTCCCAGGTAATCGCATGTACGCACTACATAGGCCAAATGGAACAATACTCGTATAGAGTGCTTGACAACACTAATGCTTTTCACGAAATCTGGCTGCCAGGGATTACAAAATTCCCTGATTGGTCCTCAAGCTCTCAGACCCCACCATAGAACCACCAATCATTATACACTCCCTCTTCCCACTCCCCTCCCCCCCCCCCTTTTTTTTTTAATTTTTTTTTTCTCTCTCTTTCTCCTCTCTTCTTTCTCTCCCCTTCCTCTTTCTTTTATGTCCGCCTTTTATGAATCTCAGTACCCCATATTTGAACGAAATTGAGTACCACCCTCTTCTCAAAACACAGACTCTATATCAATACCAAAACCCACGCATATAACACTTTGCTTTCAGAAAAGAGACTCACTTAATAAATAGACCTGCTCTCACTCTTACTTCCATTTTTCATTACGCATTCCAGCATAAAAGTGTTTAATTTCACATGTTCTGTTGTATATTATATTGACATATTTATGTGCCTACAATTCTGTTTCTGCAGGCAATGTCACTGTTCAATAAGCTGTCTCAATAAAAAAAATAAAAAAAAAAAAAAAAAAATAACAACATCTGTTTCTTTATTTTTCAGACAACAAGATGTCCTATGAATATTAGTCATAAACATAAATCTATACACTCAAAAATTATTAGAAACATGAAATATACTGTGTTCACATTAAGATACAATATAATGCCAGGATGTTGAATGAAATGATTCTGTGAAGAGCCAAATAATTTACAGTATAATTGCTTACTAGTAAGATACTGGAAGTATGTTCATCTTCTGCCTCTATAAATACATGCTAAGTTATATTAGATGAGACAGCTATATGACCAGACAGGTTTATTAATATAAAGAAATAGTGTATTTGATAAACATTTTATAGGTTAGATAATTAAACTGTAGCAGCATTGATAAGACTGTATTTCTCATTGTTTGCTGCCCCCTAGGGGATTGAAACTGGTATGACAAACAAATTGACTGTTTAAAACATATGCCAAACCAAATAGCCTATGAGATTTTCAGATCCCAGAGTAAATCAGACAAACTCCGTTAGGGCCAATGGAAAGACAAGCTCAAAGGACCTATCAAAATTCTGTGGGAATGATTAAGGACAAGGAGGAGGCTTTCTTTAATTTTGGATAAAGAGATATACACACTCTAAGATGAGGATACGGACAGACTCAAAGAAGCATTAATTTTTGGAGAGAACAATATATAGGCTTTGGTGCAAAGTATATTCTCTGCCATTTTTGGGGACACTTTCTTGAACAAAGAAAGATAAACAATTCTTGAGGTCTATACCTTTGCATATTGAGATTAAACCCTCCATAGATGACCTACAAGAAATTCTGGAAACTGAATAATCATCTGGTAATGTGGTGATGTATGACTGTTCTATAGTGTTAATATTTTAAACAAAGGTATTCTAAGACTATAGTCAGATTGCAGCTATACAGATATATTTTAGGATTTATCTTATTGTAGATAAATAAGAATTTATTTCAGCTCAGATAAATTGGCTATTTGCATTAATTTTATATATATATATATATATATATATATATATATATATATATACACAATACCCCTTCACCTTAAATAACCCAGTGGCTTCTGATGGCGCCAAGCCGCAATCGCCAATGGCATTCTGATTTATGGCTGACTGCAGTATTTTATAATATGGACAAGAGGATCTTTTTTACAATGAACGATTCAAGTATTTGTGTTCCATTAGATTGGTACTTCCTCATTGTCCATGCTTACCGTAAGACAACAAACAGTCGTCACCATGGTAACCGGCGTCACCACGTGGTTCACGTAGATGACGTAATTTCCGGTCACATGACTTCCGGATCTGCATCATGCGGGCCGCGATTGCGGCTTTGCGCCATCAGAAGCCACTGGGTTATTTAAGGTGAAGGGGTATTGTATGTGTTATACTGCTTTTTGTACATCCAAAATGTCTGTATCATGCATTTGAAAAAGGAGGTGGAATGCCTTCGAAACGTCATGCATTTTTAACTTGATCTATTAAATGTTATGTTTTATCCTGAACCAGTGAGTGCCTTTTTTCTACGTATACATTTGATGATTTTTTGAAGTGCACCCTGGAAGCTGCTATACTTGTATATGGAGTGCCTTTCCCATTGACTCTAATTTATATATATATATATATCACTTATGGTGTTTTTAATTAGAGTTATATAGAATCATTTGTGGGCTAAGTAGCTTAATTGTATTTGTCTGGAAGTTAACAATCCATGCTTTGGTATCTCATTGTGGTATTTTACTGCAACTCTGATTTGGGAGATTACTGTGAATAAGGTAATTTGTATTGATCATTTGATAATTTTTATGATCTTTGTATAGAATATTGTAACAGTTTAAGCTTGTACAGTTTGATTCATTATCTGGTTCCTATAAATATAATTCAATGTGTTTATAACTTTAACTAATATAAAGAATTTAGGAATAAAATATTGATTTTAATTGTTTCGTATATGCATTTGTTTTAAAGAATAATTATTAAATAAATGGTATTAAAACCCAGCCATATACTGACAATGGTAATGAGCTCCCTAGAGTCAGGGAATTTCTTCTCAAGCTTACCCCAAACCTTAACAATCTGTCTAATCAGGAAAACGGAAGAAAAATCTGGAAATTGAAATAATTTATTAAAATATGACAGAGCTGCTAATCTAGATTGTACTGCGCCTTTACGCACGTCATGGGACCTAAGGCGAGAACCATTCCATCAGTGTAATGTGAGATGACTGAGCTCTATAGACTGACCTGAGCCTCAGCAAAAGGATTCCCATTCCCTCCAATGCTTGGCATAGGTGCTCGATATGCGTGAGGCGAGGGAATGTTTTTTTATTAACGTAAGTAAGGAGGTCCAGGATCCGCCAGCTGCCAAAGGAAATCCAGACAGATAAGTACTTCTGCAGCAGCATGCGGGGCTAGCTTTCTAAAGAGTGGCCAATTAAAATGTGAAAGGGCATCAGCTAGGGAGTTGTTAACTCCCGGGACATGCTTTGCAAGGAAATAAATTATAAATTTAAGGCAGCGGAGAACTATCAGTCTAACATACCGAATTACTAAGGGGGAAGATGCAGATAGGTTATTAATAGCGTGTATCATACTTAAGTTATCACACCAGAAGATAACTGCTCTATTTTGAAAACTGTGGCCCCAAAGTTCAAGTGACAAGGCTATGGGGAAAAGCTCCAGTAAGGTAAGGTTTTTGGTGAGGCCTTACGATTTCCAATGTGAAGGCCAGGAACCTGCGGACCACTGCCCTTGAATGAATGCACCATATCATTAGGACCCTGAGACGTCTGTGAATAGATGGAGGGGCTGACTAGGGACAAGATCAAATCTCCACAGACATTAAAGTCAAGGAGAAAGGATTCCCACACCGCTAAGTCTTCTAACATGTCTTGAGACAAAACTATGGGACAATGGCTTTTCTGAGCGCCTTTCAATGGGGCTTGCAGTCACCTATTAAAGATCTGACCTAAGGGAATCACCCTGCAGGCAAAATGCAAAAGACCAAGCAGAGATTGTAACTGTTTCAAAGTTATTTTCTTTGACCACAATGCTGTTTGAACTGCTTGTCTGTAGGGAGGCGACATAACATCAATTTGGAGTGAATCTCAATCCCTAAAAATGTAAGACAAGAACATGGTGCCTGGGTCTTATCCTGGGCTAGGGGAACGCTAAATTTGTGCATTGAAAGTTGCATAGCATCCTTTATTGCTTGGCATTGATTAGAAGCGGGGGACACAACAATTAGAACATTTTCTAGGTAATGAGCCATGGCCTCATTGCCTCCAATGAAAAAAGGAGCTAAATGTTTCAAACAGGGAGCAGGATAATGCACATCCCATGGGAAGGTGGCGGTCAATATAGAATAAACCCTGAAATTTAAACCCCATTAGAGGAAAAACTGACAGTTGTAATGGTAGCAGTCAAAAAGCAGATTCAAAGTCAAATTTTGTCATGAGTGCACCCTTACCTGCTGCTCGGACCAAGTTCAGTTCAATATAGCAAGAGGAGAGACTTCTGAGGCATCTCAGTTCAAAAGATTGATAATGCACTGAGCTTAAATCTGAGTCTATAGCATCACTGAAGAACAAACAGCCGCCAAGGATAATATAAATAAAATGTAACTTTTATTCAAATGTATCCGATAAAAAAGAGGTAATATATACACAAGGGGGACAATAATGTGAAGAGAGGACTAAGCAACAGGCTTACGCGTTTCGGCCATAGATGGCCGTAATCATAGCCTAACAGTTACAGATCTGAGAGTTCATTTAAAAGCAGTAAACAGTTCTAATTAGCTAATACAGATACACACCTCTCTGTCTTAAAGAACCATACAATACGAGATCTAATGGCAGTAAAAGAATTTTAACAAATAAATGATTATGTTAACATCAAATTTCATTAGAAGGATATGAATGTATAAAATACATATGAGGAAAAGCATATTTAGTGAAACATACATGAATTGGTTAGGTACAAAATATATGGAAAAACTATAATATTGAAACAATCCAGTGTGGTAAGTAAATAAATATATTGGAATAAATGAATGAATTAGAATTGAAACTCAGTAGTGAACACAACAGAATATATAGAATGGCTCAACACAAGAATAAATACTCTATTCAAAATTGATACATTATAAGTATAGAGCACACTATAATTACATCAAATGCAATACAAGGAATTGATAAAGAGTGGTACACATATCTATATATACAACAGCAGAGTGGATCCCTCCCAATAATTAATCAGATCATAATCTGAGTTTAAACCACTAGGATATTGTGTGTTAAGTTTAAAAACCCAGAACATCTCACATTTATTGAGAAGCTTCAATCTATTCATTCCAGGTTTTGGAGCAGAAACTTTTTCAATTACACACCACTTGAATGTACTGAGATCTTTCTGGTGTGTTTGCACAAAATGTTGTACAATGCGGGATGTGGATTTGCCTATATTAATTGTAGAAAAATGTTCTCTAATTCTAGAGGACTCTTCCCTGGTAGTGAGTCCTATATATTGTAAATGGCAAACTTTGCATGTAATGAGGTATATAACAAAAGTGCTAGTGCAATTGTGACAACCATAAATATGATAAGATTCACCGGTAACCATAGAGTTAAAAGTATCAGAGATCTGAGCATAATCACACGGCTTGCACTTTCTGTGTCCACATCTAAACATGCCATTGTGTAAAAGCCATGAGCTGTTTCTACTAAGGCTGGTATTAGTAAGTTTAGTAGGTGATACATAGTTGCCAATAGTCTTACACCTGCGATAGGAACACCTAAGGCCCTGTTTAACGGTATCTTGCAGTTTGTCATCAGCTGAAAGCAGAGAAAAATGTTTCTTGACAATCTTGCATATATCGTTGTATTGAGCACTATATTCAGTTACAAAAGTAACTCCTTTATGGCATTCTTTTTTGTCAGATCTTTTGTCCATCAAAAGAGAGCGCCTGTCAAGCTTATCAACCTCACCTCTGGCCCTGTTAATCACTTTAGCAGAGTATCCTCTGGCCAATAATCTGGCACTTAGTTCATTAGCTTCCTGTACATATTCGTTTTGCACAGAACAATTACGTCTCAGCCTAACAAACTGGCCTTTGGCCACAGCATGAGGAACATGAGGAGGGTGACAACTGGAGGCCTCAAGAAGAGTGTTACCAGTAATTGGCTTGCGATAGACCCTCAAATGTATAGGTCCATCAGCATCAGCTGTTAATTGTATATCCAAAAAATGGATTCGTTCTCTATCAAACTCGAAAGTAAACCACAAGCCAATCTGATTATTATTGAGAAAATCAATAAATGCCTGAGCTTGATCCAGGGAGCCATCTCAAATGATCAACAGATCATCTATATAGCGTTGAAAAACAAGTATGTGAGACCTGTAAGGATTCATATCTACAAAGATGTGAGACCGCTCCCACCAACCCAAAAAAAGGTTGGCATAGGAGGGGGCAAATTTAGCCCCATAGCGGTCCCACATCTCTGGAGATAGAAAACATTTTCAAAACAAAAAAAGTTATGTGTTAAAAGAAAAAATGTAACCCTGATGACATACTTTTGAAAATAATCACTATAGTCAGTGTGGTACCTCAAAAAATACTCTATGACCTTTAGGCCAGCCTCATGGGGAATGGAAGTGTACAACGCCACTACGTCCACTGTGAGCCAATTGGATGTGGGCGTCCACCTGACCTTGTTAAGGTTGTTCAAAACATGTTTTGTGTCCCTGGTGTAGCTAGGCAAAGAAGTGACCAATGGTTGTAAGATACAATCTAGCCAACATGAAAGGTTCTCCATAATGGAGTTAATGCCACTTACTATAGGGCGACCCACCACATTAGTGAGACCTTTATGGACCTTTGGGAGAACTCACTGTTGCTTGCCTTGTGAGAACTGGTTACTTGCTCAGATAAAGTACAGGAGATAGTAATGTTTGGTCATTGTATTTCAGGCATTGAATAGCCTGTCATCCCACTTTCCACTTCTCCAGTAAGGGCTTTTTTTATCTCTTTTGTCCTCTCTATAGCATCATTAACAGAGTATCCTCTGGGGTAAGAGAGGTGCTGTATCAGATGAAACTTGCCAGGTTCTTATTTAGGGACAACCCCTAAAGATGATACAATTAAGTTGTCAAAAGATGGGTTTTGGGGGTGGGACTTCCAGGTGGTGGCCATGACAGGCTGCTTAATTGTTAGCTGCTAAAGGCTTCTACATCAATCTGGCTAAAATCAACATTTATATACACCATCGCTTGGTTATACACAGTATAAGAGTTTCATCTGAAGGAGCCCTTTAATTAAAACTAACCATTATTCCGATCAATGCCAGCTACAATTAACCAGAGACTTTCTGAGGTTGAGGCCTCCTAACTAACCCCGCGGTGGAGCACCTTCAGGCCTCTGTCGTTAAGAAGTACTTTGAGAGTACAGATCCTGCCCATCTATAGCGGGGATTAATTTGTCAAGCATACCGGATGGAGCCAGAGGAAGCTATTCTACTTGAGCAGATCACCAACATCTTGGATGAACATTTTGCTCATCTCACAAGAGCATTAGGTGCAGCATGGGGAAATGATGGCGACACAGTCCCACAGCACAGCGTGGACATAGCCTAGAGCCTATAAAGGAGGGGAACCTCTTAGTAATAAAGCAGAGTGAGTTACCACTAACAGATACATGCCATTGAGAGAGAATGCTAGTACTGGATGCCACTGCGTATCCTAAACAGGTGGGGATACACTCTTTCACCGCACTCCCCGATGCGCTACATTCAACCCCTACAGATGCGGGTCGCTATGCTGCCCAGAAGAAACAGGAGGCCCTGTATAGTACCGTGTCTGCAGGTAGTCAAGACGACATCAAAAGCGGACGGGCGACTGCCTAACGAGATAAACAAAACAGCAGCGGTCAAGCATTGTTTTGAGCACACCCTGCTAAGGAACTCTAGTTCTCTGTGGCTTATTCTGAGAAGTCACTTCCAGAGAGCTTGCTTGGACCTCTGTTGTCGTAGTATTTACCCCAAGTCCTGTATCATTGTGTGGAAAACCGGTGTAGGATAGTTAGCAGCATATACGTGGACTATGGAGATGAGTAGTAAACTCCTCACAACTTCTTATGTATGCAAACACCTAAAGCCACACAGACTTTTTGACTATTCATTTGCAAACTTAGTGTGGCCTGGACTCACAATTGTTATTCGCTCAAAATTATAAGTTAAATAGCAGTCTTTTTGTATTAGGCAACGCATGAACATGATAATGCTTAATCATAAAGTTTCCCCGTTTTTACCAGGTAATGGTTTGCTATAGTGGCTACAGCAGCGACCTATAGATTTCCTTTATTTGTGTAACTTTGTTTTTTGGTTCTTATACACATCTTTGCTAGTTTCTTGCCTACTATAAAAGCTGTAGAAACAAGAGGCCCAGTTTAGCACCTTACCTGCATAGACTTTTTGACCTTTAATTTGTGAACTAAATGTGGCCTGGACTTACAATTATTACTCGCTCAAAATTATAAGTTAAATAGCAGTATTTTTGTTAGGCAACGCATGAACATAATGCTTAACCATAAAGTTCCAGCGTTTTCTACTGGGTAATGGTTTGCTATAGCAGTGAATTATAGATTTTATTTATTTCTGTAGCTTAGTTTTTTTTGGTTCTTCTGCACATGTATGCTAGTCTTTTGTTTACTATAAGAGCTTCAATCACATATATTCCAGCAATAACCAAATATAGTCTCACCTATTCAGAAACAGCAATTCTACTCCCATGTTGCCTTATCTTGATGTTTCTAGTTGCTTTGAATGGTACCTAATACTTACCTCTTGATGTGGTGGTGAATGGGGGTCCCGCTGTCTGCGGCCGGGATGGTGAGCCCCCAGCACCAGCGTTATATATGAAGGTATCTTGCAACTGAACCCATGCCTGAGATGGCTTGTCCACCATTAATACTAACTTGGAGGCTCTAGATGACTTGCCCCACATGAATAGTAATATACGTTATTTACTGTATTTCTGCACCAGTTGAGTGTCTCCCACCTGAAAACCTATAGCTCACACTACGTTATGTGCATACCTCAGGTGAACCGCTGACTAATATCTGGATCCATACAACTATTGATTATATATCTGCATGAGCCTAGCTTCGTCTCTTCCCAGACATATGTACACATTTATAACCCCTTCTAATTTTGCTGATGATGGACCGCTTATCACAGTATAAACCTAGACCTACCCACACACCTTAAACTCCTCTGGTAGACCCAAGTTAAAAAAAAAAAAAAAGTTTCCTTTTCCTCCTCCATGACAAATATTCAACAACATAAAACTAAAACCTGAGGTTCAGACACTGAGATCCAAAAGTGGTCTCCTACAGTTGAGGTAACCTTCTGTTTTTTATCATTTACTACATATGGTAAGAGGTCCAAGAGTAGCCTTTTTGAAAAGTTAAGAAGTTTCAAACAATATTTTCACTGGCGTACTGTTGAATTGTTTCTCTTCTCTTCACAGCAACTGTAAATATTACTAACTTTAAGCTATATATACTGCAGACATTGTTTGTTACATTTGCAATTTTAATGTGTAACCTATGCAAAGTATCTTGTTGCAAGCAATTTAAAATGCTGTAATGCTTTATTTCTATGCCAAAACTGTACCTCAAATAAAAAAAAAAAATGGATTTTGAAATGGGCTGAGAATCCTCCAGGGAGAGTTCCTTGTCTAATTTATCTTGTACGACTTTAGGAAACTGGTAAGCGGATTTCAGGTTTCTATGAGATTTACACTAGACCTGCATACAGTATGGGTAACTCGTATGATCAAACAGTAAGTTAGGAGAGTTAGCAAAAGATGAACAATCTGATGATCAGGGTTAAGAAGTAACCAAGATTCAAGACCGTACACTTTCAGAGTTGTGGGCATCCTTGCCTCATGCCGTTGGGGCCGATTTATCATGGCCCGAATGGGGCCGTATACCCATGTTTCCCTGTTCACCAGAACTGCTTGTGCAATGATAAATGCCGACAGCGTATGCTGTCAGCATTTATCGATGTCTGGCGGACATGATCGCTACAGACGGATCATGTGTGTGTCTCAGTGCAGCCAAATGTTTTTATTGGGTTCCCAGCCATTTCCCCACAAACTTGACGTGGTAATTCAGCTAGGCGCCCTCACGGTAGTGTTTTTAAATGCAGTGTATAGTGTCAGTATACTTTAGGAGTTATATGGCCTGGGAAGGGTGCTTTTCAATATAGCAAGAGGAGAGACTTCTGAGGCATCTCAGCCACTTGTCAAAAGTGTCTGGGCCCTTCACTCGCTTAGGGCCTGTTCCATCCTCACTGCGTTCCTTTTGTCTGTAAGCCTCAACAGACAATTTAAAAACATTCACATACTGTCTTAGGTTTGAGGTGGGTATGAAGAGAATGGATAAGGGACCGTAAGGTATCACCCTGTACAGCTACCTTTCGACAAGAGAATATGGATTGACACCTGACCCAAGGTCCCTGGTAAGGGGCACCGATACATTGGTAGCTACTTTGGGAATTTTATTCTGTGTCGCTACTAAATGCGTTTTTGGCCTCTATTTAAAACTACAGAAGAGTCACTATCTGCATCGCTGTCTGCAGATGTGTCATATGTAAGTGTGCGGGGGGATGCATAAAAACAGGGGGCTCCCTGGTCCACATGAGGGCACCCCTAGCTGCGCTGTGTTCACAGGGCCTGCATTGTTCTGGGCTGTTCCAGACATAGAAAGGTGGACTTCATCATTCCCTTCTGCGGGAGCTACTGCAGCAGTTGAAGCAGGAATGCTTCTGACGTCTGTAGTGTTAGCAGTATTGGAGTGGGGCACACCGGAAAGCAGATCTTGTAATAAAGATAACATATCTGGGGTACCATGATGGCTGTGGAGGGAGGCTCATGAGCTAACTCCTAAATTGTACTGCCCATCCCTAACTGTCTGAGTTGTACTCTGAAAATTACCACCCTGAGCAGGAACAGCGGTTAAAGCAGATAGGTCCCTAGCTGCATTAGACGTTCCCTGTGAGATAACATTATGTGCAGAATGTGAAGCAGATAGAGGATAAGGCGAAGGAGAGGAAAGCAAGAATGGTTGCTGCAGAGAAGTATCAGCTTGTGCCTTAGAAATATAAGCTGCCTGACCTGCTTCATTAGCCCTTTCATATGAGGAAAACAGCCTAGATTCCATGACATGATGAGAAGAAACGTGGAATTGAGCATGCAAAGGCCTGCTAATATTTTGTGCATCAGTGCTTATGTGCCCAGGGCCTTGTACTGGAATAACCTTTGCCCCCATTGCATGCGCAACATTATGCCCAGGTATAATAGAACAAGTGTCCCCCATCACTTGCCCACCGGCAGCCACATGGGACGGATTGTACACTGGACCACCAGGGGGAAAGTCTCCAGAAGCAGCCACAGCCCCCACCCCATCAGGAGAGGTAGAAGTGGCCACAATGGAGGCCAGGGATTGTAGCAGCGCTGCAACAGCGCCTGCAGCAGTGGGAGGGAGGCCCTGTAGGGCAGCCACCTTCTGGGGAGGCATCAAAGTGCCCATGCTAAGGCCTAGTGGTGAGGCTAGAGGCCCATGAGGCGAAGGAGGAGGGATAGGGGGCTGGGTGACAGCACTATGAACCTGGGCTGTATGAATACGCTGGCCAGAGGACGTTAAGCATATGGGGGTGTCTGTGGGAGCTGTGGGTTGGTTCTAACAGGAGGTGGAGTTGGTGGGATTTCCTGTGAAGGAAATTAAGTGATACTCATCTCCTCTTGCTCTTCTTATAACACAGCAGGTTGGCGTAAAACTGGATCCTTCCTAAAACGTTTTGGAGGAACAGTGGAGCGACGAACAGGGTCCATGAAAATAGATGGATGGTGTGAAAAAAAGACTTGCAGCCGTCCCAAGTGAAGAACATTTTAATGAGGCAAAGACTCAGCAGATGAGGTTCTCACCTCTCCCCCTGGACCCTGATTTTAGCTTTGTTGTCAGCTTTTTGCACTGCTGACCTTGCCCACTGTATTGGAACAATTAATATATAATGTAAGGACATAGTGTACAAGACAAACAGCCTCCACCATTTGCTGAATACATAACTCCCAACCATCCTAAATATTACTGTACTGGGAGATCTACTCATAGATTTCCTATTAGGGAATGTCCCAGCTATGTCCACCGTATGCCCTGTCTATACCCCAAATGACCATAACCCAAAAAAACACCTGTGGCTCCACCTCTGCAACAACATTTCCCACAAAGCAGCTGCACACCCTGTAGCCCCACCCCCTGCCATAACACTGCCCACAAAGAACCTGCACACCTGTAGCCCCGCCCTCTGTCATAACACTTCCAACAAAGCACCTACACACCCGTAGCCCTGCCCCCTGTCATATCAAAACCCACAAAGTACCTGCACACCTGTAGCCCCGCCCTCTGTCATAACACTTCCCACAAAGCACATGCACACCTGTAGCCCTGCCCCCTGTCATATCAAATCCCACAAAGTAGCTGCACACCTGTAGCCCCGCCCTCTGTCATAACACTGCCCACAAAGTACCTGCACACCTGTAGCCCCACCCTCTGTCATAACACTGCCCACAAAGTAATTGCACACCTGTAGCCCCGGCCACTGTCATAACACTGCCCACAAAGTACCTGCACACCTGTAGCCCCGCCCCAGTCATAACACTGCCCACAAAGTACCTACACACCTGTAGCCCCGCCCCAGTCATAACACAGCCCACAAAGTACCTGCACACCTGTAGCCCCGCCCCAGTCATAACACTGCCAACAAAGTACCTGCACACCTATAGCCCCGCCCTCTGTCATAACACTGCCCACAAAACACCTGCACACCTGTAGCCCTGCCCTCTGTCATAACACTGCCAACTAAGCACCTGCACAACTGTAGCCCCGCCCCGTCATAAAACTACCCACAAAAAACCTGCACACCTGTAGCCCTGCCCCCTGCTATAACACTCCCCACAAGGCACCTGCACAACTGTAGCCCCACCCCGTGCTCTAACATTTCCCACAAAGCACCTGCACAACTGTAGCCCCACCCTGTGCTATAACACTTCCCACAAAGCACCTGCACACCTGTAGCCCTTCCCCCTGCTATAGAACTTCCCACAAAGCACCTGCACAACTGTAGCCCTACCCCCTGCTATAACACTTCCCACAAAGCACCTGCACAACTGTAGCCGTGCCCCCTGCTATAACACTTCCCACAAAGCACCTGCACAACTATAGCCCTGCCCCCTGCTATAACACTTCCCACAAAGCACCTGCACAACTGTAGCCCTGCCCCCTGCTATAGCACTTCCCACAAAGCACCTGCACAACTGTAGCCCCGCCTCCTGCTATAACACTTCCCACAAAGCACCTGCACAACTGTAGCCCTGCCCCCTGCTATAACACTTCCCACAAAGCACCTGCACAACTGTAGCCCCGCCCCCTACTATAACACTTCCCACAAAGCACCTGCACACCTGTAGCCCTGCCCCAGTCATAACACTGCCCACAAATTACCTGCACACCTGTAGCCACGCCCCCTGCTATAACACTGCCAACAAAGCACCTGCAAACCTGTAGCCCCGCCCTCTGTCATAACACTGCCCACAAAGTATTTGCACACCTGTAGCCCCGACCCTGCTATAACACTGCCCACAAAGCACCTGCACACCTGTAGCCCCGCCCTCTGTCATAACACTGCCCACAAAGTACCTGCACACCTGTAGCCCCACCCCCTGCTATAACACTGCCAACAAAGCACCTTCACACTTGTAGCCCCGCCCTCTGTCATAACACTGCCCACAAAGTATCTGCACACCTGTAACCCCGCCCCTGCTATAACACTGCCCACAAAGTACCTGCACACCTGTAGCCCTGCCCCCTGCTATAACAATGCCAACAAAGCACCTGCACAACTGTAGCCCCACCCCAGTCGTAAAACTACCCACAAAAAACCTGCACACCTGTAGCCCTGCCCCCTGCTATAACACTTCCCACAAAGCACCTGCACAACTGTAGCCCCACCCCCTGCTATAACACTTCCCACAAAGCACCTGCACACCTGTAGGCCCGCCCGTGCTATAACACTTCCCACAAAGCACCAGCACAACTGTAGCCCCACCCCCTGCTATAACACTTCCCACAAAGCACCTGCACACCTGTAGGCACGCCCGTGCTATAACACTTCCCACAAAGCACCTGCACACCTGTAGGCACGCCTGTGCTATATCACTGACCACAAAGTACCTGCACACCTGTAGCCACGCACTCAAAGCACCACCAGCAGCTTGTCTCTGCATAAGATACTGTAATATAGAGGTATCTGCTTGTCTCTGTATAAGATACTTTAATATAGAGGTAACTGCTTGTCTCTGTATAAGATACTGTAATATAGAGGTACCAGCTTGTCTCTGTATAAGATACTGTAATATAGAGGTACCAGCTTGTCTCTGTATAAGATACTGTAATATAGAAGTACCAGCTTGTCTCTGTATAAGATACTGTAATATAGAGGTACCAGCTTGTCTCGGTATAAGATAATGTAATATAGAGGTACCTGCCTGTCTCTGTATATGATACTGTAATATAGAGATAACTGCTTGTCTTTGTATAAGATACTGTAATATAGAGGTACCAGCTTGTCTCTGTATAAGATACTGTAATATGGAGGTACCAGCCTGTCTCTGTATAAGATACTTTAATATAGAGGTACCTACCTGTCTCTGTATAAGATACTGTAATATAGAGGTACCTGCCTGTCTCTGTATAAGATGCTGTAATATAGAGGTACCAGCCTGTCTCTGTATAAGATACTGTAATATAGAGGTAACTGCTTGTCTCTGTATAAGATACTGTAATATAGAGGTACCAGCTTGTCTCTGTATAAGATACTGTAATATAGAGGTACCTGCTTATCTCTGTATAAGATACTGTAATATAGAGGTACCTGCTTGTCTCTGTATAAGATACTGCAATATAGAGGTACCAGCTTGTCTCTGTATAAGATACTGCAATATAGAGGTACCTGCCTGTCTCTGAATAAGATACTGTAATATAGAGGTACCTGTGTGTCTCTGTATATGATACTGTAATATAGAGGTACCTGCCTGTCTCTGTATAAGATACTGTAATATAGAGGTAGCAGCTTGTATCTGTATAAAATACTGTAATATAGAAATACCAGCCTGTCTCTGTATAAGATACTGTAATATAGAGGTACCAGCCTGTCTCTGTATAAGATACTGTAATATAGAGGTACCAGCCTGTCTGTATAAGATACTGTAATATAGAGGTACCGGCCTGTCTCTGTATAAGATACTGTAATACAGAGGTACCTGCTTGTCTCTGTATAAGATACTGTAATATAGAGGTACCTGTTTGTCTCTGTATAAGATACTGTAATATAGAGGTACCAGCCTGTCTCAGTATAAGATACTGTAATATAGAGGTACCTGCTTGTCTCTGTATAAGATACTGTAATATAGAGGTAGCAGCTTGTCTCTGTATAAGATACTGTAATATAGAGGTAGCAGCTTGTCTCTGTATAATATACTGTAATATAGAGGTAGCAGCTTGTCTCTGTATATGATACTGTAATATAGAGGTAGCAGCTTGTCTCTGTATAAGATACTGTAATATAGAGGTAGCAGCTTGTCTCTGTATAAGATACTGTAATATAGAGGTACCAGCTTGTCTCTGTATAAGATACTGTAATATAGAGGTACCTGCCTGTCTCTGTATAAGATACTGTAATATAGAGGTACTTGCTTGTCTCTGTATAAGATACTGTAATATAGAGGTACCTGCTTGTCTCTGTATAAGATACTGTAATATAGAGGCACCTGCTTGTCTCTGTATAAGATACTGTAATATAGAGGTACCAGTCTGTCTCTGTATAAGATACTGTAATATAGAGGTAGCAGCTTGTCTCTGTATAATATACTGTAATATAGAGGTACCTGCTTGTCTCTGTATATGATACTGTAATATAGAGGTACCTGCTTGTCTCTGTATAAGATACTGTAATATAGAGGTAACAGCTTGTCTCTGTATAAGATACTGTAATATAGAGGTACCAGCTTGTCTCTGTATAAGATACTGTAATATAGAGGTACCAGTCTGTCTCTGTATAAGATACTGTAATATAGAGGTAGCAGCTTGTCTCTGTATAAGATACTGTAATATAGAGGTACCTGCTTGTCTCTGTATAAGATACTGTAATAAAGAGGTACCTGTTTGTCTCTGTATAATATACTGTAATATAGAGGTACCTGCTTGTCTCTGTATATGATACTGTAAAATAGAGGTACCTGCTTGTCTCTGTATAAGATACTGTAATATAGAGGTACCAGCTTGTCTCTGTATAAGATACTGTAATATAGAGGTAACTGCTTGTCTCTGTATAAGATACTGTAATATAGAGGTACCAGCTTGTCTCTGTATAAGATACTGTAATATAGAGGTACCTGCTTATCTCTGTATAAGATACTGTAATATAGAGGTACCTGCTTGTCTCTGTATAAGATACTGCAATATAGAGGTACCTGCCTGTCTCTGAATAAGATACTGTAATATAGAGGTACCTGTGTGTCTCTGTATATGATACTGTAATATAGAGGTACCTGCCTGTCTCTGTATAAGATACTGTAATATAGAGGTAGCAGCTTGTATCTGTATAAAATACTGTAATATAGAAATACCAGCCTGTCTCTGTATAAGATACTGTAATATAGAGGTACCAGCCTGTCTCTGTATAAGATACTGTAATATAGAGGTACCAGCCTGTCTGTATAAGATACTGTAATATAGAGGTACCGGCCTGTCTCTATATAAGATACTGTAATACAGAGGTACCTGCTTGTCTCTGTATAAGATACTGTAATATAGAGGTACCTGTTTGTCTCTGTATAAGATACTGTAATATAGAGGTACCAGCCTGTCTCAGTATAAGATACTGTAATATAGAGGTACCTGCTTGTCTCTGTATAAGATACTGTAATATAGAGGTAGCAGCTTGTCTCTGTATAAGATACTGTAATATAGAGGTAGCAGCTTGTCTCTGTATAAGATTCTGTAATATAGAGGTAGCAGCTTGTCTCTGTATAAGATACTGTAATATAGAGGTAGCAGCTTGTCTCTGTATAAGATACTGTAATATAGAGGTAGCAGCTTGTCTCTGTATAAGATACTGTAATATAGAGGTACCTGCTTGTCTCTGTATAAGATACTGTAATATAGAGGTAGCAGCTTGTCTCTGTATAAGATACTGTAATATAGAGGTAGCAGCTTGTCTCTGTATATGATACTGTAATATAGAGGTACCAGTCTGTCTCTGTATAAGATACTGTAATATAGAGGTAGCAGCTTGTCTCTGTATAAGATACTGTAATATAGAGGTACCAGCTTGTCTCTGTATAAGATACTGTAATATAGAGGTACCTGCCTGTCTCTGTATAAGATACTGTAATATAGAGGTACCTGCTTGTCTCTGTATAAGATACTGTAATATAGAGGTACCTGCTTGTCTCTGTATAAGATACTGTAATATAGAGGCACCTGCTTGTCTCTGTATAAGATACTGTAATATAGAGGTACCAGTCTGTCTCTGTATAAGATACTGTAATATAGAGGTAGCAGCTTGTCTCTGTATAATATACTGTAATATAGAGGTACCTGCTTGTCTCTGTATATGATACTGTAATATAGAGGTACCTGCTTGTCTCTGTATAAGATACTGTAATATAGAGGTAACAGCTTGTCTCTGTATAAGATACTGTAATATAGAGGTACCAGCTTGTCTCTGTATAAGATACTGTAATATAGAGGTACCAGTCTGTCTCTGTATAAGATACTGTAATATAGAGGTAGCAGCTTGTCTCTGTATAAGATACTGTAATATAGAGGTACCTGCTTGTCTCTGTATAAGATACTGTAATAAAGAGGTACCTGTTTGTCTCTGTATAATATACTGTAATATAGAGGTACCTGCTTGTCTCTGTATATGATACTGTAAAATAGAGGTACCTGCTTGTCTCTGTATAAGATACTGTAATATAGAGGTACCAGCTTGTCTCTGTATAAGATACTGTAATATAGAGGTACCAGCTTGTCTGTGTATAAGATACTGTAATATAGAGGTACCAACTTGTCTCTGTATAAGATACTGTAATATAGAGGTACCAGCTTGTCTCTGTATAAGATACTGTAATATAGAGGTACCAGCTTGTCTCTGTATAAGATACTGTAATATAGAGGTACCAGCTTGTCTCGGTATAAGATAATGTAATATAGAGGTAACTGCTTGTCTTTGTATAAGATACTGTAATATAGAGGTACCTGCTTGTCTCTGTATAAGATACTGTAATATAGAGGTAGCAGCTTGTCTCTGTATAAGATACTGTAATATAGAGGTACCTGCCTGTCTCTGTATAAGATACTGTAATATAGAGGTACCTGCCTGTCTCTGTATAAGATACTGTAATATAGAGGTACCTGCCTGTCTCTGTATAAGATACTGTAATATAGAGGTACCTGCTTGTCTCTGTATAAGATACTGTAATATAGAGGTAGCAGCTTGTCTCTGTATAAGATACTGTAATATAGAGGTACCTGCCTGTCTCTGTATAAGATACTGTAATATAGAGGTACCTGCCTGTCTCTGTATAAGATACTGTAATATAGAGGTAGCAGCTTGTCTCTGTATATGATACTGTAATATAGAGTTAGCAGCTTGTCTCTGTATATGATACTGTAATATAGAGGTACCAGCTTGTCTCTGTATAAGATACTGTAATAAAGAGGTACCTGCTTGTCTCTGTATAAGATACTGTAATAAAGAGGTACCTGCTTGTCTCTGTATATGATACTGTAATATAGAGGTACCTGCCTGTCTCTGTATAAGATACTGTAATATAGAGGTACCTGCCTGTCTCTGTATAAGATACTGTAATATAGAGGTACCAGCTTGTCTCTGTATAAGATACTGTAATATAGAGGTACCAGCTTGTCTCTGTATAAGATACTGTAATATAGAGGTACCTGCCTGTCTCTGTATAAGATACTGTAATATAGAGGTACCTGCCTGTCTCTGTATAAGATACTGTAATATAGAGGTACCTGCCTGTCTCTGTATAAGATACTGTAATATAGAGGTACCTGCTTGTCTCTGTATAAGATACTGTAATATAGAGGTACCTGCTTGTCTCTGTATAAGATACTGTAATATAGAGGTACCAGTCTGTCTCTGTATAAGATACTGTAATATAGAGGTAGCAGCTTGTCTCTGTATAATATACTGTAATATAGAGGTACCTGCTTGTCTCTGTATATGATACTGTAATATAGAGGTACCTGCTTGTCTCTGTATAAGATACTGTAATATAGAGGTACCAGCTTGTCTCTGTATAAGATACTGTAATATAGAGGTACCAGCTTGTCTCTGTATAAGATACTGTAATATAGAGGTACCAGCTTGTCTCTGTATAAGATACTGTAATATAGAGGTACCAGCTTGTCTCTGTATAAGATACTGTAATATAGAGGTACCAGTCTGTCTCTGTATAAGATACTGTAATATAGAGGTAGCAGCTTGTCTCTGTATAAGATACTGTAATATAGAGGTACCTGCTTGTCTCTGTATAAGATACTGTAATAAAGAGGTACCTGTTTGTCTTTGTATAATATACTGTAATATAGAGGTACCTGCTTGTCTCTGTATATGATACTGTAATATAGAGGTACCAGCTTGTCTCTGTATAAGATACTGTAATATAGAGGTACCAGCTTGTCTCTGTATAAGATACTGTAATATAGAGGTACCAGTTTGTCTCGGTATAAGATACTGTAATATAGAGGTACCAGCTTGTCTCGGTATAAGATACTGTAATATAGAGGTACCAGCTTGTCTCTGTATAAGATACTGTAATATAGAGGTACCAGCTTGTCTCGGTATAAGATAATGTAATATAGAGGTAACTGCTTGTCTTTGTATAAGATACTGTAATATAGAGGTACCTGCTTGTCTCTGTATACGATACTGTAATATAGAGGTAGCAGCTTGTCTCTGTATAAGATACTGTAATATAGAGGTACCTGCCTGTCTCTGTATAAGATACTGTAATATAGAGGTACCTGCCTGTCTCTGTATAAGATACTGTAATATAGAGGTACCTGCTTGTCTCTGTATAAGATACTGTAATATAGAGGTAGCAGCTTGTCTCTGTATAAGATACTGTAATATAGAGGTACCTGCCTGTCTCTGTATAAGATACTGTAATATAGAGGTACCTGCCTGTCTCTGTATAAGATACTGTAATATAGAGGTACCTGCCTGTCTCTGTATAAGATACTGTAATATAGAGGTAGCAGCTTGTCTCTGTATATGATACTGTAATATAGAGGTAGCAGCTTGTCTCTGTATATGATACTGTAATATAGAGGTACCAGCTTGTCTCTGTATAAGATACTGTAATAAAGAGGTACCTGCTTGTCTCTGTATAAGATACTGTAATAAAGAGGTACCTGCTTGTCTCTGTATATGATACTGTAATATAGAGGTACCTGCCTGTCTCTGTATAAGATACTGTAATATAGAGGTACCTGCCTGTCTCTGTATAAGATACTGTAATATAGAGGTACCAGCTTGTCTCTGTATAAGATACTGTAATATAGAGGTACCTGCTTGTCTCTGTATAAGATACTGTAATAAAGAGGTACCAGTCTGTCTCTGTATAAGATACTGTAATATAGAGGTAGCAGCCTGTCTCTGTATAAGATACTGTAATATAGAGGTACCAGCTTGTCTCTGTATAAGATACTGTAATATAGAGGTACCTGCCTGTCTCTGTATAAGATACTGTAATATAGAGGTAGCAGCTTGTCTCTGTATAAGATACTGTAATATAGAGGTACCAGCTTGTCTCTGTATAAGATACTGTAATATAGAGGTACCAGCTTGTCTCTGTATAAGATACTGTAATATAGAGGTACCTGCTTGTCTCTGTATAAGATACTGTAATATAGAGGTACCTGCCTGTCTCTGTATAAGATACTGTAATATAGAGGTACCAGTCTGTCTCTGTATAAGATACTGTAATATAGAGGTACCAGTCTGTCTCTGTATAAGATACTGTAATATAGAGGTAGCAGCTTGTCTCTGTATAAGATACTGTAATATAGAGGTACCAGCTTGTCTCTGTATATGATACTGTAATATAGAGGTACCTGCTTGTCACTGTATAAGATACTGTAATATAGAGGTACCAGCTTGTCTCTGTATAAGATACTGTAATATAGAGGTAGCAGCTTGTCTCTGTATAAGATACTGTAATATAGAGGTACCTGCCTGTCTCTGTATAATATACTGTAATATAGAGGTACCAGCCTGTCTCTGTATAAGATACTGTAATATAGAGGTACCAGCTTGTCACTGTATATGATACTGTAATATAGAGGTACCAGCTTGTCTCTGTATAAGATACTGTAATATAGAGGTACCTGCTTGTCTCTGTATAAGATACTGTAATAAAGAGGTACCTGCCTGTCTCTGTATAAGATACTGTAATATAGAGGTACCTGCCTGTCTCTGTATAAGATACTGTAATATAGAGGTACCTGCCTGTCTCTGTATAAGATACTGTAATAAAGAGGTACCAGTCTGTCTCTGTATAAGATACTGTAATATAGAGGTAGCAGCTTGTCTCTGTATAAGATACTGTAATATAGAGGTACCTGCCTGTCTCTGTATAAGATACTGTAATATAGAGGTACCTGTTTGTCTCTGTATAATATACTGTAATATAGAGGTACCAGCTTGTCTCTGTATAAGATACTGTAATATAGAGGTACCTGCCTGTCTCTGTATAAGATACTGTAATAAAGAGGTACCAGTCTCTGTATTAATATTCTTCCTGTAAGGGTAATAATATCAGGGCCTGAGCTGGAACAGTAGACTCTGACCACCCTGTCCCTGATGTCAGTGACCACAGCAGATCTGCAAACGCTGAACAAATGGACTTTCATCCTCTTTTAGCCTCAGCTGCTCTTTAACTGTATTTTAACTCTTTGGGTTCAGGGGGAGGATAAATGTGACATTGTCTGTAAATTCGCTGCCAGTGCTAGGTGCTCTGAGAAAAGAATTCTAAGTAACTCCATAAAAACCTTGTCTGTCAGTCTGATGAAGTGGTCCAGGCAAGGGGTAGAACTTACTTATTGTAGCTAAAAGTGTCATTTACCTGACCTACAACATGTTACACAGTGTTTGCTTTGTGTTTGAATCCCCTTCAGTACATTGCCATTCTCAGGTGAGCTTTGTGTCTCAGGCGGGATGATGTGTTGCTGTGTAGTAAACATAAGATTAGCTAAAGTTTGAGGTATTAGAAAGTGACCGTGACCTGATTCACTTGTCAGTGTCTGATTTACATGACTATTGTCAAGACGCTGGCAGCTGTTACAGCTAGTGCTGTGCAGGGGGTACACTAGCACACCTCTTACTGAATAAGATCACAACTAGATGTCTTTTTACCTAATAGGAATGAGTTTCAATCAAATGTCTGTATACAAAAAGGGCCAGGGAACAACACCCAATAATGCTTTAACCCAGTCAGTGTCATAGATACCTTATTGCAATATGCTAGTAGCCACTCTACGTAATCTCTCGCTCTCTCGAGCTCTCGCTTTCTTGTGCTCTCTCGCTTTCTTGTGCTCTCTCGCTTTCTCTCGCTTTCTTGTGCTCTCTCGCTTTCTTGTGCTCTCTCGCTTTCTTGTGCTCTCTCGCTTTCTTGTGCTCTCTCTCTTTCTCTCGCTTTCTTGTGCTCTCTCGCTTTCTTGTGCTCTCTCGCTTTCTTGTGCTCTCTCTCTTTCTCTTGCTTTCTTGTGCTCTCTCGCTTTCTCTCGCTTTCTTGTGCTCTCTCGCTTTCTTGTGCTCTCTCGCTTTCTTGTGCTCTCTCTCTCTTTCTCTCGCTTTCTTGTGCTCTCTCGCTTTCTTGTGCTCTCTCTCTCTTTCTCTCGCTTTCTTGTGCTCTCTCGCTTTCTTGTGCTCTCTCGCTCTTGCTTTCTCTTTCTCTCTTGTGCTCGCTCTCTTTCTTTCATGTAATTAGCAAGAGTCCATGAGCTAGTGACATATGGGATGTACAATCATACCAGAAGGGGCAAAGTTTCCCAAACCTCAAAATGCCTATAAATACACCCCTCACCTCACCCACAATTCAGTTTTTCAAACTTTGCCTCCTATGGAGGTGGTGAAGTAAGTTTGTGCTAAGATTTCTACGTTGATATGCGCTTCTCAGCATTTTAAAGCACAATTCCTCTCAGAGTACAGTGAATGTCAGAGGGACGTGAAGGGAGTATCACCTATTGAATGCAATGGTTTTCCTCACGGGAGATTTATTTCATAGGTTCTCTGTTATCGGTCGTAGAGATTCATCTCCTACCTCCCTTTTCAGATCGACGATATACTCTCATATTCCATTACCTCTACTGATAACTGTTTCAGTACTGGTTTGGCTATCTGCTAAATGTGGATGGGTGTCTTTTGGTAAATATGTTTTCATTACTTAAGACACTCTCGGCTATGGTTTGGCACTTTATGTATTTATATAAAGTTCTAAATATATGTATTGTACTTATATTTGCCATGAGTCAGGTTTATGTATATTTTCTTTTGCAGACTGTCAGTTTCATATCTGGGAAATGCATTTTTTAGGAAAATGTATTTCTCACCTGGGGTATAGTCTTTTTTCAATTGACTGTCAATTTAAATTCGCGGGCAGAATTAGGCTTGCGAGGGCGCAAAATGCCAAAGTATATTGCGTCATTTTTGGCGTGAGATTTTTTTGGCGTGAAGTTACGTTCGATGACGCAAAATTGACATTTCCGGCGTCTTTGTCAACGCCGAGTCCTTTCACAAGGTTGCGTCTTCAATGACGCAAGTGTCATTTCTGGATTTTGTTTAGCGCCAAAAAAAATTCTCTGTTGTTTGTGCGTCATACTGAGCGCCAAATATTTTCATTATTTTAAACCCTATTCCTATATGCCTCTTGCCTTTTCTTCTTTATCAGAGGGCTATGCTGTTTGCATTTTTTCCCATTTCTGAAACATCCATATAAGGAAATTGATCATTTTGCTTTATATGTTGTTTTTTCTCTTACATTTGCAAGCTGTCTCAATCTGATCCTGCCTCAGAAATCACTGTTGGAACCCTGCTGCCTGATAACAGTTCTTCCAAAGCTAAGTGCATTTGTTGTAAACTTGTGGAGATTATATCTCCAGCTGTGGTTTGTAATAAGTTGTCATGATAAACTTTTACATGCAAAGAATGTGTCCATCAGTAATAGTACATTCCTGTTCCTGTTGCTGTTCCTTCAACATCTAATGTACAAGATATACCTGTGAATTTATAAGAATTTATTGCTGATTCTATTCAGAAGGCTTTGTCTGCCATTCTGCCTTCTAATAACGTAAAAGGTCTTTTAAAACATCTCATAAAGTTAATGAAATTTCAAATGACCGACAACATACTGAATTATCCTCCTCTGATGAGGATATATCTGATTCAGTAGATCCTTCCTCAGATATTGACACTGACAAATCTACTTATTTATTTAATATGGAGTACATTCGTTCTTTGTTAAAGAAGTGTTGATTATATTGGATATTGAGGAAACTAATCCTCTTGATATTAAAACTAGTAAACGTTTAAATTCTGTTTATAAACCTCCTGTGGTTACTCCAGAGGTTTTTCCAGTTCCTGGTGCTACTTCTGATATGATTTCTAAGGAATGGAATAGGCCTGGTACTTCTTTTATTCCTCCTTTAAAGGTTTTTTTTGTTTGTTTGTTTTTAAATTGTATCCTTTGCCAGCAGTTACATTGGAGTTTTGGGAAAAAATCCCCAAAGTTGATGGGGCTATCTCTACTCTTGTTTAGCGTACTTCTTTTTTTAAGATCCTTTAGATAGGAACTTGAATCTTATCTAAAGAAAGCCTATTTATATTCAGGTTATCTTCTCAGGCCTGTATTTTCTTTGGCTGATATTGCAGCTGCATCAACTTTTTGGTTGGAAAAATTAGCGCAACAAGAATTGGATTATGATTTGGCTAGCATTGTTTGCTTGCTTCAACATGCTATTCAGTTTATTTGTGATGCCATTTTTTTCATCAAAATTAATGTTAAATCTATGTTTTTAGCTAGAAGAGTTTTTGTGGCTTAAATCTTGGAATTCTGACTTCTAAGTCCAGATTGCTATCTCTTTCTTTCCAAGATAATACGTTATTTGGTTCTCAGTTGAATTTGATTATCTCAACTGTCATTGGGGGAAGACTTAAGGGTAAATCTAAAGCTTCTAACCGTTTTCGTTCCTTTCAACTAAATAAGAAACAGAAACCTATTCCTTCCCCAAGGAATCTGTTTCCAATTGGAATTTTTCTTTAAATTGGATTAAATGCAAGCCTTTTAAGGACTAAAGCCAGCCCCTAAGTCCGCATGTAGGTGCAGTCCTCATTCCAGCTCAGCTGGTAGGGGGCAGATTAAGTTTTCTTAGGGGTACCGAATAGGATTCAGAGTAAGACCTTCTGTGAGAAGATATTTTCTCTCACGCATTCCAGCAAATCCAGTAAAGGCTCAGGCTTTCCTGAAGTGTGTTTCAGACCTGGAGTTTCAGGGGTAATCATGCCAGTTCTGTTTCAGGAACAGGGTTTGGGGTTTTATTCAAATCTATTCATTGTCCCAAAGAAAGAAAATTCATTCAGGCCAGTTCTGGATCTGAAATTTTTTTGAATCATTATGTAAGAGTACCAACTTTCAAATGGTCATTATAAGGACTATTCTGCCTTTTGTTCATTATATGTCCACCATAGACTTACAGGGTGCATATCTTCATATTCTGATTCATCCAGTTCATTTTCAGTTTCTGAGATTCTCTTTTATAGACAAGCTTTACCAATTTTTCGCTCTTCCTTTTGGCCTAGCGACAGCTCTAAGAATAATTTCTAAGGTTCTTGGTGCCCTACTCTCTGTAATCAGAGAGCGGGATATTGCAGTGTTTCCTTATTTGGACGATTTCTTGGTATCGGCTCAGTCTTCAAATTCTACAGAATCTTACACAAATCTAAAGATGGAACAAGAGAAGACAGCGCCTCATAGTGCAAATAAATTTCAAAAGGAAAAGGGGTGTGCAATCACATCAGAGGACGTCAAATGTAGATATACTCACAAGAGCATTGGCACCCTTATAGAAGAAGGTGCAAATGTGCAGGCTGACGTTTATTCAGCAGTCAGTACGCTGTGTAGTGGACAAACAGGTCTCCGTCGATGTAGCCGTGGACTCTCCCCCACAATCTGAGGCTGAGTTCTATGGAGCCGTGCTGTGTGGGAGAAGACAAGCAAATCTCCCCTGCGTGTGAAACACTCGGCACCCGGGTCGGTGTTAGAAATAAAATAATTCACAATGAAAATAATCTGTCCGTGACAGAAAAGCTTGGCATGTGAATGAAAAAGCCACAACAAGTCAGGCTGTGGTATAAAAATATATTAAAAATATTTATTGTTTGAGCTATAGACGCGTTTCTCGGCCACAAGCTCCTGGCCGTTTCATCAAGTACAAAGTATTTACACATGTGGTAGTAAAACAAGTTTAAAAGACATGCCAAGAGATTTCATTGGTCAAAGACAGACCAATTCAAATGTAGGATACATTGTGAATAAATACAAAATGTAACAGTGTTTAGGACAGTTTGTTTCAAATAGATAATAAAGAATAAAAATATCATGTTATTCAATTTAAAAAACAAACAATAGATCTTCATAGACGCAACAATTTTGCGTATATGACAGATCCAAATTGCGTTCGATCTGAGAAATGACATAAAATAAAATAAAATGAAAAATCGCCTAAGTGTGTGACTACTTTACAAGGTGAATGATAGATCAGATGCTGGTGTTATTAATACATATTTGTAGGCGATATAAATGTGGACTTGAAATATTATCGGAATTATGTATAAATTGTCAGATGGATTCTTTTTTTGTTATTACAATTACAATTGGAAATCCCTAAATGACACATAGTGTGCGTAGGTGATTGTCACATACAAAAAGGTAAGGTATAAAAAACTGTAAAAAAGAAATAAGTTATACTAAATGTGAAAATATTGATCTAGCATGGTCCTAACAGTTGGAAGTGGTCTCCTTTGGGGATCGGTAATGATAAGACATAAAGAAAATAACGTCTTTATCCGGGTTCGAACTCCCAAACATATGGGTTGGAAGTCAGTTTGCCTAACCACTAAACCAGCATGCGGCCTCTCTGAAATCAAGCAGCATATTGTTGTTAAGTCTCCCAAATCTGTGAGTATGTGTGAAAAACAAAATAGGAAGAATAAATATCTATATATCTTTGATGGGTCTGAAAAGAAGTGTTGGTGTATAGGTCTAAGTATTTATAATTTTTAATGTCCATATGGTAAATGGAAAACCCAAAAATATTGTATAACAGAATCCAAAGATTTGGTCTGATAAGGGACAGGATAATATGATACAGCGGGGGAACAGGATGCATAGAGAGGATATTTCAATATATATATGTTGTGTATGTTATTGATGAACCTAAAAAAGAGACATGTGTAATATGAGGGAAGAAAAAACACCTCTTAGTGAGGATGTTCAGTCAAAAGCTGCTAGGTCTAAGTTGGAATTGAGACCAAAGGGGTGTAATGTTTTCAGTTTGTGGATCCAAAAAGTTTCTCGGATCCTTAACTGGATAATTCTGTTGTAATCGGTGGAGGGAGGGATGTAATCGATTGGATAAAATTTGAAAATATCAGGATTCCCCCTGTGTTTGTTTAAACAATGTTCTGGAATGCTGTGTTTTATCTTTCTTTTTATACAATTTTTACAGTTCCGCCAGTGTTCGCCCCAGCGTACCTTTGCCTTTCTGGAGGTGCGACCCACATATTGGATCCCACAACAGCATTCCAGGACATATACAACAAAGACAGAGTTGCAATTCATAAACCTAGTGATATTGAAAACTTCTCCACTAACAAATGATTTAAAGGACTTTTTTCCTGAAGTAATAAATTTACAAGTATTGCACTTTTTTTGTCCACATTTGTATATCCCTATTCTATCTAGAAAGGAAGTAGTCTTCTTTTTTGTCATGGATAGTGATTTGGATGGGATATGTTTAACTTTCTTACTCGGTGCCAGTTTGCTTCTGAGTGTTGGTGCTCTGGTGTATATAATCTTTGGATAATCTCCCAAAAGGGTCTTTAAAACAGGATCTCTCTTAATGATATGCCAGTGTTTATTGATAGCTCCCTGTATTTGTTTAAAATTTGAATTATATTGTGTTATAAACAACGGTTCCAAGAAATCTTTTCTATCTTTATTTATAGTTTGTTTATTTCTATCCAATAGTTCGTCTCTATCTAACAATCTGACTTTCTTAAGACACTGGTCCAAAAGATCTATAGGATAGCCCTTCTCAATGAATCTGTCATATATTAAATGACTTTGCTCTTCAAACAGAATTGGATCTGAGCAGTTGCGCTTGATCCTTTCAAATTGGCTATAGGGGATGTTGGATAGCCATTTCTTATGGTGGTTACTTTTGTAATCCAAATAACTATTACTGTCTACTTTTTTGAAAAAAGTTTTTGAGCTTAGATTGCCATCTTTGTCCCAACTTAATGTTAGGTCCAAAAAATTAATAGTTTCTGCATTTATGTCTGCTGTAAAGGAAAGGCCCATATTGTTATTGTTCATGGATTCTGCAAAAATATTCGCTGATGCCAGGTCACCCCTCCAAATGAATATCAAATCATCAATGTAGCGGCCATAGTGCACCAGATTCGCCCCTGCTGAGGAGTTGTATATGTAAATTTCCTCAAAAACGCCCATGAAAAGGTTGGCGAAGCTAGGGGCGAATCTGGTGCCCATGGCCGTACCCTTGATCTGTAAATAATACGTATCTTGATAAATAAAATAATTATGTTGCAGGATAAACTCAATGCACTCTAAAATAAATTCCCTTTGGATCTTTGGCATATAGGGATCTCGGTTAAAAAAAACAGAGGTTGTTTGTAAACCTAAATGGTGAGCTATGTTGGAGTATAGAGAACTGACGTCACAAGTGATCCATATCAGATCACCTGTGTTTTTTATGCTCCCAATCTTATTTAATAAATCTGTACTGTCTTTAGTGTGTGATGGCAAACCTAAAACATATTTCTGTAAAATAATATCAACATAGTATGATAAATTATAAGTAAGATTATCAATGCCAGCAATAATTTGGCGACCTGGAGGATTAGTCGTGCTCTTATGTATTTTCGGTAAGTGGTAGTAATGGGCCACACTCGGATTACTGACTTTAAGAAAATTTTGTTCATTCTTATTAAGGATATTATTGGCAACTCCTTTGTCAATTAAAGACTGATATAAAGTTAGAAATTGTGTGGTGGGATTGTGAGAAAGGGCTTTGTAGTATTCTGTATCTTTGAGGATCCTATCTGCCTCTTTTAAATATGCTGTTAGATATTGGACTACAATGCCTCCCCCCTTATCGGCATCACGTATGATTATATTGGGGTTATTTGCCAGCGACTGAATCGCTAATTTTTCACTATGTTTCTTGAAGAAGCTTTTTTTAGAATTCTTTCTTTTTATTTTTTCAAAATCCTCCAATACTAAATTTTGGAAAACCTCAATATAGTGATTGTGTCCTGGGGGGGAGAAAGAAGATTTTGTCTTCACCTTAGTGTGTATTACACCTTCATATAAATGTGTTGTCAGATTGTCAACAGTGCTATATATAGTAGGTACATCATTTCCATATTCCATGGTATTAGTGAGAATGCATACTGTGTTTTCTCCTTCCAAGTTTTGTTTTCTTATATTTTTTTGGGCAAAATATTTTTGTAGAGCTAATTTTCTCGTGAAGCGGTTCAGGTCAACGAAAAGATTAAAATTGTTATGGGGATTAGGTGGACAAAAAGAGAGCCCCTGTTTCAAAATCCTTTTTTCGTTAATAGTTAGACTATGCGAGGATAGATTGAAAATTCCCTTCTCTAGTTCCTGTGATTCTTTTTCTTTGGCGGTAAGGCCTCTACCTCTTGACCCTCTTGGTCTGTGTAAAATGGTCTTTTTTGGGGGTTTTGTTCCTCTGGGGGATTTCTGCTTGGTGTTGGAGCATTCCCTAAAAAAGGAGAGGTGATCGTGGAATTGGAATTGTTTCTAAAATGTCTTTCAGGGAAGACATTTTCATCTGATGAGGGAGCTAGTGGAAAAAATCTATTCTTGTGATTGAAATTGTTATATGGAGTCTTATTGTGATCCCTGTCTCCTATTCTATTTCTGGGTGGGCTATGTGTATTTCGGTCAGGGTAATATGATCTCTGTTCTTGAGGTCTATAATTGTTCATTTCTGGTTCCCTCTGATTGTATCTATGGAATCCAGATGTATCGTGGTTCCTATTGTAACTATTGTAACTATCATGTCTTGGATACTGGTTGTATTGGTAATGATTGTTTGGACGCTGTGATCTGTTTCCAAATTCCTGTCTCTTATATTCTTGCCTGTCATACTAAGGCTGTTTATTCCATGATTCCTGTCTGTTTGGTAAGTATTGTCGATAATGGTAAGACTGTTCTTGTCTTTCTGATCTCATTTTTTGTTGTCTATTATGAGAATAGTCATAATTGGTATGTGAGTGAGTATAGTCTCGTCTTCTAGGTTGTCTATGGTTAGGACGATACATCGGCCTATGGTGGTTATGTGATGTATTGTTCCCTTGGTCAGAATGATTTTGATGTTGAGATTGAATGTCCCTGTCTCCCAATGTATTCTCTGAATTTTCTACATTACCTTCTGTGATTGTTTGTGTCGGCCTATTGTAGGTGTAAACTTGGTTTTTTATATAATCATTATTGTCTCTCTCTAACTTTTTGTTTTTTGACATAACTAGATCTTCCTGAAATTTGTCTGTGTGTTCATACATTTTTTTCAGAAGTCGCTCATAATCTGGATTATCCAAATGTTTTGTTAGATCTGCTTGAATTTTCTCAATGTTTTCGCTACATTTATCCGATAAAAGGCGTCTGTGTTCAATTAAAATTTTCATCAGATCGAAGGCGCAATCATTTAAAATCTTATACCATTTTTCAAGGAGTTCGTTGTCCTCCTTGAAAGAACAGTGTTTCAGAACCCGTAAGCCTCTGGGTATCTGTTTTAAATCTAGATATTTTTCTAGAGTGGTAAGGTCCCACCAGTGGCGGTGTTCTTTGAGTATTTCATCCTCCAATAAATGGAAAAGATCCTTCATGGATTTAGTTGAACTAGAGTCTGTTTCCATAGTATTGGAGCATGATTGGCCCAGTAAATTAAAAGTAGATCTCTTTTTATTTCTTTCCTCTCTGGATTGCATATCACAGTCTGTGTCCTGTGTTATTAAATGTGAAAGAGTTAACAAATAATAGATTGATATCAAAATGTAGGTTGTGAACTAAATGGGCAAAATAAATATAGTGTAAAAGAAGGACTAATGAATTGTGTAACAAAATACAAAATGTAAAGAAGGTAGTGTACTAATTTAAAAGATAGGCTGCACTACTATAGGTGATCTAGTGTAAAAAGTGAAGAAGATACCAAAGAATGGTAATAGAGTGCGCCAAATATATCTTAAAGAAAGAATGATAATAAAATAAAATAAGCGCTTAATAAAAAGACTGTGTCTGAGATGAGGGTTGGAAGAGTGTGCTCATCGATGGGCAAACGAATCAGTGGAAGTGAGGTGTGAAGCATATACCTTTAAAAATGGCGATTGTAAGCTACTAGTGTATAGTGAACTCTCATATATATACAAAATATATCGATAGTAATACGTATGATAAAGCGATATGACAGTCTAGTTGCAAATAATAAAACAATATGTCTGCAAATGATAAAGCAATATATCAACAGATGGTGAAAAAATATAGACAAATTAGTGAAAACATATATGTCAACAAAATTGGTGAAAAAAATATATAGAAGCAACAATGATACTCAAAAATAATAAATTCCTTTATTATTTTTGAGTATCATTGTTGCTTCTATATATTTTTTTCACCAATTTTGTTGACATATATGTTTTCACTAATTTGTCTATATTTTTTCACCATCTGTTGATATATTGCTTTATCATTTGCAGACATATTGTTTTATTATTTGCAACTAGACTGTCATATCGCTTTATCATACGTATTACTATCAATATATTTTGTATATATATGAGAGTTCACTATACACTAGTAGCTTACAATCGCCATTTTTAAAGGTATATGCTTCACACCTGATCACACCTCACTTCCACTGATTCGTTTGCCCATCGATGAGCACACTCTTCCAACCCTCATCTCAGACACAGTCTTTTTATTAAGCGCTTATTTTATTTTATTATCATTCTTTCTTTAAGATATATTTGGCGCACTCTATTACCATTCTTTGGTATCTTCTTCACTTCTTACACAAATCAACTAGTGTTGTTTCTTCGAAAACATGGTTGGAGGATCAATTTACTAAAAAGTTCTTTGATTGCTCAGACAAGGGTCACCTTTTTAGGTTTCCAGATAGATTCAGTGTCCATGACTCTGTCTCTAACAGAGGAGACATTTTGAATTGGTTGCAGCCTGTCAGAACCTTCAGTCTCAGTCATTCCCTTCAGTAGCTATGTGCATGGAAGTTTTAGGTCTCATGACTGCAGAATCGGACACAATCCCCTTTTGCTCATTTTCATATGAGATCTCTCCAGCTTTCTGTGCTGAACCAATGGTGCAGGGTTTTTTCAAGGATATCATAATGTATATCCTTAAATCCCAATGTTCGACTATCTCTGACTTGGTGGTTAAATCACCATTGTATAGTTCTAGGGGCTTCTTTTGTTCATCCAACCTGGACTGTGATCTCAACAGATGCGAGTCTTTCAGGTTGGGGAGCTGTCTGGGGATCTTTGACAGCACAAACAGTTTGGAAATCTCAAGAGGCGAGATTACCAATCAATATTTTTGAACTCCGTGTGATTTTCAGGGCTCTTCAGATTTGGCCTCTGTTGAAGAGAGAACCGTTCATTTGTTTTCATACAGACAATATCACAACTGTGGCATTTGTTAATCATCAGGATGGGACTCATAGTCCTTAAGCTATGAAAGAAGTATCCCGGATACTTGCTTGGGCGGATTCCAGCTCCTGTCTAATTTCTGTGGTTCATAACCCAGGTATAGACAATTGGGAAGCAAATTATTTCAGCCGTCAGACTTTACATCCGGGGGAGTAGTCCCTCTATTCAGATGTGTTTTCACAGGTTGTTCAGATGTGGGGTCTTTCAGAAATAGATCTAATGGAATCTCATCTAAACAAGGAACTTCCCAGGTACCTGTCCAGGTCCAGGGATCCTCAGGCGGAAGCAGTGGATGCGTTGACACTTCCTTGGTGTTATCAACCTGCTTATATATTCCCGCCTTTAGTTCTTCTTCCAAGAGTGATCTCCAAAAACATTATGGAGCAATCGTTTGTGTTGCTGGTGGCTCCAGCATGGCCTCACAGGTTTTGGTATACGGATCTTGTTTGAATGTCCAGTTGCCAACCTTGGCCACTTCCATTAAGGCTAGACCTTCTGTCTCAAGGTCAGTTTTTCCATCAGGATCTCAAATCATTAAATTTGAAGGTATGGAAATTGAACGCTTAGTGCTTAGTCATAGAGGTTTCTCTGATTCTGTGATTAATACTATGTTGCAGGCTCATAAATCTGTTTCTAGAATGATTTATTA
>NC_069507.1:268928324-269154109 GCF_027579735.1 Bombina bombina
TGGCTGGCAAGAAAGGGTATAAAAGAAGAAAATCTAATAACATGGCATCCTTGTTCACCTGATCTGAACCCCATTGAGAACCTGTGGTCCATCATCAAATGTGAGATTTACAAGGAGGGAAAACAGTACACCTCTCTGAACAGTGTCTGGGAGGCTGTGGTTGCTGCTGCACACAATGTTGATGGTGAACAGATCAAAACACTGACAGAATCCATGGATGGCAGGCTTTTGAGTGTCCTTGCAAAGAAAGGTGGCTATATTGGTCACTGATTTGTTTTTGTTTTGTTTTTGAATGCCAGAAATGTATATTTGTGAATGTTGAGATGTTATATTGGTTTCACTGGTAAAAATAAATAATTGAAATGGGTATATATTTGTTTTTTGTTAAGTTGCCTAATAATTATGCACAGTAATAGTCACCTGCACACACAGATATCCCCCTAAAATAGCTAAAACTAAAAACAAACTAAAAACTACTTCCAAAAATATTCAGCTTTGATATTAATGAGTTTTTTGGGTTCATTGAGAACATGGTTGTTGTTCAATAATAAAATGAATCCTCAAAAATACAACTTGCCTAATAATTCTGCACTCCCTGTATATATATATACACACACACATATATATATATATATATATATATATATATATATATATATATATATATATATATACATACACACACATATATATATATATATATAATGTGCGTGTGTTTGTGTATATGTGTGTGTGTGTATATGTATATATATATATGAGTCATCCTGCCTCATGTTTCTACCTACTCCTACAGTGTATGATGCAAAAATGAATTTATAATTGATTATGATATGGTCTACTTCTGCTACTGCCCACATGCCTTGATACCGTATTGGGTATAGAGGGCTGTGTTATGTGTTTACCCTTGGGTTGAGGTAGCGTTTTTACAACCATTACCTATATATATTAACGTATTGTTCCATGTTTACAATATTTAGATACCTTTTTTTCTGTACATATACACTAATGTTGTGGTTCTTTGGGCTTTCACTCATGGCCCTTGTTGTTCTGATCACATGAATGTTGCGCCTGTCAGCTGCATTTCCGAATCCTGGTGCCCAAATGTTTCTCTGCGGTGCTGCTAGCGTTATGACGTCACGCCGCGTCTGTTTAGAATCAGCTGTATTGTGAAGCCCTGGTTTTTTTACTATGTGCTAGAGGGTATGTGTATATATATAATGTGTGTGTGTTTGTGTATATGTGTGTGTGTATATATATATTGTACCAAAATACCATCAGGTATAGGTAGAAATATTTATTTAATAATAAATAGAACCTATCCTATGTGAAGAATATTGGAATGTGAAATATTAATATTTCATGTCGGGTTAGTCCACTTTTGCACAACTTGTTGGTTGTTAGTTTTTCCCCCCACTTTTCGCAATATTGTATCTTCAACTTTTTGCACACGTGGGGATAGCGCACGAGTTTCAACTTGCAATACACATGGTACCAGACATGCGCAAAAAGTCCAGCTCATAGTCCAAATAAGTTATTAAAGGGACAGTGCACACCTTGTAATTGCAAGACATTTCTGTTGTGCTGCTACAGAATAACACATCACACAAGTCTAAATGTTTTTTTTTTTTTAACAAATGAACATTCTATTAAACTGAAATTAGTTTTTAGTAGCCAAACTCCACCCATTAGCCTAATTTTTAGGAGCCAATCTGGGCTTTAGTCTGCAGACAACAAGGCTAACCACTGTCATTACGTTAGTATAAAGTATTCTGTTTTGCAAATATTATCACTCATATGTAGCAGGGTTAGCCTTACATGTCACCAGATGTGTTTCATGTTCTGAGCATTAGAAATTGCTACATTTTCAGAGCTAAATTACAAGGAGGCAAAATAATTAATGAAAATCTATTGCAAAGTTATTTCATTACACATAACTAATCATTTTATATACAAATCTTAAGTGTTACTTTCCCTTAGATATAAGCACTCATGGTTATGGGCATACACAGGTATTCTTCCAGGGGGTTTTGCCTCCTCTTTCTCCTGAGACCTCCTGCCCCACAGCACATTAGCGGCTGGAGGGCCTGAGGTTATTAAACTTGGGGTTAATTGCTTTACAGGAGGGGTGGAGTTAATCATGTAAGTTAATCTCAGTTGGGTTCCATGGACTTTGATCATTGTAAAAGCCGAAGTTAGAATATTGTAAAAGCCGAAGTTAGAATATTGTAAAAGCCGAAGTTAGAATATTGTAAAAGCCGAAGTTAGAATATTGTAAAAGCCGAAGTTAGAATATTGTAAAAGCCGGAGTTAGAATATTGTAAAAGCCGAAGTTAGAATATTGTAAAAGCCGAAGTTAGAATATTGTAAAAGCCGAAATTAGAATATTGTAAAAGCCGAAGTTAGAATATTGTAAAAGCCGTAGTTAGAATATTGTAAAAGCCGAAGTTAGAATATTGTAAAAGCCGAAGTTAGAATATTGACTTTTTAGAGCACTGGGCTGACCTTTCACTTGGGTACAATTTGTGCAGTAAGGATGGATTGCACCTGAATGACATGGGTGCAGGTGTGTTGGGGAGAGGATGGTAGCACGCTTAGAGAATCTGGGGAGGAGGGTCAGTTTGAACACAATAAAACAAAACAAAATTTCACACCTAGAATATCTCAAGGAAGGGATGACTTAAAGGGGCACTGAACCCACATTTTTTCTTTCGAGATTCAGATAGAGCATGCAATTTTAAGCAACTTTCTACTTTACTCCTATTATCAATTTTTATTCGTTCTCTTGCTATCTTTATTTGAAAAAGAAGGCATGTAAGCTTTTTTTTTGGGTTCAGACCTCTGGACAGCACGTTTTTTATTGGTGGATGAATTTATCCACCAATCAGCAAGGACAACCCAGGTTGTTCACCAAAAATGGTCCGGCATCTAAACTTACATTCTTGCATTTCAAATAAAAATACAAAGAGAATGAAGAAAATTTGATAATAGGAGTAAATTAGAAAGTTGCTTAAAATGTCATGCTCTATCTGAATCACAAAAGAAAAAAATTGGGTTCAGTGTTCCTTTAAGAAATGTCACATTACAAAAGTATGGAGGAAAGCACATGGAAATTAAATGTATGACAGCAAATGCAAGAAGCATGATGAGTAAAATGGGGGAGAAGGAGCTCTAAGTTGCAGAAGATATGACATTATTATCAGTATAACTGAAACCTGGTGGGATGATTCAGATGACTGGGCAGGTAACTTAGAGCGTTATACTTTATTTAGAAGGGACAGGAGTAATAAAAGGGTTGGAGGAATCTGCGTGTATATTAAACTAACCTTAACCTACAATTAGGGAAGATATTTATGATGATGCAGGTGACAATGTAGAGACCCTGTGGGTTGAATTAAACTATATTGGATTTAGTGCTATCAAACAATACAGATATAGGGGGATATTTATCAAAGTGTCAACTATGTTGCATTCGCGGGCGTTAATAAGCTCGCCAAACATCGAGGCCGCGGATCTGAATACGATCTCCTTATTTATCAAAAAAGCCATCAAAAACACGCGTGTCAAGTACGGTACGAAGAGCATTGGACTGGTGTTAACTAACAGTCATCGATATTGCGGCTATTCTGTTTTTTCCCAACATTATTTATATCATTTCATTACTGTCCATGAACAAGCACATTTCTCTTTAGCACATTATTGTATATAGTGTAAATGTATTCTTTTTCTGAGCAGGACTAATTGCAAATATAGCAAGTAGAGACATATTTGGTGCAAAGTGGAGAGTGAATTATTAAAATTATTTTTAATATTGGACATAAATATTTTAGTATGTATATACACACACATTAATAATAAAAAAAAATATATATATATATATATATATATATATATATATATATATATATATATATATATATATATATATATATATATAAATGTGTGTGTGTGTGTTATGTCAGAAATATTCTGCAAAAATATTTACATGTCCCTAAGTTCCTTTTTTTGTTCTTAACAATGTTGTCTGTGTTTATTTATACTCCTATAAGTATATAGTGTAAATGTATTATTATTCTGAGCAGGAATAATTTCGAATATAACGTAATCAGAATCTCATATGTATTTTTTTGCAATCTATGGATATTTTAAAAGGATAGGAAAGTAAAAATTTAAGTTGCACTAGTGGGAGCTAGCTGCTAATTGGTGCCTGCACACATTTTTCTCTTGTGATTGGCTAAATAGATGTGTTCAGCTAGCTGCCAGTAGTGCAATGCTGTTCCTTCAGCAAAGGATAACAAGAGAATGAAGCAAATTTGATAATAGAAGTAAATTGGAAAGTTGTTTAAAAATGTATGTTCTATCCAAATCATGAAATAATATTTTGGGATTTCCTGTCCCTTTAAGAGCTGGGCAAGGTTTCTCTCTGCACCGTTCCTGATTGCAATCTATTTTTAAAAACCACCCCTACACAGGTGTTAAAAAATAGGCTGGCATATAAGATGACATTTCTTACTGAAAGAGAAATTCAAGAGAAGGAAGAAATACACTGAAAATAGCATGACAGTAAAGAGGTGATTTTAATTTCTGCTGTATCTGAATCATGACAGTTTAATGTTAGGTGGTCTATCTCTTTGAGCTATCAGCTTAAGATTCTATTGAATCAAACATCAATTCAAATTTTAAAATCCTTGTCTAAAATATTACACTGTGTGTCCTAATGTCAGCATCAATGTTTATCTTTAATACTAATTTCACATATATATACTTTCAAAGTATAATACACAATGTAACAAATGGCACTTAAAAGTTCTGATGAGTGATCAATGACAAAAGTATTGAACAATTTAAATCGTTAGTGATAGTTTATAATGTGTATTTAAATCAGATTGGCTGATGTCATAAATCATGTGGTTATGCATATTCCAATCAAAAGTGGTGGAAAAATTCACTAGTGTGTGAGTTATTTAGGAGTTTGCGTCATAATTGGTGCGAAAAGTGTTGCTTAAACATGGTGCACATAGATTTTTCCAACAAATAAAAACAAAAGTTAGCTATATTATGTTGTGTATTTATTTCATTTTTATCTCTATATCTATTAGTGCAACAAGTTTGGGGCAAAACTTTGCAATAAATTTGTAGAAATAATATTGTCCCCTTGCTTTGTAATGAGAGACAAATTTGTAGCATAATCCATAAGTAGTAATGTATTTTTCATTTTTATCCCTATATCTACTAGTGCACCAAATGTGTAGCAATAATATTGTTTGATTTAGAAAGGGTATAACATTTTAATAAAGTTTCTAATTTACTTTTATTATGTAATATACTTCATTCTCTTGTAGCATCGAACATAAGCTTTCTGTGTATTCAGACTCCCATTGATTTCTATGGCATCCGTGACCTGAAGGGTGGCGGATTGAAAACCAGGTATGCCGAGTAGGAAAAGACGCAAGCGTAACTGTAGAAATTTTGATAACTTCGTGAGAGCTTAAAATAGTGTTGAATAGGAGGGCGAATGAACACGATTCCGCTTGAATTCCACTGGTTTTCAACTCGCATCGATGTGTGTCGGATTGAGTTCGCGGGATCGTATGTTATGTCACAAATTTTAACATTTGCCGATCTTGACGTTTTGATCACTACGGCGGATCAATCTTGCGACAATTACGACGCGGAATTCCAGCGTATTTTCAGTTGACGCTTTGATAAATAGGCCCCATAATATCAAACATTTAAGTCAAAGAACATTTGGGTAACAGTGATCATAACATGGTCACATTTGAAATCTTTTTTCATATGCAGTGTCTTAAAGGTTTAACTAAGACTTTTAATTTTAAGAAAGCAAAATTCAATGATTTAAGGAAATCATTAAATAACAACATACACCTAAATTACAAGTTTTGAGCTAAACTCGGAGCGTAAATAATGCTATAAATGTAGCGGTGTCACACTTTTTCATATCGCTGCCATTACAAGTGACAAAAAAACCTTCTTGTGTCGTACGATTTGGTGCGTTAAGCTCCATACCACACAAAAGCCAAGTCCTGACTTGACGTGCTCGTGCACTTATCTCCCCCATAGACATCAATGGAGAAAAAGTGTTAGAAAAAACTAACACCTGTCATTGCGGAATGGTGATCGCTATAACGCAATCCCCATTAGATGTCTATACGGACAAGAAGGTTATGTAAAAACAGCCTAACATAAACCCCTAGTCTAAATACCCCTAATTCGCTGCCCCCCGACATTGCCAACACTAAATAAAGATATTAACCCCTAAACCGTTGACCCCCACATCGCTACTACTAAAATAAACATATTAACCCCTAATCCGCTGCCTCCCCGTATCACCAACACTTCAATAAACCTATTAACCCCTAATCTGCCGCCCCCCGCATTGCCAGCACTTCAATAAGCCTATTAACCCCTAATCTGCTGCCCCCCGCATTGCAAATACTCAACTAAACCTATTAACCCCTAAACCGCTAAACAACCACATCGGGACTAGCTAAATAAACCTGTTAACCCCTAAATCAACGGCCCCCCACATCGCGACAAACTAAATTAAACTATTAACCCTAAGCCTAACACCCCTAACTTTATATTAAACTTACAATATAACTACCTTCAAATAAATGAAAACTTACCAGTGAAATAAAAAAAACTAAGCTTAAACTATAAATAAACCTAACATACGGCTAGATTACGAGTTTTACGTTATGAGAGGCTTGGTGCTAACTTGCAAGTTATTGTCACCGCTAACCTCCCTATAGCGCTGCTATTACAGGTTTGCAAAAACCCGGGGTTAGCAGGCAATATGGCAGCGTTGAGCAAAATTGAGCTCCATACTACACTCCAATACCAGCGCTGCTTTGAGCTGGTTTTACGTGCTCGTGCATGATTTCCCCTTAGACATCAATGGGGAGAGCCGGCTGAAAAAAAGCCTAACACCTGCAATAAAGGAGCGTAAAGGTCTGTAACCCAGCCCCATTGATTCCTATGGGGAAAGAAAAGTTATGTTTACACCTAACACCCTAACATAAACCCCGAGTCTAAACACCCCTAATCTGCCGCCCCTGACATCGCTGACACGTACATTACACTTATTAACCCCTAATCTGCCGCCCGCCTATGTCGTCGCTACCTACACTAATTAACCCCTAATCTGCCGCCCCCAATGTCGTCGCTACCTACCTATACTTATTAACCCCTAATCTGCTGCCCCCAATGTCGTCGCTACCTACCTACACTTATTAAACCCTAATCTGCCGCCCCCAACGTCGCCGCCACTATACTAAAGTTATTAACCCCTAAACCTAACTCTAAGTAATTTGTATTTAGATTTATTTTAATTATTTTAAAGTTAGTGGGTGTTAGGGTTAGACTATTATTACCTAAATAATTCCTATTTAAAACTAAATACTGACCTATATAATAAACCCTAAGCTAGCTACAATATAACTAATAGTTACATTGTATCTAGCTTAGGGTTTATTTTTATTTCACAGCTAAATTTGTATTTATTTTAACTAGGTAGATTAGTTAGTAAATAGTTATTAACTGTTTACTAACTACCTAGTTAAAATAAATACAAATTTACCTGTAAAATAAAACCTAACCTGAGTTACACTAACACCTAATCTTACACTACAATTAAATAAATTACATTTATTAAATACAATACACTAAATTACACAAAATAAAAAAATGATCAAATATTTAAACTAATTACACCTAATCTAATAACCCTATCAAAATAAAAAAGCCCCCCCCCAAAAAAACAAACAAACCTAGCCTAAACTAAACTGCCAATGGCCCTTAAAAGAGCCTTTTGCGGGGCATTGCCCCAAAGAAATCAGCTCTTTTACCTGTAAAAAAAAAATACAAACAACCCCCCAACAGTAAAACCCACCACCCACACAACCAAACCCCCCAAATAAAATCCTATCTAAAAAACCTAAGCTCCCCATTGCCGTGAAAAGGGCATTTGGATGGGCATTGCCCTTAAAAGGGCATTTAGCTCTTTTTCTGCCCAAAGTCTAAGCTAAAAATAAAACCCACCCAATAAACCCTTAAAAAACCTAACACTAACCCCCGAAGATCCACTTACAGTTTTTGAAGACCGGACATCCATCCTCAATGAAGCGGCAGAATTCTTTAGCGAATCCAGGAGAAGTCTTCGTCCAAGCGGCAAGAAGTGGTCACCCAGACGGGCAGAAGTCTTCATCCAGACGGCATCTTCTATCTTCATCCATCCAGCGCGGAGCGGCTCCATCTTTGACATCAGGCACGGGGCATCCTCTTCAATTGTTGGCTCTTCCAGAATGAAAGTTCCTTTAAGGGACGTCATCCAAGATGGCATCCCTTGAATTGCGATTGGAACAGCCATTAGAATGCGAGCTCAATCCTATTGTCTGATTGGATAAGCCAATAGGATTGAAGCTCAATCTTATTGGCTGATTGCATCAGCCAATAGGATTTTTTCACCTTTAATTCCGATTGGCTGATGGAATTCTATCAGCCAATCGGAATTCAAGGGATGCCATCTTAGATGACGTCCTTTAAAGGAACCTTCATTCTGGAAGAGCCGTCGATTGAAGAGGATGCTCTGCGCCGGATGTCTTGAAGATGGAGCCGCTCAGCGCTGGATGGATGAAGACTTCTGCCCGCCTGGAGGACCACTTCTTGCCGCTGAAGACTTATCCTGGCTTCGTTGAGGATGGATGTCCGGTCTTCAAAAACTGTAAGTGGATCTTCGGGGGTTAGTGTTAGGTTTTTTTAATGGTTTATTGGGTAGGTTTTATTTTTAGCTTAGGGTTTGGGCTGAAAAAGAGCTAAATGCCCTTTTAAGGGCAATGGCCATCCAAATGCCCTTTTCAGGGCAATGGGGAGCTTAGGTTTTTTAGATAGGATTTTATTTGGGGGGGTTGGTTGTGTGGGTGGTGGGTTTTACTGTTGGGGGTTGTTTGTATTATTTTTTTTACAGGTAAAAGAGCTGATTTCTTTCAGGCAATGCCCCTTTTAAAGGCCATTGGCAGTTTAGTTTAGGCTAGGTTTTTTTTTTATTTTGGGGGGGCTTTTTTATTTTGATAGGGCTATTAGATTAGGTGTACTAAATTAAATATTTGATAATTTATTTTTTATTTTTTTGTAATTTAGTTAATTGTATTTTATAAATGTAATTTATTTAATTGTAGTGTAAGGTTAGGTTTTATTTTACAGGTAACTTAGTATTTATTTTAACTAAGTAGTTAGTAAATAGTTAACTATTTACTAACTAATCAACCTAGTTAAAATAAATACAAACTTAGCTGTGAAATAAAAATAAAACCTAAGATAGCTACAATGTAACTCTTAGTTATATTGTAGCTAGCTTAGGGTTTATTTTATAGGTAAGTATTTAGTTTTAAATATGAATTATTTAGGTATTAATTGTAATTTTTATTTAGATTTATTTTAATTATGTTAAAGTTAGTGGGTGTTAGGGTTAGGCTTAGGGTTAGGTTTAGGGGTTAATAACTTTAGTATAGTGGCAGCGATTTTGGGGGCAGCAGATTAGGGGTTTATAACAGTAACGTAGGTTGCGGCGATGTTAGGGACAGCAGATTAGAGGTTAATAATATGTAACTAGTGTTTGCGATGCGGGATTATGGCGATTTAGGAGTTAATATGTTTATTATAGTGGCGGCGATGTCGGGAGCGGCAGATTAGGGGTTAATAATTTTATTTTAGTGTTTGTGATGCGTGAGAGCCTCCCTCGGTTTAGGGGTTAATAGGTAGTTTATGGGTTAGAAAACAAAACATAGAGGGCGCCACATAGTGCAGGTCAGGCGATCAGGATCCAAAATATTAAAGTTAGCCAAATAGCTACTCACATGGTATAAAGCACAGTTGTGCAATATGAGCAGTCTGGAACCTCAAGTCGTCCGGTAGACACTCAGGCAGTATAATGGATGTTCCCACAGGAGAGTGGTAGCAGGGTCCCTCTATCCCACCAAGGGGAGTCCAGGAGAGATGAGCGCAGGGTACTTTTGATCCCACCAGGGGGAGTTTGGTAGAGGCAACTTGCAGAAAAAAGGCCAGGCTCCTTAATAGTAGCCAAAAGACACACAGTGATCCAAAAAATGGAAAAAGGATATTCACGGTCAGGCGTATTGTTTCAGCCCTGACTCAAAGGATAATATATAGTGTCACCAGTAGGTAGCAACTGCAAATATTAAAACAAATAGCAGGTAGAGCAATACTTAATTCTTCCAAAGAAGATCAAAAAATAGCACAGGGTAGCAGTGAGTGTGGAATTTAAAAAGATTATTTAAAAAAAAAAGTTAAAATTAGCTTTTTAAACTTTTTTATTAAATAATCTTTTTAAATTCCACACTCACTGCTATGTTTTGTTTTCTAGGATATCGTGACGTGTTACTGTGGCTGCTTTTTCACTCATAACGCAAAACTCCTAATCTAGTCGATAACTATTTTAAAAAAAATTAAATATATATATATATATATATATATATATATATATATATATATATATATATACCAAAAATAAAAAACCTAAATTACAAAAAAATCCTAACACTACAAAAAATAATAAACAAACAAAATTATCCAAAATAAAAAATTTGAAACCTAATCTAATACCTCAATAAAAACAAAAAAGCCACCCAAAATAAAAACACCCCCTAATCTAATAATATACTACTAATGGCCCTTAAAAGATCCTTTTGTAGGAGATTTCCCTTAAAAAATCAGCTCTTTTTTGATAAAAAATACCAATTACCCGATAACAATACAACCCCCACACCCACCCAACCCCAGAAAATAAAAAAGACCTAAAAAAATAAATTCTAATCTACCCATTGCCCCTAAAGGGTCATTTGTATGGGCATTGCCCTTAAAAGGGCAATCAGCTCTTTTGCTGACCATCAAAAAGCCCTAATCTAAAAATAAAAATAAAAAAAATAAAAAAAAACACTAACCCCAAAAAATGTATTTACCGTTCCTGAAGTCCGGACATCCATCTTCATCCAGGCAGAGAAAAGTCTTCATCCAGGTGGCTCCATCTTCATCCATCACAAATAACCTAATAAAATCGCAGGGCCATCTTCTATATTCTTCCCAATGGTGCGGAGCGGTCTTCTGAAGTGCAGAGCAGTCTTCAGCGGTGGCAGTCTTCGGCGATGTGCAGGTCCTCTTCATGCGATTGTCTGCAGCACACTGAAGATTGAATACAAGGTAACCATTTTATATTGGGATACGTTGCATTCCTATTGCTGAAATTTTCAAATCAGCCAATAGGATGAGAGCATCCTATTGGCTGATTTGCAAACTTTGAATGCCAACACCTGATACATTTAAACATGGTTTGCATACATTTTGGATGACGTCATTTAAAGAAACCTTCATTCAGTGTTAGCCGTCGGATGAAGAGGATGCTCCGCGTCGGATGTCTTGAAGATGGACCCGCTCCGCGCCGGATGGATTAAGATAGAAGATGCCGTCTGGATGAAGACTTCTGCCTGTCTGGAGGACCACTTCGCCCGGCTTGGATGAAGACTTCTCCCGGTAAGGTGATCTTCAAGGGGTTAGTGTTAGGTTTTTTTAAGGGGGTATTGGGTGGTTTTTAGAGTAGGGTTGGTTGTGTGGGTGGTGGGTTTTAATGTTAGGGGGGATTTGTAATTTTTTTTGCAGGTAAAAGCGCTGATTACTTTGGGGCAATGCCCCGCAAAAGGCCCTTTTAAGGGCTATTTGTAATTTAGGGTAGGGTAGGGCTTTTTTATTTGGGGGGGGGGCTTTTTTATTTTGTTAGGGGGATTAGATTAGGTGTAATTATTTTAAAAATCTTGTAATTTGTTTATTATTTTCTGTCATTTCGTGTTTTTTTTGTACTTTAGCTAATTTTATTTAATTGTATTTAATTTAGGGAATTAATTTAATTTTAGTGTAGTGTTAGGTGTAATTGTAACTTAGGTTAGGTTTTATTTTACAGGTACTTTTTTATTTATTTTAGCTAGGTAGCTAGTAAATAGTTAATAACTATTTACTAACTATTCTACCTAGTTAAAATAAATACAAACTTGCCTGTAAAATACAACTAAACCCTAAGCTAGCTACAATGTAACTATTAGTTATATTGTAGCTATCTTAGGGTTTATTTTACATGTAAGTATTTAGTTTTAAATAGGAATAATTTAGTTAATGATAGGAATATTTGTTTTGATTTCTTTTAATTATATTTAAGTTAGGGGGTGTAAGGTTTAGGGTTAGACTTAGGTTTAGGGGTTAATACATTTAGTATAGTGGCAGCGACGTTGGGGGTGGCAGATTAGGGGTTAATAAATGTAGGTAGGTGGCAGCGACGTTAGGGCCGGCAGATTAGGGGTTGATAATATTTAACTAATGTTTGCGAGGCGGAAGTGCAGCGGTTTAGGGGTTAATACATTTATTATAGTGGCGGCGATGTCTGGTTCGGCAGATTAGGGGTTAAAACATTTTTTAGTAGTGTTTACAATGCGGGAGGGCCTCGGTTTAGGGGTTAATAGGTAGTTTATGGGTGTTAGTGTACTTTTTAGCACTTTAGTTAAGAGTTTTATGCTACGGCGTTGTAGTGTAAAACTCTTAACTACTGACTTTAAAATGCGGTACCAGTCTTGACAGGAGAGGGTCTACCGCTCACTTTTTGGCCTCCCAGGACAGACTTGTAATACCGGCGCTATGCAAGTCCCATTAAAAAAAAAGAGGATACGCAATTTACGTAAGTGGATTTGTGGTATTTCCAAGTCTGGTCAAAAAAGTGAGCGGTGAGCCTGTACCTGCAAGACTCGCAATACCAGCGGGCATTAAAAAGCAGCGTTAGGACCGGCCAAAGCTGCTTTTTAAGCCTAACGCACAACTCGTAATCTAGCCGATTATGTGTTACATTTTCACATCTGACAGGTGAGTCATAATATATAAATACTATAATATTAAAGTAATTGTAAACAGAATAATAATAATAACATATTTTTGATGTGCCGGATGGATGCCCTGCCCAAAACTTGATTGGTGCCCATGTACGAGAAACACAGAGAATTAATGAAAACTCACGAAGTTCATGTCAGCGAGTGTGTATGTTCCCAGTAAATATATATGTTTATGCTTATATACATATATATATATATTTAATATTGCTGCCATCGCTGCGCTACTTATCCCCTTCGCTGTGCTGAAGTTCTGATGCAATCTCTGGTATTACAAAGTGGAGTGCAAATATCGCTTATATGAAAGCGATATTTAGTGTTCCATTTGTAAACTGGCCCTTAGTATTTTTTCACAATAGCATAGCTGTCATGCACAGCATTTGTTTGGGTTTTTTATCCATGAAGTCTGAATAACCTTTTGTGCTTGTCCAGCAGTCATCCATAGTTACTTTTAATTAGATAATTAGATTAATTGCTCTTGTGAGTAACAGGTCTGAAATCCCTTAATCTCATTGTTACTGTCATTAAATTAATTCAGTAAAACAACAAAGACAAGGAAATACTTATACTGATATTCTGCACGTTATTTCACAACATGAGACCTGTAATTAAATATACATTTTGTAGCCAAGTAAAGATATTCTGTTGCCAAGTAAAGATATATTCTGTTGCTAAGTAAAGATATATTCTGTTGCTAAGTAAAGATATATTCTGTTGCTAAGTAAAAATATATTCTCTTGCTAAGTAAAAATATATTCTCTTGCTAAGTAAAGATATATTCTCTTGCTAAGTAAAGATATATTCTGTTGCTAAGTAAAGATATATTCTGTTGCTAAGTAAGGATATATTCTGTTGCTAAGTAAAGATATATTCTGTTGCTAAGTAAAGATATATTCTGTTGCTAAGTAAAGATATATTCTGTTGCTAAGTAAGGATATATTCTGTTGCTAAGTAAGGATATATTCTGTTGCTAAGTAAAGATATATTCTGTTGCTAACTAAAAATATATTCTGTTGCTAACTAAAAATATATTCTGTTGCTAAGTAAAGATATATTCTGTTGCTAAGTGAAGATATATTCTGTTGCTAAGTAAAGATATATATATTTTTTTTAATTATCTTTATTAGTCTTAGCCATTTAGCAAAAAATAAATAAATGATAATAACACAAAAATAACAATTTCTGAGTCACGCAGGACCAGATAACAATAAAATATATATATTCAAAATTTCCGGTCAGCGTTGCCCCTATCTATTTCACAAGTGCAATTCAGCTAAAATGGCTAATTTTCAAATAACTACCAACCCCTCAGGGTAAGAAGAAAGAAACAAAACAAAAACACAGAAAAGGGAAAGAAAAAAAAAAAAAAAAAAGCCGATAAGAACCCCCCCCCCCACCTCCGGACTTACTCCATGCCATTATTACCTGGGGATCACTTTTTAAGGATGACTAGTCTAACCCGCTTCATTGGTAAACCAAGTATCAGGAAAAACCTGGAGAATTACTAGTTCCGCAAAGCTAATTGAGGCCACAAACGGTTTTAAAATCTGCCTTTGAAGGGAGATTGGAAATAACTTAATAACCGGAGACCATCCAATCAAGAATTCCTTAATTTTTCTTTCAGATACTTGCGACAGATGGAAAGATTAAAAAATGATTTGAGCTTGGATGTCTCTTAAGACAAATGACAGGCTCGGGGGGGTCTTTGCTATCCATTTTTTAAAGATGTTAAACCTCACTATTAATAAAAACATAATTTATGTAAGAACTTACCTGATAAATTCATTTCTTTCATATTAGTCCATGAGCTAGTGACGTATGGGATATACATTCCTACCAGGAGGGGCAAAGTTTCCCAAACCTCAAAATGCCTATAAATACACCCCTCACCACACCCACAAATCAGTTTAACGCATAGCCAAGAAGTGGGGTGATAAGAAAAAAGTGCGAAAGCATAAAAAATAAGGAATTGGAATAATTGTGCTTTATACAAAAAAATCATAACCACCACAAAAAGGGTGGGCCTCATGGACTCTTGCTAATATGAAAGAAATTAATTGATCAGGTAAGTTCTTACATAAATTATGTTTTCTTTCATGTAATTAGCAAGAGTCCATGAGCTAGTGACGTATGGGATAATGACTACCCAAGATGTGGATCTTCCACGCAAGAGTCACTAGAGAGGGAGGGATAAAATAAAGACAGCCAATTCCGCTGAAAATAATCCATACCCAAACTAAAGTTTAAATCTTATAATGAAAAAAACTGAAATTATAAGCAGAAGAATCAAACTGAAACAGCTGCCTGAAGTACTTTTCTACCAAAAACTGCTTCAGAAGAAGAAAACACATCAAAATGGTAGAATTTAGTAAAAGTATGCAAAGAAGACCAAGTTGCTGCTTTGCAAATCTGATCAACCGAAGCTTCATTCCTAAACGCCCAAGAAGTAGAAACTGACCTAGTAGAATGAGCTGTAATCCTTTGAGGCGGAGATTTACCCGACTCGACATAAGCATGATGAATTAAAGATTTCAACCAAGATGCCAAAGAAATGGCAGAGGCCTTCTGACCTTTCCTAGAACTGGAAAAGATAACAAATAGACTAGAAGTCTTTCGGAAATTCTTAGTAGCTTCAACATAATATTTCAAAGCTCTAACTACATCCAAAGAATGCAAAGATTTCTCCTTAGAATTCTTAGGATTAGGACATAATGAAGGAACCACAATTTCTCTACTAATGTTGTTAGAATTCACAACCTTAGGTAAAAATTTAAAAGAAGTTCGCAACACCGCCTTATCCTGATGAAAAATCAGAAAAGGAGACTCACAAGAAAGAGCAGATAATTCAGAAACTCTTCTGGCAGAAGAGATGGCCAAAAGGAACAAAACTTTCCAAGAAAGTAATTTAATGTCCAATGAATGCATAGGTTCAAACGGAGGAGCTTGAAGAGCCCCCAGAACCAAATTCAAACTCCAAGGAGGAGAAATTGACTTAATGACAGGTTTTATACGAACCAAAGCTTGTACAAAACAATGAATATCAGGAAGATTAGCAATCTTTCTGTGAAAAAGAACAGAAAGAGCAGAGATTTGTCCTTTCAAGGAACTTGCAGACAAACCTTTATCCAAACCATCCTGAAGGAACTGTAAAATTCTCGGAATTCTAAAAGAATGCCAGGAAAAATGATGAGAAAGACACCAAGAAATATAAGTCTTCCAGACTCTATAATATATCTCCCTAGATACGGATTTACGAGCCTGTAACATAGTATTAATCACAGAGTCAGAGAAACCTCTTTGACTAAGAATTAAGCGTTCAATCTCCATACCTTTTAAATTTAAGGATTTGAGATCCTGATGGAAAAAAGGACCTTGCGACAGAAGGTCTGGTCTTAACGGAAGAGTCCACGGTTGGCAAGAGGCCATCCGGACAAGATCCGCATACCAAAACCTGTGAGGCCATGCTGGAGCTACCAGCAGAACAAACGAGCATTCCTTCAGAATCTTGGAGATTACTTTTGGAAGAAGAACTAGAGGCGGAAAGATATAGGCAGGATGATACTTCCAAGGAAGTGACAATGCATCCACTGCTTCCGCTTGAGGATCCCTGGATCTGGACAGATACCTGGGAAGTTTCTTGTTTAGATGAGAGGCCATCAGATCTATTTCTGGAAGTCCCCATATTTGAACAATCTGAAGAAATACCTCTGGGTGAAGAGACCATTCGCCCGGATGTAACGTTTGGCGATTGAGATAATCCGCTTCCCAATTGTCTATACCTGGGATATGAACCGCAGAAACTAGACAGGAGCTGGATTCCGCCCATACCAGAATTCGAGATACTTCTTTCATGGCCAGAGGACTGTGAGTCCCTCCTTGATGATTGATGTATGCCACAGTTGTGACATTGTCTGTCTGAAAACAAATGAACGATTCTCTCTTTAGAAGAGGCCAAGACTGAAGAGCTCTGAAAATTGCACGGAGTTCCAAAATATTGATTGGTAATCTCACCTCCTGAGATTCCCAAACCCCTTGTGCTGTCAGAGACCCCCAAACAGCTCCCCAACCTGTCAGACTTGCATCTGTTGAAATTACAGTCCAGGTCGGAAGAACAAAAGAAGCCCCCTGAACTAAATGATGGTGATCTGTCCACCACGTCAGAGAGTGTCGTACAATCGGTTTTAAAGATATTAATTGAGATATCTTTGTGTAATCCCTGCACCACTGGTTCAGCATACAGAGCTGAAGAGGTCGCATGTGAAAACGAGCAAAGGGGATCGCATCCGATGCAGCAGTCATAAGACCTAGAATTTCCATGCATAAGGCTACCGAAGGGAATGATTGTGATTGAAGGTTTCGACAAGCTGAGATCAATTTTAGACGTCTCTTGTCTGTCAGAGACAGAGTCATGGACACTGAATCTATCTGGAAACCTAAAAAGGTAACCCTTGTTTGAGGAATCAATGAACTTTTCGGTAAATTGATCCTCCAACCATGATCTTGAAGAAACAACACAAGTCGATTCGTATGAGATTCTGCTAAATGTGAAGACTGAGCAAGTACCAAGATATCGTCCAAATAAGGAAATACCACAATACCCTGTTATCTGATTACAGACAGAAGGGCACCGAGAACCTTTGTAAAAATCCTTGGAGCTGTTGCTAGGCCAAACGGCAGAGCCACAAACTGGTAATGCTTGTCTAGGAAAGAGAATCTCAGAAACTGATAGTGATCTGGATGAATCGGAATATGCAGATATGCATCCTGTAAATCTATTGTGGACATATAATGCCCTTGCTGAACAAAAGGCAGAATAGTCCTTATAGTTACCATCTTGAATGTTGGTATCCTTACATAACGATTCAATATTTTTAGATCCAGAACTGGTCTGAAGGAATTCTCCTTCTTTGGTACAATGAAGAGATTTGAATAAAACCCCAGCCCCTGTTCCAGAACTGGAACTGGCATAATTACTCCAGCCAACTCTAGATCTGAAACACATTTCAGAAATGCTTGAGCCTTTGCTGGATTTACTGGGACACGGGAAAGAAAAAATCTCTTTGCAGGAGGCCTTATCTTGAAGCCAATTCTGTACCCTTCTGAAACAATGTTTTGAATCCAAAGATTGTGAATTGAATTGATCCAAATTTGTTTGAAAAAACGTAATCTGCCCCCTACCAGCTGGGCTGGAATGAGGGCCGCACCTTCATGTGGACTTGGGAGCTGGTTTTGGTTTTCTAAAAGGCTTGGACTTATTCCAGACTGGAGATGGTTTCCAAACTGATACCGCTCCTGAGGGCGAAGGATCAGGCTTTTGTTCCTTATTGTGACGAAAGGAACGAAAACGATTATTAGATCTAAATTTACCTTTAGATTTTCTATCCTGTGGTAAAAATGTTCCTTTCCCCCCAGTAACAGTTGAGATAATAGAATCCAACTGAGAACCAAATAATTTATTACCCTGGAAAGAAAGGGAAAGCAAAGTTGACTTAGAAGACATATCAGCATTCCAAGTTTTAAGCCATAAAGCTCTTCTAGCTAGAATAGCTAGAGACATATACCTGACATCAACTCTAATGATATCAAAGATGGCATCACAAATAAAGTTATTAGCATGTTGAAGAAGATTAACAATGCTATGAGAGTTATGATCTGTTACTTGTTGCGCTAAAGCTTCTAACCAAAAAGTTGAAGCTGCAGCCACATCCGCTAAAGATATAGCAGGTCTAAGAAGATTACCTGAACATAAGTAAGCTTTTCTTAGAAAGGATTCAATCTTCCTATCTAAAGGATCCTTAAAGGAAGTACTATCTGCCGTAGGAATAGTAGTACGTTTAGCAAGAGTAGAGACAGCCCCATCAACCTTAGGGATTTTGTCCCAAAATTCTAATCTGTCAGACGGCACAGGATATAATTGCTTAAAACGTTTAGAAGGAGTAAATGAATTACCCAAATTATTCCATTCCCTGGAGATTACTTCAGAAATAGCATCAGGGACAGGAAAAACTTCTGGAATAACTACAGGAGATTTAAAAACCTTATTTAAACGTTTAGATTTAGTATCAAGAGGACCAGAATCCTCTATTTCTAATGCAATTAAGACCTCTTTAAGTAAAGAACGAATAAATTCCATTTTGAATAAATATGAAGATTTATCAGCATCAACCTCTGAGACAGAATCCTCTGAACCAGAGGAACCACTATCAGAATCAGAATGATGATGTTCATTTAAAAATTCATCTGAAAAATGAGAAGTTTTAAAAGACCTTTTACGTTTACTAGAAGGGGGAATAACAGACATAGCCTTCTTAATAGATTTAGAAACAAAATCTCTTATGTTAACAGGAACACTCTGAGCATTAGATGTTGATGGAACCACAACAGGTAATGTAACATTACTAAAGGAAATATTATCTGCATTAACAAGTTTGTCATGACATTCATTACAAACAACAGCTGGAGGAACAGATACCACAAGTTTACAACAGATACACTTAACTTTGGTAGATCCAGCACCAGGCAGCGTTTTTCCAGAAGTATCTTCTGACTCAGTGTCAATCTGGGACATCTTGCAATATGTAATAGAAAAAACAACATATAAAGCAAAATTGATCAAATTCCTTAAACGACAGTTTCAGGAATGGGAAAAAATGCCAGTGAACAAGCTTCTAGCAACCAGAAGCAATAAATAATGAGACTTAAATAATGTGGAGACAAAAGTGACGCCCATATTTTTTAGCGCCAAAAAAGACGCCCACATTATTTGGCGCCTAAATGCTTTTGGCGCCAAAAATGACGCCACATCCGGAACGCCGACACTTTTGGCGCAAAAAAACTTCAAAAATGACGCAACTTCCGGCGACACGTATGACGCCGGAAACAGAAAAAACTTTTTGCGCCAAAAAAGTCCGCGCCAAGAATGACGCAATAAAATGAAGCATTTTCAGCCCCCGCGAGCCTAACAGCCCACAGGAAAAAAAGTCAAATTTTAAGGTAAGAAAAAAATTGATTTATTCAAATGCATTATCCCAAATATGAAACTGACTGTCTGAAATAAGGAACGTTGAACATCCTGAGTCAAGGCAAATAAATGTTTGAATACATATATTTAGAACTTTATACAAAAGTACCCAACCATAGCTTAGAGTGTCACAGAAAATAAGACTTACTTACCCCAGGACACTCATCTACATGTAGTAGAAAGCCAAACCAGTACTGAAACGAGAATCAGTAGAGGTAATGGTATATATAAGAGTATATCGTCGATCTGAAAAGGGAGGTAAGAGATGAATCTCTACGACCGATAACAGAGAACCTATGAAATAGACCCCGTAGAAGGAGATCATTGAATTCAAATAGGCAATACTCTCTTCACATCCCTCTGACATTCACTGCACGCTGAGAGGAAAACCGGACTCCAACCTGCTGCGGAGCGCATATCAACGTAGAATCTAGCACAAACTTACTTCACCACCTCCATAGGAGGCAAAGTTTGTAAAACTGATTTGAGGGTGTGGTGAGGGGTGTATTTATAGGCATTTTGAGGTTTGGGAAACTTTGCCCCTCCTGGTAGGAATGTATATCCCATACGTCACTAGCTCATGGACTCTTGCTAATTACATGAAAGAAATGGTATTTAAAATGTGCAATTTAACACTCCCACCTATTACTGGAAAGAGTAATACAATGTCCTCGAAAGAAAAGAGGATGGAACTTTCAAAGACTCTATTATACCAAAACTGGACTTTCGCCCATAATTGAGAAATTTTTGGACAGGACCATAACATATGGCGGAGATCAGCAGAAATGTATAGACGATGCTCACATTAAGTAAAGATATATTCTGTTGCTAACTAAAAATATATTCTGTTGCTAACTAAAAATATATTCTGTTGCTAAGTGAAGATATATTTTGTTACTAAGTAAAGATATATTCTGTTGCTAAGTAAAGATATATTCTGTTGCTAAGTAAAGATATATTCTGTTGCTAAGTAAAGATATATTCTGTTGCTAAGTAAAGATATATTCTGTTGCTAAGTAAAGATATATTCTGTTGCTAAGTAAAAATATATTTTGTTACTAAGTAAAGATATATTTTGTTGCTAAGTAAAGATATATTCTGTTGCTAAGTAAAGATATATTCTGTTGCTAAGTAAAAATATATTTTGTTGCTAAGTAAAGATATATTCTGTTGCTAAGTAAAGATATATTCTGTTGCTAAGTAAAGATATATTCTGTTGCTAAGTAAAGATATATTCTGTTGCTAAGTAAAGATATATTCTGTTGCTAAGTAAAGATATATTCTGTTGCTAAGTAAAGATATATTTTGTTGCTAAGTAAAGATATATTCTGTTGCTAAGTAAAAATATATTTTGTTACTAAGTAAAGATATATTCTGTTGCTAAGTAAAGATATATTCTGTTGCTAAGTAAAGATATATTCTGTTGCTAAGTAAAGATATATTCTGTTGCTAAGTAAAGATATATTCTGTTGCTAAGTAAAGATATATTTTGTTACTAAGTAAAGATATATTCTGTTGCTAAGTAAAGATATATTCTGTTGCTAAGTAAAGATATATTCTGTTGCTAAGTAAAGATATATTCTGTTGCTAAGTAAAGATATTTTAAGTGTTTAAAAAGTTAAGTTGGCTAAAGTACCAAAACCAAAAAAAAGTCACATTTTTCTTTACTCTTTGCTTGCCAGAGAGCTGCATTTGAGGGAGCCCATTTATCATGCTCCATGTGGAGCTTGAAGGGCCGTGTTTCTGCGAGCCTTCAGACTCGCCAGAAACACCAGCTATGAAGCAGCTGTCTAAAGACCGCTGCTCCATAACCTGTCCGCCTGCTCTGAGCAGGCGGACAGAGATCGCGTAAAATAAACCTGATCAAATACGATGTGGTTGATTGACACCCCCTTGGCCGCAAATCTGCAGAGGGCGGTATTGCACCAGCAGTTAACAAGAGCTGCTGGTGCAATGCTGAATGTGGAGAGCGTATTGCTCTCCACATTCAGCGATGTCTGTGACATTTCATAAATAGGCCCCTAAGTATCTATACAGTTCTTTCAAGTTTGTAAGATGTGTATCAGTGTGTTTACTCCCACTAGTTTTGCTTTGGTATTTATTTTTTATCTCATCTGCAAAAAAATTCAATTTTTACAAATGTATGAATCAAAAGGAACCTAAAAATACAATATCTTTTGGTACAAAAGAAGGCGGGGGTTCTCATCTATAAATTAGATAACCAAATGGAAGGGTGCAACCTGTAAACAAATACATAAATATATGTTACTATAGAAAAGTGATTGTGTGCCAAAATAAGGAACATCCAAAAGACCAGGTAACAGCACTCGAACCATATTATAAATATACACAGGGACATAGACGGTTAATGCAAAATGTCCTTTATCTTATCATAAATATATCAAAACAAACATATAAGACAGACAAACAAAACACATGGGCTTCTCACAATAAGACATAACAAGCCCGCTTGAAGTAATTCATTTGGTGCACCATAAAAGCAGGCGTCCAGCACAAATAGTAAATTGCTGGTAAAGATTAAAGTACTGCACCCCAATAAGCAGGAAAGATGCCAATATAAGTAGCTCCGTTCCTGAAACAGACCAGGCAGTGTCCACATGGGAAACAGACAGAGGGCTATCAGGCAGACCGCCGTTAGCACACAGCCAACTCCACCGGTCAATGATGCAATACCTGCCTCTTCTGCGTGATCCCAGTGTCCAGAGGTAAACGGCTCACTCCACTTCAAAAGGTCTCAGAAATGATCCGGAGGATGTGGGGGCACCTGTGTGCAGCATCTGTGTGGGATCCCGCTACATCCTCCGGAAAAAACACCTGTGATCGCAGAATGGAAAAGCGCCATAACGCAACCCCATTGCTGCCTCCCCACATAAAAAACTAATAAATAAACCTATTAACCCCTAATCCGTCGCCCACCCACATTGCTACTACTATAATAATCCTATTAACCCCTAAACCTCCGGCCCCCCACATCGCAACTAATATATAAACCTATTAACCCCTAATTCACCGCCCAAACACCCTCATTGCTAGTACTATAATAAACCTATTAACCCCTAAACCAATAAACTAAACCTATTACCCCCTAAACCCCCGGCCCCCCACATCGCAAAACACTAAATTAAACTATTAACCCCTAAATGTAACAACCCCCTAACTTTAAATTAAAAGTTACAATATAACTATCTTAAAATAAAAAAACAACAACTAAGATTAAACTATAAATGAACCTAACATAACTATTCTAATAAAATAAACTCTATTTACACGGCTTCAGTGCTCTAATTCGAGTCCACAGCACACAAGTCCAAATGCAATTGATCTGAGAAGGAGAGAGGTTAACCTTTCGCTAACACCTTATATTTGAGCACCGGCAGAGGGAAATGGCTAAATCTGTAATATAACCCTGTTACCAACTATCAGCTAGATTACGAATTTGGCGTTATGAGTGAAAAAGCAGCTTTATGGCCCATAACGCTTCATTTTCCCTAACACTGCTATTACGAGTCTTGTCGGTATAGGTGTACCGCACACCTTTTAGCCTGTCGCGCAACGTCAGTACCACACTTTTAAAAAAAGTCCTTTTTCAATGGGACTCCCATGGCGTCAGTATTACAACTTTGCCTGGGCAGTACACTCTATATAACCACAAGATCCGAACAGCCATCTAAAGTCAGCAGTTATGAGTTTTATGTTACAGCTTTGTAGCGTAAAACTCATAACTAAAGTGTTAAAAAGTACACTAACACCCATAAACTACCTATTAACCCCTAAACCGAGGCCCTCCTGCATCGCAAACACTATAATAAATTTATTAACCCCCAATCTTCTGCTCCCGACATCGCCACCACTATTAAAATGTATTAACCCCTATTCCGCCACTCCCCGACATCGTCGCCACTATAATAAAGTTATTAACCCCTAAACCGCCGCCCTCCCGCATCAAAAACACTATTTAAATATTTTTAACCTCTAATCTGCCGTCTGCCCCCACCGCCGCTATAACAAATCTATTAACCCCTAAACCGCAAGCCCTCACAACGAGATATACTAAAATAAACTATTAAACCCTAAACTGAAAGCCCCCACAACAAAATATACTATAATAAACCTATTAACCCCTAAACCTAACGACCCCCTAACTTTATATTAAAATTACAATTTCCCTATCTTAAATTAAAATTTACCTGTCAAATTAAATAAATTAATTTTAAACTAACAATTAAACTAAGATAATTATTAAACCAATTAAATTAAAATAATTAATCCTAATTCTACTCTAAAAATTATAAAAAGTATCTAATTACCAAAAAAAATAACTAAATTACAAAAAAACACTAAATTACGAAAAAATAAGAAACAAATTATCAAAAATAAAAAAGAATTACACTTAATCTAATAGCCCTATCAAAATAAAAAAGCCCCCCAAAATAAAAAAAACCCCTAGCCTACAATAAATAAAAGGATCTTTTGTGGGGCATTGCCCCAAAGATAACCGCTCTTTTACCTGTAAAAAAAATACAAAAAAAAACCCCTACAGTAAAACCCACCACCCCCATAACCAACCCCCCCAAATAAAATAACTATCTAAAAAAAACTAAGCTCCCCATTGCCCTGAAAATGGTATTTGTATGGGCATATCACTTTAAAGGGCATTTAGCTCTTTTTCATGCCCAGACCCTAAACTAAAAATAAAACTCACCCAAAAAACCCTTAAAAAAACCTAACACTAATCCCGACGATCCACTTGCAGTTCTTGAAATACCATTTGAAGGATCCATCCAGCCGGCGCTGTCATCATCCATGCGGCAAGAAGTCTTCATTCAGGCGGCCTCTTCTATCTTCATCCAGCCAGCGAAGTCCTCATCCAGGCGGCAAGAAGTCTTCATCCAGGTGGCCTCTTCTATCTTCATCCATCCAGTGTGGAGCAGGATCATCCTGAAGACATCCGGAGCGGAGCATCCTCTTCATACGGACTCTGCCGTACACTGGAACTTCAAATGCAAGTGACGTCATCCAAGATGGCGTCCCTTGCATTCCTATTGGCTGAAAGATTTCAATCAGCCAATAGGATTAAAGCTGCTCAAATCAGCCAATAGGATTGAGCTCTCATCCTATTGGCTGTTCCAATTGGATGGATGAAGATAGAAGATGCCGTCTGGATGAAGACTTCTTTCCGCCTGGATGAGGACTTCGTCGGATGAATGAAGATAGAAGAGGCCGTCTGGGTGAAGACTTCTTGCCGCATGGATGATGACTTCGCCGGCTGGATGTATCCTTCAAGCGGGACTTCAAGAACTGTAAGTGGATCGTCGGGGATTAGTGTTAGGTTTTTTTAAGGATTTTTTTGGATGGGTTTTATTTTTAGTTTAGGGTCTGGGCATGTAAAAGAGCTAAATGTCCTTTTATGGGCAATGCCCATACAAATGCCCTTTCCAGGGCAATGGGAAGCTTAGTTTTTTTAGATAGTTATTTTATTTGGGTGGGTTGGTTGTGAGGGTGGTGGGTTTTACTGTTGGGTGGGGGGTTTGTATTTTTTTTTTTTACAGGTAAAAGAGCTGTTATCTTTGGGGCAATGCCCCACAAAAGGCCCTTTTAAGGGCCATTGGTAGTTTATTGTAGGCTAGGTTTTTTTTTTTTTTTTTTGTATTTTGGGGGGGGGGGGGCTTTTTTATTTTGATAGGGCTATTAGATTAGGTGTAATTCTTTTTTATTTTTGATAATTTGTTTCTTATTTTTTGTAATTTAGTGTTTGGTTTTTTATGTAAATTAGTTAGGTTTTATTTCCCAGGTAAGTTTGTATTTATTTTAACTAGGTAGTTAGTAAATAGTTAATAACTATTTACTAACTAATCAACCTAGTTAAATAAATAAAAACTTACCTGTGAAATAAAAATAAAACCTAAGCTAACTACAATATAACTATTAGTTATATTGTAGCTAGCTTAGGTTTTATTTCACAGGTAAGTATGTATTTAGTTTTAAATAGGTATTATTTAGGTAATAATTGTAACTTTAGTTTAGCTGTATTTTAATTATGTTAATGTTAGGGGGTGTTAGGCTTAGGGTTACGTTAGGGTTACGTTAGGGGTTAATGGATTTATTTAGTGATGTGGGAGGCCAGAGGTTTAGGGGTTAATAACTTTAGTATAGTGGCAGCAACATCGGGAGCGGCAGATTAGGGGTTAATAGTTTTATGTAGGTGGCGGCGATGTTGGGGGCGGCAGATTAGGGGTTAATAACTGTATGTAGGTGGCGGCGATGTCGGGGGCAGCAGATTAGGGGTGTTTAGACTCGGGGTTTATGTTAGGTTTAAACATAACTTTTTATTTCCCCATAGACATCAATGGGGCTGCGTTACAGAGATTTTCATTTCGCGATCACAGGTGTTAGGCTTTTTGTTTGCCAGCTCTCCCCATTGATGTCTATGGGGAAATTGTGCATGAGGACGTCAAAGCAGCGCTTGTTTTCAGTGCGGTATGGAGCTCAACGCAACCATATCGCACGCACAAGTCTGCTTTTTTAAAACTCTTAGTACCAGCGCTTGAGGGAGGTGAAATAACTCTGCTTTTGTGGCGGTCGTTAAAATCCGTTTAGCGCTCAAAACTCGTAATCTAGCTGTAAGTCCCAATAGCTAGAATCTCATTAACTCTTATGACTTGGCAGATGATGGACACACTTAAGGATACCTATCCACTGCTGGGATGCAGCTTCCTTCTGCTATCTACATTGCTTTCCTTTGCATGCAGACTCAAAATTGAATACCCCCTAACAGACTCAACCCCCTAACAGTAAAACCCACCACCCATACAACCAAACCCCCCAAATAAAATCCTATCTAAAAAACCTAAGCTCCCCATTATCCTGAAAAGGGCATTTAGCTCTTTTTCAGCCCAAAGCTCTTTTTCAGCCCTAAGCTAAAAATAAAATCCACCCAATAAACCCTTAAAAAAAACTAACACTAACCCCCGAAGATCCACTTACAGTTTTTGAAGACTGGACATCCATCCTCAACGAAGCGGCAGAAGTCCTCAGCGAAGCTGGCAGAAGTCTTCATCCAAGCGGGCCGAAGTCTTCATCCAAGCCAGCAGAAGCCTTCATCCAGACGGCATCTTCTATCTTCATCCATCCGGCACGGAGTGGCTCCATCTTCAAGACATCCGGCACGGAGCATCCTTTTCTGACGACGGCTAACAAAGAATGAAGGTTCCTTTAAGGGACGTCATCCAAGATGGTGTCCCTTGAATTCCGATTGGCTGATAGAATTCTATCAGCCAATCGGAATTAAAGGTGAAAAAATCCTATTGGCTGATGCAATCAGCCAATAGGATTGAGCTTCAATCCTATTGGCTGATCCAATCAGCCAGTAGAATTGAGCTCACATTCTATTGGCTGTTCCAATCAATGCAAGCTCAATCCTAGGATGGATGTCCGGTCTTCAAAAACTGTAAGGGGATCTTCGGGGGTTAGTGTTAGGTTTTTTTAAGGGTTTATTGGGTTGGTTTTATTTTTAGCTTAGGATTTGGGCTGAAAAAGAGCTAAATGCCCTTTTAAGGGCAATGCCCATCCAAATGCCCTTTTCAGGGTAATGGAGAGCTTAGGTTTTTTTAGATTGGATTTTATTTGGGGGGTTTTGTTGTGTGGGTGGTGGGTTTTACTGTTGGGGGGGTTGTTTGTATTTTTTTTTTACAGGTAAAAGAGCTGATTTCTTTGGGGTAATGCCTTGCAAAAGGCCCTTTTAAGGGCTATTGGTGGTTTAGTTTAGGCTAGGGGTTTTTTTTATTTTGGGGGGCTTTTTTATTTTGATAGGGCTATTAGATTAGGTGTAATTAGTTTAAATATTTGATAATTTCTTTTTTATTTTGTGTAATTTAGTGGGAGGGGTTTGTGTAATTTAGTTAAAGGACCAGTCAACACATTAGATTTGCATAATCAACAAATGCAAGATAACAAGACAATGCAATAGCACTTAGTCTGAACTTCAAATGAGTAGTAGATTTTTTTTAATTTTTTTTTTAAGTCATTTTTATTGAGATTAAATATTTTCAAGTAACAAAAATTGTGCATGGAGCACGCAGGCTCCTCAATATCAAATCAATTGTCAGTGCAAAACTTGTTAAACATCTGAAAGTTGTTACGAATAGGAATTACACATAATGAACATAGTATAATGCTCTACAGAATCAAGTGCATTGATGTTAGGTAAGTAGAGATAGGGGGTGGGGAAGATAGGGAGCAGAGGGGGAAGGAAGGGGAGAAGTGGAGTGAAGCGCAGGAGGCAGATAGAAGAAAGCTGGCTATATGGGAAGTATTCTAGATATATCTAGCTTGTATTTGTTCTAAGATTCGGAGTCCAGGTAATGTCGTACCTATTTTGCCAATCCGCCCAAATCAGTTCAAATAAGTCTGAGTTGTTCAGCGTGTGGAAAATAGGTTTCTCCATATTGTAGATGTATGCCATGTAATTTAAAATATAAGGCCATTTAGGGGGGAGTTCAGTTTTCCATGATTTGGCTATTGCTGCTTTTGTAGCCGTCAGTAGGTAAACACACAAATACGCCTGATGTTTAGGTAAGTTACGTATGCCAATGTGCAGAAGGGCGTTTGCAGGGGTCCTGGGGAGTGCTATGCCCAGACTTGTGAGCGTCCGGAAACAGACATTCCATAATGGTCCTAGTCTAGGGCATTCCCACCATATATGTAAAGGATCTCCTCTTTTCCCGCACTTACGTCGGCATAGAGGCGAGGAAGATTTGAATATTCTATTAAGTCTAGCAGGGGTGAGGTACCAGTGTGTTAGAATCTTATAATATGTTTCAAAGAGGGTGACACAGTGTAAAGCTTTCTTGGTGAGGGAGATAACATGTTGCCATGTCTGTAGGGGTATATCTATGTTCAGGGACACTTCCCATCTGAGCAAATGAGGGAGCTTGGTGTCAGACTCTGGACTGCCTAGTAAGGAATAGTGAATTGAGAGGGGTCTGTACAGTTTACTACCATGTTGCCACCTTGTCTCCCATGGGGTTAGGGGTCTGTGCTGATCGGGCTTGAAGCCCCAGCTAAGGAGAAAGCTTTTCAGTCTTGTGTATTCATAAGTCATATGTCTAGGTAAAATGGGTGTAGTCTGCAGTTCTGAAAGTGTTATAAAGCGCGAGTTTGGGGAGGTAATCCATAGGTCCGAGACTGTTCTAATCCCAGCCTGAGCCCACCTATATGGATGGGAGTCAGGTAATCCCTGAAGAAGACCCGACAAGGGGGTGATAGGTGAGGGATGTGGGGCTATATGTGGATAGTGTCTCAATTTGTCCCACATAGTGAGACATTCTCGTATTATAATATTATTATCTGCTGTTCGCCGAGTGTGTGGGGGAATCCAGATTAAATCAGATAAATAAATGTGGTTTGGCAGAGAGGCCTGTTCTATGGTTTTCCATTTACTAGGAGAGTCTTTGGCGCCCCATTGTGATATATGGGTGAGCATTGCTCCTTTATAATACCGTAGAATTGAGGGAGAAGCGATTCCTCCTCTGTGGAGAGGGCTTTGGAGTATTTTATGTGCTACTCTAGGGGGTTTATGTTGCCATATATATTTTGTAAATTCGCTCTGAAATTGGTGTAGAAGGTATCCTGGAAGTCTAAATGGGAGACATCTGAAGAGATAGGTAATTTTAGGTAGAAATGACATTTTGAGGGCCGTTAATCTACCTATCCATGATATATAAGTGTAGTCCCATTTATATTTCAGTGTACGCAACTCAGATAGCAGTGGTATATAATTTTCTTTAATCATCTGTGGGATATTATTAGATATTTTAACTCCTAGGTGAGAAATATGGGTATTAGTGCATTGGATTCCGTATTGGGTGTGAAGGGCGTTAATTATGGATTGGGGAAATCCCCAGGTAAAAATTTCCGTTTTTTCTATGTTTAATTTATAGAGGGACATATGGCCAAACGCTTCCAAAATGTACTTAAGTCTCGGGAAAGAGGCTTTGAGGTCTGAGGAGAATATCGTTATGTCGTCTGCAAATAGCGCTATTTTATGGATAGTGCCATATAAGCGAATATCATCTATTTTGTCGTCTTGCCTGATTTGCTCAGCCAGAGGTTCTATCGCGAGGGCAAAGAGCAGAGGGGAAAGGGGACAGCCTTGTCTAGAACCGTTGGAGATTGGAAAAGATGGGGAAAGAAAACTTAGGCCCTTAACTGTTGCTGAGGGAGTAGAATAGAGTGCTTGGATCGCCTGTATGATTTGGTCTGGAAAGCCGAAGGTCTTAAGGACCTCCCATAAGTAAGACCACCTTATGCGATCAAAAGCCTTCTCTGCATCTAACGAGATGACAGAGAACGGCCTATTAAGTCTAGTGGATTCTGTACAGATATTTATTAATCAACTAGTGTTGTCTGGTCCCTCCCGGTGCGGGATGAACCCTACTTGGTCTAGATTTACAAGTTGCGGGAGCAATTTAGAAATGCGAGAAGCTAACAACTTTGCGTAAATTTTCACATCTAAGTTTATTAACGATATTGGTCTGTAGTTGGAGCAAAGAGATGGGTCTTTTTGTGGTTTAGGAATAGTAATTACTGTAGCTTCTAGGAATTCTTTAGCAAACCTACCCTCTTCTCTCGCGTGATTAAAAAATCTTAGAAGAAGTGGGGATAGTTCTTGCCTATATGTTTTGTAGAAAGACGCTGTATAGCCATCAGGGCCCGGGGCTTTGAGCGCTTTCATATGTGTTATGACGTGTTTAATTTCTTGGAGTGTGAAGGGGGAAGTTTCCTGATCCTCTACTGTGATGGATGGGAGTTTTAGGTTGTCTAGAAACAGACGGATACTAGTGGTATCGGCTAGTGATTGGTCTGGGGAATTCTCTAGGTTATATAGTTTAGAATAGAATTTCTCAAAGCATAGGCCTATTTCTGAAGGCTTTCGGTATATCTGGTTTCCAGATTGGATATGGTGAATTCTAGAGGAGCTCGCCCTGTTTTTCAATTTATTTGCTAATAATGTATCGGCTTTGTTGCTTTTATGATAGGAAATCTGCTTCAACTTAAATAAGTTTGTTTGGGTCCGTTTAAATTCTAATTGGTTGATATGGTTTTTAATCCTTGTAATTTGATTCATGGTAATATCTGAGGGGGTATTTCTATTAAGGAGTTCTAATCGGCGCAGTTCTATGTGGGATTTAGATAGGGGGAGACCTGAAAGTTTTTTCAAATGGTTTTGTCTCTTAAGTATAAGGCCCCTAAATGTGGCTTTTGCCGCACCCCATAGCACATCATCTGTGACTTGTTTGCTATCATTAGATTGAATGTAAAATAATATATCCTTTCTGAGTGTTTCCCTAAAAGCAGCGTCTTGAAGGACATGATGTGGGAGGCGCCAAGAGGGTCTCACATTATGCTGTTCTATTGAGTGGAAAGCAACCGTGACTAGGTCGTGATCAGGAAATGGAGTGTTTTACATGATCAAGGGTGTCTGCTGAGCAGAAAACATAATCGAGTCTAGAATAAGTTTTATGAGGATGTGAGAAGTGGGTATAGTCTCTGTGCCTAGGGTGGATTGATCTCCATATATCATAATAATGGTGTTGGGACATAATTTGCCTGAATTTATGGGAGAGTTGTGCCCTTGGGGTAGCGTATTTGGTACATGTGGTTTTTTTCCTGTCTAGCAATGGGTCCCAGGTCATGTTAAAATCACCTGCTAATAGGACTTTACCTATTTTCACCTGATCAACTTTAGCTAGAATCTTTTTGAGGTATCGGGGTTAGTGTGAGTTAGGGAGGTAGATAGAAACCAATGTATGGTCAATGTGGTCCAATTTGCATATTAGTATCAGAAACCTGGACTGAGGGTCTTTTAGGACTTGGATTTGTTCGTAAACTATTCTTTTATGGATTAGGATTGCCGTACCTCTAGCTTTTTTTGAGAAAGTTGTGTATTCTAGGACAGTATAGTCTTTGGATATTAAGGTGTGGGAATCGTGTAGAGACCAATGCGTCTCTTGTATAAAAGCCACATCAGGCTTATGAAATTTGAGCGATCTAGTCAACAGGCTACGCTTGTGTGGAGAATTTAAACCTCTAACATTATGAGTTAAGATTGTAAGGGGGGGCATAGGAGGCTGTAAGAGGAAGTCCGAGTTAGTTTAAGAGGGGGTGGGTAGAGAAGGGTAGGCGGTGCAGGGGGTTAAGTAAGGAGTAAAGGAAGGTAATTAGCGAAAATAATCCGCTTTGGTGAAGCCCTAGCGTGGGCTACTCTTGGGGGGGGGGAGAACAATGAACAAAAGCAGGGGTCAGTAAGGTGAACCCTGCTCCACAGCAAGTGTCTTAGCTAAACTGTACCTATAACCTTTCTTAACGTACATCAACATATAAACAGTAACGAGTAGTAGATTTTTTTATAACAAATTTCAAAGTTATGTATATTTCCACTCCCCTTGTACCATGTGGTAGCAATCAGCCAATCACAAATGCATATACGTATAGTCTGTGAATTCTTGCACATCCTCAGTAGGATCTGGTGACTCAAAAATTGTAAATATAAAAGACTGTGCACATTTTTTTTAATGGAAGTAAATTGGAAAGTTGTTTAAAATGACATGCTGTATCTGAATCATGAAGATTTAATTTAACCTGAGTATCCCTTTAATTGTATTTAATTAATGTAATTTATTTAATATTAGTGCAATGTAAAGTTTTATTTTACAGGTACATTTGTATTTATTTTAACTAGGTAGCTAGTAAATAGTTAATAACTATTTACTAACTAGTCTACCTAGTTAAAATAAATACAAACTTAGCTGTGAAATAAAAATAAAACCTAAGATAGTTACAATGTAACTATTTAGTTTTAAATAGGAATTATTTAGGTATTAATTATAATTTTTATTTAGATTTATTGTAATTACGTTCAAGTTAGTGGTGTAAGGGTTAGGGTTACGTTAGGGTTAGACTTAGGGTTAGGTTTAGGGGTTTATAACTTTAGTATAGTGGCGGCGACTTTGGGGGCAGCATATTAGAGGTTAATAAGTGTAGGTAGGTGTCGGCGGCAGCAGATTAGGGGTTAATAAATATAATGTAGGTGTCGGGGGCAGCAGAATATGGGTTAATAAGTATAATGTAGGTTTCGGCGATGTTGGGGGTGGCAGATTAGGGGTTAATAAGTGTAATGTAGGTGTCGGCGATGTCGGGGGCGGCAGATTAGGGGTGTTTAGACCCGGGGTTTATGTTAGGGTTTTAGGTGTAAACATAACTTTTCTTTCCCCATAGGAATCAATGGGGCTGCATTACGGAGCTTTACGCTCCTTTATTGCAGGTGTTAGGCTTTTTTTTAGCCGGCTCTCCCCATTGATGTCTATGGGGAAATTGTGCACGAGCATGTAAAACCAGCTCAAAGCAGCGCTGGTATTTGGGTACAGTATGGAGCTCAATGGAGCTTTATGCTGACATATTGCCTGCTAACGCCGGGTTTTTCCAAACCTGTAAAAGCAGCGCTATAGGGAGGTGAGCGGTGACAATAACTTGCATGTTAGCACCGATCCGCTCATAATGCAAAACTCGTAATCTAGCCGTATGTTATAAAAAAAATAACTTTATCTAGAGTATCTGTCTTGGCTCATATTTTGTGTCATGAACCCTCCAAACTGGCTTTTCTCTAACCCCAACCTATTACAGAGCCCAGGAGAGACTTCTCATACTCCCTAATTTCCCACTAATTCATCAGATAAGAGACAAAAGCTCCTAGAGTGGCCCCTAGGTTTTAAAGGGAGAAGCTTTGTAAATGTCACCTTTTAGATCTACTAGACACACTTTGTATATCATTAATTTTTTTTTTTCTCTTATGAGCTTCTATATTTGTTAATTCCATTAACTATATATTTAACTATATACAGTTCTTTTGATGACCATTAGGTTGTATGTTGTTAAAGCGAGTCTTCTATGACCTTACATATTAAGTTTACTACAAAATGTAACAATCTCCTTAAACTAGCGCATACATAGCCCTCATATAAGATTGGTTTTCACTATCAGTAGCTATATTCTATGCAGTGACCACTACAAATGTTAGCTTTCCTTTTCCTTGTGCTTTAAGTTTCATCAGGTTAAAGAGTGACCATCTGTGTAATGAGAGGAAGTCTTACTAGAAAAAAAAAAGAAGAGGTTTCAGTTGTGCACATTTAATCTTTTTCAATGGTGAATATCTCACTTATAGTATACTGTAACTAATTCATGTTTACAATTGTACTTCTGGACTGTAAGCACCCGGCTTATCTGTTATCATTGAGATAGTGCATGTATTCATTTGTTGTCATATATAAAAACCTCAATAAAAGATTATGATTTAAAAAAAAAAAAAATAAACTACCAATTAAAAAACCTAAATTGCAAATTTAAATAAACCTAATACTACGAAAAAATTAAAAATATCTAACATTACAAAAAAACACTAAAATTACATAAAATAAAAAACAAAATGATCCAAAATAATAAAAATTGCACCTAATCTAACAATAAACTACCAATAGCCTTAAAAGGGCCTTTTGTAGGGCATTGCCCTAAGTTAAACAGCTCTTTTACATAACAAATTACAAAGTCAACCCCCCACCCAACCAACCCCCAAAATAAAAAAACTAAGTCTAAAAAAAATCCTAAGATAAAATTTAGGGGCATTTGTATGGGCATTGTCCTTAAAAGGGCATTCAGCTCTTTTACTGACCATCCCTAATCTAAAATAAAAAAACACCCCAAAATAACTTAACACTAACCCCAGGAAATCTAACCTCGGTTCCTGAAGTCTGGACATCCATCTTCATCTTCTATCTTTATCCCGGTGTCGCAGAGCATCGTCGCCAGTGGCGCGGACATCCAACGTGGAAGATCCTCTTAATATGGTCACCGCCATACACTGAAGCTTGAATGTAAGGTACCCATTTAAATATGGGGTACCTTGTATTCCTATTGGCTGACATTTTCAAATCAGTCAATAGGATGAGAGCTACTGAAATCCTATTGGCTGATTTGAACAGCCAATAGGATTTCAGTAGCTTTCATCCTATTGTCTGATTTGAAAATGTCAACCAATAGGAATGCAAGCTACCCCATTTTTAAATGGTTACCTTGCATTCAAGCTTCAGTGTACAGGGGTGACTGTATTAAGATAATCCTCCACGCTGGTCGTCCGCGCTGCCGGCGACGATGCTCCGTGCCTCCACAGCTCCGCGACACCGGAATGAAGATAGAAGATGCCACCTGGGTGAAGACGTCTCACCGCCTGGCTGAAGATGGATGTCCGGACTTCAGGAACCGTGAGTAGATTTTCTGGAGTTAGTGTTAGTTTATTTTTTTATTTTTATGGGTGTTTTTTTTTTTTAGATTAGGGATGGGCAGTAAAAGAGCTGTTTAACTTAGGACAATGCCTGCAAAAGGCCCTTTTAAGGGCTATTGGTAGTTTGTTAGGTTAGGGGTGTTTTTATTTGGGGTGGCTTTTGTTTTTATAGGGCTATTAAATTAGGTGCATTTTTTATTATTTTGGATAATTTCATTTTGTATTTTTTGTAATTTTAGTGTTTTTTGAAATGTTTCCGCAGTATAAGGTTTATTTGAATTTGTAATTTAGGTTTTTTAATTGGTAGTTTTATTTTTTATTTTATTAGAATAGTTATGTTAGGTTAATTAAATTGTTTAATCTTAGTTTTTTTTTTCACAGGTTTTTATTTATTTTAAGATAGTTATATTGTAACTTTTAATTTAAAGTTAGGGTGGTGTTAGGTTTAGGGGTTAATAATTTAATTTAGTGTTTTGCGATGTGGGGGCCTGCGGTTTAGGGGTTAATATGTTTAGTTTATTAGTTATGATGTGGGGGGGCTGGAGGTTTATGGGTTAATACTTTAGTGTTGGCCATGTGGGGGGTCGGCGGTTTAGGGGTTAATAAGTTTATTTTAGTGTCTGCGATGTGAGTGGGTGGCAGATTAGGGGTTAATAGGTTTAATATGGTATTTGCAAAGCGGGAGGGTGGCAGTTTAGGGGTTAATAGGTACCTTATGGGTGTTAGTGTACTTTGTAACATTTTAGTTATGAGTTTTGTGAAACATTTTTGTTTCGCAATATCCATAACTACTGGTCTCAGATCGCGGAATGGATCATGTCGGGATAGGCTGTAACGCAAGCATTTTAGTCGAACCGCAAACCTGTAATACGGCGCTATGGAAAATCCCACACTCAAACGTAATTTTTTGAGTGCGGAATTGAGAGTTGCGTTAAGACTAAAATGCTTGCGGTATAGCTATACCACCACGACTTGTAATATGCGTTAGCTGCCATTCCACATGCAATGGCCAATTTTTCATCTGTATAGCCATACCGCACCATAACGCAAAACTTGTAATCTAGACGATTGTCTGCATAAACAGAATCCACCTGATCACAAGTTATCAACTAAATGTCGGCAACAAAACTAACAAATGAACTTGAAAAACTGCAAAACTGGCCCTTCTACATGTTTGTGAGTATTGCAAAATGATTTGTACTAATTATATTATGTTGCACAATTCAATATGAAATGGCCACAGGCACTGTTTTAGATTTATGTATAACTATACAATCTAGATTTATTAAACCTTGTCACTTATCGGTTTCATGATTTACAACATTAGAAATGTTAAAATCCCAATATTGAAAATAATATAAGTTAGGGCAACTTTCTTCTTATGAAAATTTATTTCCTGTTGTGTTCTTAATTTCAGATGAAAATCTCACCAAATCTGAAAACAAGGTTTTCTCAATGATTGAAGGTCTTGAGGTTCTGTAACAACTGCGCTATAACTACCTGCAGTCCTGGAGTGATTGTCTGTGGGCATGCTAAGCCTGGAATGTGTCAGGTCCTGAGGTTACCTACCTGCATTCCTTAAGTGAGTGTCCGTGGGAGTACTAAGACTGGGAATTGTCTGGTCATGAGGCTTGATAAGGGTCGCGCTATACCTACATGCATTCCTGGAGTGAGTGTCCATGGGAGCGCTAAGCTGGGAATGTGTCAGGTCCTGAGGCTACATACCTGCAGTCCTGGAGTGAGTGTCCATGGGCATGCTAAGCATGAGATGTGTCAGGTCCTGAGGCTTGGTAAGGGTCATGCTATACATACATGCATTCCTGGAGTGAGTGTCCGTGGGTACACTAAGCTGGGGATGTGTCAGGTCCTGGGGCTACCTATCTGCAGTTCTGGAGTGAATGTCCATGCTAAGCTTTGGATTTTCCAGGTCCTGAGGCTTGATAAGAGCTGTGCTATACCTACATGTAGTCCTGGGGTGAGTGTCTGTGGGAGAGCTAAGCCTGGGATGTGTCAGGTCCTGAGGTTCAATAAGAGCTGCGCTATACCTACATGCAGTCCTGGAGTGAGTGTCCATGGGAGCGTTAAGCCTGAGATGTGTCAGGTCCTGGGGCTGTTGTTTTGTTTTCAAAAGAGAGCAAGAACTTTGGAAAGTTTGGAATCAACCCCTTAGTTGGCATAATGATTATGCATGAATCATTGACCTTATCTATAGACTTGGAGACCGTGTATATGGTCTGAGGTCACACTAAGACGCATTAGTGTCACTAGTTTACATCAATTGATGTTTCCACTTGCACTGAGTCTCGTTGTTTAGGAGTTCAGCTGCTGGTATTAACCTTTGCTACAATTATAGTTGTTCTTTTTGAAAGCACCATATTGGCCCAAAAGGCACCACTGCCTCTTGCATATCTTCATGTCCACCTTAAGTGCATTCCCTTCCTTAATATTGAAACACTTTTTAGTGATGTAACTTAGAAATAAAGAATCTGACATTAAATAAAAACCAAAAGGCCCATCAAGTTTACTAATATTACATGTTACTGTTTTCTTAGCATAGCCTTATGTATGTCCCATCAAGTCTACACATATTACTGTTACTTATTACTTAGTATAGCCTTATGTATGTCCCATCAAGTCTACACATATTACATGTTACTTATTACTTAGTATAGCCTTATGTATGTTCCATCAAGTCTACACATATTACATGTTACTTATTACTTAGTATAGCCTTATGTATGTCCCATCAAGTCTACTCATATTACATGTTACTTATTACTTAGTATAACCTTATGTATGTTCCATCAAGTCTACACATATTACATGTTACTTATTAATTAGTATAGCCTTATGTATGTCCCATCAAGTCTACTCATATTACATGTTACTTATTAATTAGTATAACCTTATGCATGTCCCATCAAGTCTACACATATTACATGTTACTTATTACTTAGTATAGCCTTATGTATGTCCCATCAAGTCTACACATATTACTGTTACTTATTACTTAGTATAGCCTTATGCATGTCCCATCAAGTCTACACATATTACTGTTACTTCTTACTTAGTATAGCCTTGTGCATGTCCCATCAAGTCTACACATATTACATGTCACTTATTACTTAGTATAGCCTTATGCATGTCCCATCAAGTCTACACATATTACATGTTACTTATTACTTAGCATAACCTTATGTATGTCCCATCAAGTCTACACATATTACATGTTACTTATTACTTAGTATAACCTTATGTATGTCTCATCAAGTCTACACATATTACATGTTACTGTTTTCTTAGCATAGCCTTATGTATGTCCCATCAAGTCTACACATATTACTGTTACTTATTACTTAGTATAGCCTTATGCATGTCCCATCAAGTCTACACATATTACATGTTACTTATTACTTAGCATAACCTTATGTATGTCCCATCAAGTCTACACATATTACATGTTACTTATTACTTAGTATAGCCTTATGCATTTCCCATCAAGTCTACACATATTACATGTTACTTATTACTTAGGATAGCCTTATGTATGTCCCATCAAGTCTACACATATTACTGTTACTTCTTACTTAGTATAGCCTTGTGCATGTCCCATCAAGTCTACACATATTACATGTCACTTATTACTTAGTATAGCCTTATGCATGTCCCATCAAGTCTACACATATTACATGTTACTTATTACTTAGTATAGCCTTATGCATGTCCCATCAAGTCTACACATATTACATGTTACTTATTACTTAGCATAACCTTATGTATGTCCCATCAAGTCTACACATATTACATGTTACTTATTACTTAGTATAACCTTATGTATGTCTCATCAAGTCTACACATATTACATGTTACTGTTTTCTTAGCATAGCCTTATGTATGTCCCATCAAGTCTACACATATTACTGTTACTTATTACTTAGTATAGCCTTATGCATGTCCCATCAAGTCTACACATATTACATGTTACTTATTACTTAGCATAACCTTATGTATGTCCCATCACGTCTACACATATTACATGTTACTTATTACTTAGTATAGCCTTATGCATTTCCCATCAAGTCTACACATATTACATGTTACTTATTACTTAGGATAGCCTTATGTATGTCCCATCAAGTCTACACATATTACTGTTACTTATTACTTAGTATAGCCTTATGCATGTCCCATCAAGTCTACTAATATTACATGTTACTGTTTCTTAGGATAACCTTATGTATGTCCCATCAAGTCTACACATATTACTGTTACTTATTACTTGGTATAGCCTTATGTATGTCCCATCAAGTCTACACATATTACATGTTACTTATTACTTAGGATAACCTTATGTATGTCCCATCATGTCTACACATATTACATGTTACTTAGTATAGCCTTATGCTAGTCCCATCAAGTCTACACATATTACATAGTGATGTCGCGAACCTAAAAATTTCGGTTCGCGAACGGCGGACTCGAACTTCCGGTATTGTTCGCGAACGCACGAACCGCCATTGAATTCAATAGGCAGGCGAACTTTAAAACCTACAAGGACTCTTTCTGGCCACAATAGTGATGGAAAAGTTGTTTCAAGGGTACTAACACCTGGACTGTCGCATGCTGGAGGGGGATCCCTGGCAAAACTCCCATGGAAAATTACATATTTTTTGCAGAGTCTGCTTTTAAGCCATAATGGGCCTAAATCAACTATCATTCCCAAAGTGGCTGTCTCAAAACATCCCGGACAGAAGATAGATTGATAGATAGGATAGATAGATATACATAGATTGATAGTTAGATAGAATCGATAGAAGAGAAATAGATAGATTTGTTAGATATATAATTACCCTAATAAAGTCTAATAATTAAACATGCGTTCTTGGACCCAACTAGCTTGTGTTAATTAGTACTTTTCTTAGCACTTTAATCCCTGTCCCCCCCCCCCCCCCTATCGGGGGTGTTCTATATGGCCTGCCTGTTTACCCTGAAAAAATATAATAATAAGACATGCTGTCTGATACCAATTTTAACTAGGTTGTGTTTTAAGTACTACCATTCTTAGCACTTTAATCTCTGTAACTCCCCCTATTTGGTGAGGTCTATACGGCCTGGATGATTACCCATACAAAATATAATAATAAGACATCTGCTCTTGGTCTGCGACCCATGGTAACTATGTTGTGTTAATTAGTAATGTCCTTCGCATTTTAATAGCTGTTACTCATACTCACCCTATCGGTGTAGGTCTATATGGCCTGCATGATTACCCTTACAAAATATAATAACCAAACATATGCTCTGGGACCCATGGTAAGTAGGTTGTGTTAAGTAGTACTGTTCTTTGCAGTTTAATACCTGTTACAACACCAAATGGTGGCAGGTCTATCTGGCCTTCATGATTAGCTGCACCCAAACCCAAAAAAAAGCCGAGTGGTCTTAGACTAACACCCATGGCTAAATCGGTTGTTTCAATTTGTACTATTCTTAGCACTTTCATCCCTGTTACGGGTGGTCTACATGGCCATCATGATTAGCCGAACAAAATACTACAATCCAACCTTTGCTCAGTCTTCATAGGCCCTTCATTGTCTGTATTTTGATAGTACAGTTTTTATTATTTTTATAGCTGATACAACACCGAATGGTGGCAGCTCTATATGGCCTGCATGATTAGCCGCACCCAAAACAAAAATAAATCCAAGCGGTCTTGGATTAACACCCATGGCTAACTCTGTTGTTTCAAGTAGTACTATTCTTAGCACTTTCATCTCATCATCCCTGTTACTTCCAGGACTCTCAGTGGTGGTGGTCTACATGGCCATCATGATTAGCCTAACCAAATACTACAATCCAACCTTGGCTCAGTCTTCCTAAGGCCCTTCATTGGCTGTATTTTGGTAGTACTGTTCTTATTAGTTTAATAGCTGATACGACACCGAATGGTTGCAGCTCTATATGGCCTGCATGAATAGCCGCACCCAAAGCCCAAATAAAGCCAAGCGGTTTTGCACTAACACCCATGGCTAACTCTGTTGTTTCAAGTTCTACTATACTTAGCTCTTTTATCTCATCCCTGTTACTTCCAGGACTCTCAGTGGTGGTGGTCTACATGGCCATCATGATTAGCCTAACCAAATACTACAATCCAACCTTGGCTCAGTCTTCCTAAGGCCCTTCATTGGCTGTATTTTGGTAGTACTGTTCTTATTAGTTTAATAGCTGATACGACACCGAATGGTGGCAGCTCTATATGGCCTGCATGAATAGCCGCACCCAAAGCCCAAAAAAAGCCAAGCGGTTTTGCACTAACACCCATGGCTAACTCTGTTGTTTCAAGTTCTACTATTCTTAGCTCTTTCATCTCATCCCTGTTACATCCAGGACTCTCAGTGGTGGTGGTCTACATGGCCATCATGATTACCCTCACCAAAATATAACAACAATACGTGCGTGCAGGGAACCATGGTTAGCTTACTTCCTTTCGCAAAATCGAGTATAACAGTTGCAGGCAGAGGTTCTGACCCTGCATTATGGCTTCACCTCTCCCTAAAAGAGGCATGCGTTAGAGTCTGTGGGCATGTATGCAAAGAGCTGGCCTGCCTAAAAAGAGGAGCAAGGCTGTACAGGTTGTTCTCCATCAGCCGTTTTATACGCTGTCCCACGGCCACGACCCTCAACAACCACAACAGAATGAAACACCACATATGCCATCCTTTTGAACAACCGAGTACAGGTATGGCATTGATTTTAGTTACATGGCGATATTTATTATGAACCGTGAAATTGAAAACAAAAACATGATTGGACACCCAGTACAGTACAGGTCATTCTCCTTAGGCCTTTTTAGAATAGTGTTCCGGACCCCCAACAAAAACAACAGCAGGAAAGAGGACATATGGCATCCTTTTGAACAATAGATGACAGGTAAGGCATAGATTTTACAAAGCCATAGATAATTTTTTTGCAACTGTGAAATAAAAAAAAACATTGATTGGACACCCAGAACACTTCTTTATCCTTAGGCCTTTTTATAAGAGGCTCCCGGAGCCTCAACTGAAACAACAGCATGAAAGAGGACATATGGCATCCTTGTGAACAATTGATTACAGTTAAGGCATTGATTTTAGAATCCCAGAGATGATTTATATGACCCGGGAAATAGAAAAAAACATTGATTAGACACCCGTTACACTTATTTATCCTCAGGCCTTTTTAATAAGAGGGTCCCGGAGCCTCAACTGAAACAGCATGAAAGAGGACATATGTCATCCTTTTGAATAATAGATTACAGGAAAGGCATTGATTTTAGAAACCCACAGATCATTATTTGCAACCGTGAAATAGAAAAAAACATTGATTAGACACCCAGTACACTTATTTTTCCTCAGGCCTTTTTAATAAGAGGGTCCCGGAGCCTCAACCGAAACAACAGCATGAAAGAGGACATATGGCATCCTTTTGAAAAATAGATTACAGGAAAGACATTGATTTTAGAAACACAGAGATAATTTGTTCCAACCGTGAAATCTAAAAAAACATCGATTAGACACCCAGTACACTTCTTTATCCTTAGGCCTTTTTAGCAGAGGCTCCAGGACCCTCAACAAAACCAGCAGCAGGAAAGAGGACATATGGCATACTTTTTTAAATTAGATTACAGGAAAGGTATTGATTTTAGAAACACAGAGATCATTTATATGACCCGGGAAATAGAAAAAAACATTGATTGGACACCCAGTACACTTCTTTATCCTTAGACCTTTTTATAAGAGGGTCCCGGAGCCTCAACAGAAACAACAGCATGAAAGAGGACATATGGCATCCTTTTGAAAAATAGATTACAGGAAAGGCATTGATTTTAGAAACACAGAGATAATTGGTTACAACCGGGAAATCTAAAAAAACATAGATTAGACACCCAGTACACTTCTTTATCCTTAGGCCTTTTTAGCAGATGCTCCAGGACCCTCAACAAAACCAGCAGCAGGAAAGAGGACATATGGCATACTTTTCGAAATTAGATTACAGGAAAGGCATTGATTTTAGAAACACAGAGATCATTTATATGACCCGGGAAATAGAAAAAAACATTGATTGGACACCCAGTACACTTCTTTATCCTTAGACCTTTTTATAAGAGGGTCCCGGAGCCTCAACAGAAACAACAGCATGAAAGAGGACATATGGCATCCTTTTGAAAAATAGATTACAGGAAAGGCATTGATTTTAGAAACACAGAGATAATTGGTTACAACCGGGAAATCTAAAAAAACATTGAATAGACACCCAGTACACTTCTTTCTCCTTAGGCCTATTTATAAGAGGCTCCAGGACCTTCATATGAAACAACAGCAGGAAAGAGGACAGATGGCATCCTTTTGAACAATAGAGTACAGGTACAGCATTGATTTTAGAAACCCAGAGATAATTTTTGGCAACTGGGAAATAGAAAAAAACATTGATTGGACACCCAGTACACTTCTTTATCCTTAGGCCTTTTTACAAGAGGGTCCCGGAGCCTCAACAGAAACAACAGCATGAAAGAGGACATATGGCATCCTTTTGAAAAATAGATTACAGGAAAGGCATTGATTTTAGAAACACAGAGATAATTGGTTACAACCGGGAAATCTAAAAAAACATTGAATAGACACCCAGTACACTTATTTATCATTAAGCCTTTTTAGCAGAGGCTCCAGGACACTCAACAAAACCAGCTGAAGGAAAGAGGACATATGGCATACTTTTGAAAAAAAGATTATAGGAAAGGCATTGATTTTAGAAACACGGAGATAATTTGTTGCAACCGGGAATTTGAATAAAAAAAATGATTCGATGGACACCCAGTACAATTTTTTCTCCTTAGGCCTTTTTATAAGAGGGTCCAGGACCCTCAAACAAAACACCAGCAGGAAAGAGGACATATGGCATCCTTTTGAACAATAGAGTACTGGAAAGGCATTGATTTTAGAAACCCAGAGATAATTTTTTGCAAATGGAAATTTGAATCAAAAAAATGATTCGATGGACACCCAGTGCACTTCTTTCTCCTTAAGCCTTTTTATAAGAGGCTCCTGGACCCTCAAAAAAAACACCAGCAGGAAAGAGGACGTATGGCATCCTTTTGAACAATAGAGTACAGGTAAAGCATTGATTTTACAAACCCAGAGATCATTTTGGTCAATCGTTAAATAGAAAAAAAAATGAGTGGACACCCAGTACACCTCTTTCTCCTTCGGCCTTTTTAGCAGAGGCTCCAGGGCCCTCAACAAAACCAGCATCAGGAAAGAGGACACATGGCATCCTTTTGAAAATTAGATTACAGGAAAGGCATTGATTTTAGAAACCCGGAGATAATTTGTTGCAACCGGGAATTTGAATCAAGCAAATGATTCGATGGACACCCAGTACACTTCTTTCTCCTTAGGCCTTTTTATAAGAGGGTCCAGGACCCTAAAAAAAAACACCATCAGGAAAGAGGACGTATGGCATCCTTTTGAACAATAGAGTACAGGTAAAGCATTGATTTTACAAACCCAGAGATAATTTTGGTCAAATGTGAAATAGAAAAAACAAATGAGTGGACACCCAGTACACCTCTGTTACGGTACCAACAGGATACCAAGGTTAATACCAGATGACAACGTCCTGCATAGACAATCAGCAATTCACAACCCCGATCAGTTTCCCTTCAAACATGAGACCAAGCTCCACATTTCAGGTTTAAAACAGAATGACATTTATTAAAGGCTATGCCTAGTATTTATGCAGGTCTGACCCCCCCCCCAGATGGGGGTTGAAAGACTGTTGTACATTACATGGAGGGAAAAGCGCCCTTTTACATGATACAATAGAATTATATTACTTAAACACTTCAACCACAAGACACTCTTGGCTCTTCTTATCACTTAGGCGTTTTCTCTCTGAGGGTGATCAAACAATGGAATTCTTATCACTAACTAAATTATGGTTGGAGCCAGCAACTTGTGTTTAGAAAATAGTTTCTTAAAGCTAAACACAGTTAACTCCTTCAGTCCTGACAGAAGGGTCTGTCACAACCTCTTTCTCCTTAGGCCTTTTTATAAGAGGGTCCAGGAACCTCAAACAAAATACCAGCAGGAAAGAGGACGTATGGCATCCTTTTGAACAATAGAGTACAGGTAAAGCATTGATTTTACAAACCCAGAGATCATTTTGGTCAATTGTTAAATAGAAAAAATAAATGAGTGGACACCCAGTACACCTCTTTCTCCTTAGGCCTTTTTATAAGAGGGTCCAGGACCCTCAAAAAAAACACCAGCAGGAAAGAGGACGTATGACATCCTTTTGAACAATAGAGTACAGGAAAGGCATTGATTTTAGAAACCCAGAGATAATGTGTTGCAATTGGAAATTTGAATAATAAAAAAAGATTCAATGGACACCCAGTACACTTCTTTCTCCTTAGGCCTTTTTATAAGAGGGTCCAGGACCCTCAAAAAAAACACAATCAGGAAAGAGGACGTATGGCATCCAATAGAGTACAGGAAAGGCATTGATTTTAGAAACCCAGAGATAATTTGTTGCAAATGGAAATTTGAATTAAAAAAAAAGATTCGATGGACACCCAGTACACTTCTTTCTCCTTAGGCCTTTTTATAAGAGGGTCCAGGACCCTCAAACAAAACACCATCAGGAAAGAGGACGTATGGCATCCTTTTGAACAATAGAGTACAGGTACAGCATTAATTTTACAAACCCAGATATAATTTTGGTCAAATGTGAAATAGAAAAAACAAATGAGTGGACACCCAGTACACCTCTTTCTCCTTAGGCCTTTTTATAAGAGGGTCCAGGACCCTCAAACAAAATACCAGCAGGAAAGAGAACATATGGCATCCTTTTGAACAATAGACTACTGGTACGGCATTGATTTTAGAAACCCACAGATAATTGTTTGGAAAAGTGAAATAGCCCCAAAAACCATGCTTGGACTCCCACTCCAGGTCGTTCTCCTTCAGCTTTTTTATAAGAGGGTCCAGCACCCTCAACAGAAACAACTGCAGGAAACACCACCAAATATGCCATCCTTTTGCACAAGCGAGTACAGGTATGGCATCCATTTTAGAAACCCAGAGATAATTGAGAGGAACCAGGAACATTTTTCAAAAAATTTGATGGGGCACCCATTACAGGTCGTTCTCCTTAAGCCTTTTTATACCATGGGCCACGACCCACAACAGGCACAACAGCATGAAACACCACATATGCCACCCTTTTGCACAATAGAGTACAGGTATGGCATAGATGGAACACGGAGATAATTTAGAGCAACCAAGAGACGGATAAAGATGCTTGGTCGGTCCTACTCTTTCAAATTTGTGGCATTTTGCGTTCAATTTAATGGTCCACCAGATATGAGTGGTGTGCTAAGTTGTACTATTCGTAACAGTTTAATCACTGTTATGTGCCTTATTTTTTTTATTTGAGTTTTGTACCCACAGAGCAGCAGCAGAGGCCAGAAAAATTCGGAATGTACAAATGACTGAAAAATTGGGGTATTGTTGTAGCAACTGCTGTAGCAGCGGCCAGAAAAATTGATGTTTGTAAAACATTTATAAAGTCCCCTAAAAGCTTGTGGCTTGAACACTAGTTGTTGGCAGATAAGTCAAGCAAGTCCTCCGGCTTTATAAAAAAAAAAAAAGGCCAGCCTGTGTACCAGTTGTAGCCCAAGCCAGCTCATCTCGTCATCAGGCCTTTTTTATTCAAATGTATCGCCCAATGTCAGTCCCTTCGGGATCCAGCCCTCATTCATTTTTATAAAAGTGAGATAGTCAAGGCTTTTTTGACCTAGGCGACTTCTCTTCTCAGTGACAAAACCTCCTGCTGCACTGAAAGTCCTTTCGGACAGGACACTTGAAGCGGGGCAGGACAGAAGTTCCATTGCAAATTGGGATAGCTCAGGCCACAAGTCCAGCCTGCACACCCAGTAGTCAAGGGGTCCATCGCTCCTGAGAGTGTCGAGATCCACAGTTAAAGCTAGGTAGTCTGCTACCTGTCGGTTGAGTCTTTCTCTAAGGCTGGATCCCGAAAGGCTCTGATGGTGCATGGGAGTTAAAAAGGTACGCATGTCCTCCATCAACAAGACGTCAGGAAAGCGTCCAGTCCTTGCCGCCGTGGTCGTGGGAGGAGGAGGATTAATTTCATCTCTTCCCCTGTTACATTCCCGTGGTGCTGTGACATCACCCTTATATGCTGTGTAAAGCATATTTTTTAATTTATTATGAAAATGCTCCATCCTTTCCGACTTGCGGGAATTTGGTAACATTTCAGGCACTTTATGCTTATACCGGGGGTCGAGGAGCGTGGACACTCCTAGTACAGGTCGTTCTCCTTCAGCTTTTTTATACGAGGGTCCCTCAACAGGCACGACAGCATGAAAGAACCCATTTGAACAAGGTTGGATGCCGAGCTAATCATGTCCCGTTCCTCCTCCTCACTGATCTCACTGATGGTATCTTCTTCCCCCCAGCCACGTACAACACCACGGGTACCAGAGAGGTGACAACAACGAGCACCCTGGGATGCCTGTGGTGCTTGGTCTTCCTCCTCCTCCTCCTCCTCAAAGCCACATTCCTCCTCTGACTCCTCTTCCTCACAATCCTCTTCCTGCGTTGCCGCAGGTCCAGCAAGCGATGCTGATTCGGCTGTTTGTGGGGGTGATGGACACCACAACTCTCCCGCTTCCTCCTCACGCTCATCTACTGCCTGATCCAGCACTCTTCGCAGGGCACGCTCCAGGAAGAAAACAAATGGTATGATGTCGCTGATGGTGCCTTCGGTGCGACTGACAAGGTTTGTCACCTCCTCAAAAGGACGCATGAGCCTACAGGCATTGCACATGAGCGTCCAGTAATTTGGCAAAAATATCCCCAGCTCCCCAGAGGCTGTCCTAGCACCCCGGTCATACAAATACTCATTAACAGCTTTTTCTTGTTGGAGCAGGCGGTCAAACATTAGGAGTGTTGAATTCCACCGTGTCGGGCTGTCGCAAATCAAGCGCCTCACTGGCAGGTTGTTTCGACGCTGGATATCAGACAAGTGCGCCATGGCCGTGTAGGAACGCCTGAAATGGCCACACACCTTCCTGGCCTGCTTCAGGACGTCCTGTAAGCCTGGGTACTTATGGACAAATCGTTGTACAATTAGATTACACACATGTGCCATGCACGGCACATGTGTCAACTTGCCCAATTTCAATGCCGCCACCAAATTACTTCCATTGTCAGAAACAACCTTACCAATCTCCAGTTGGTGCGGAGTCAGCCACTGATCCACCTGTGCGTTCAGGGCGGTCAGGAGTGCTGGTGCGGTGTGACTCTCCGCTTTCAGGCAAGTCAACCCCAAGACGGCGTGACACTGCCGTACCCGGGATGTAGCATAGTACCTGGGGAGCTGGGGGGTGCCATAGATGTGGAGCAAGACGCAGAAGTTGAAGAGGACTCAGCCGAGGAAGAGGTTATGGAAGAGGTTATGGAAGAGGATGGAGTAGGAGGAGTAGAGGAGGTAGCAGCAGGCCTGCCTGCAAGTCGTGGCGGTGTCACCAACTCTTCTGCAGAGCCACGCATTCCATGCTTGTCAGAAGTCAGCAGGTTTACCCAATGCACAGTGTAGGTGATATACCTGCCCTGACCATGCTTTGCAGACCAGCTATCCGTGGTCATATGGACCCTTGCCCCAACGCTGTGTGCCAGACATGCCATAACTTCCTTTCTCACAACAGAGTACAGGTTTGGGATTGCCTTTTGTGAAAAGAAATTTCTGCCAGGTACCTTCCACTGCGGTGTCCCAATAGATACAAATTTTTTGAAAGCATCATACTCCACCAGCTTGTATGGTAAAAGCTGGCGGGCTAAGAGTTCAGATAAGCCAGCTGTCAGACGCCGGGCAAGGGGGTGACTTTGAGAAATTGGCTTCTTACACTCAAACATGTCCTTGACAGACACCTGACTGTGGGCAGATGACCAGGAACTGCTACGTAAGAGAGACTGAGTGGAGGATGGTTGAGAGGGGGCAAGGAGGACAGCACTGGTTGACGTGGCTGAAGATGATGGAGCAGGAGGAGGAGGGCGGCTTTCACTTTGTGTGCTGCTTCTACTCATGTGTTCTTCCCATCGGCCTTTGTGATGGGAGACCATGTGCCTTCGCAAAGCAGTTGTACCTAGGTGGCTGTTGGACTTCCCACGACTCAGTTTCTTTTGGCACAGGTTGCAAATGGCATCGCTGTTGTCAGAGGCAGACACACAAAAAAAATGCCACACTGCTGAGCTCTGCAATGACGGCATTCTGGTGGTGGCAACAGCATGCGTTGATGGGCGTCGGCGTGCTGTCTGGCTGACCCCTGGTGATGATGCATGCTGTCTGACTGTGCCACTAGCTCCTTGAGACGACCTCCCCGTGCTTCCAAATCGACTCCTCCTCTCTGTCTCCCCATCTGAACTTTCCCCCTCTTCTTCTTCTCTTCTAGCAGGCACCCACGTGACATCCACCGACACATCATCATCAACCGCTTCACTTGTATCTGAAACATCAAGAAAGGAAGCAGCAGCAGGTACAACATCATCATCATCATCATCACACCGTACCTCCATGTCGGTAATGCTGCCTGACTGAGACTGATCACTATTATCTACATCCTCTGTCAATGATGGTTGCGCATCACTCATTTCTTCCAAATGATGTGTCAATAACTCCTGTGACAGATCAAGTGAAGCGGCTGTGGTGCTAGTGTTGGTGGTGGCGACAGGCGGGGGAGTGGCACTGGTCACTTGAGACCTGCCCAAAGCACAGCTGGACGTAGATGGTGCGTCAAGGTTAGGAGGACTAGCAGCGGAAGCTGAAGAAGATTGGGTGTCCTGTGTTAGACATTCAACTAGGTCCTCCTCAGAAGTTTTTGCGTCCCCCCTGGCACCCGGCGTCTGAACAATGTGCATATTTGTAGAGTCTAAAGGAATCACAGCACCACGACCACGACCACGGAACCTGCGGGGTGGCCTGCCTCTGCCTGTCATTTTTTTTTAAATGGACAATAACAATACTATTACACCAATTGAGTGGTGGCACAGTGAAAGTGGGCACAGTATACGCTGTGAGACTGACAACAACAAAAAAGACAGATGTTTTAAAAATCACAAATTATTAATTTTTTGAAATATTACAAGTACTGTGGCAACAAATATGATTGTTTGGCACTAGTTGGCAAATGGGCCTGTCTGGCACACACGCTGGGAGAAAGGAAACTGCAATTCAATGGCACTAGGAGACTGAAGAATCACAGTCAAAACAGTTATGATTAAGAAAAATTCCAATCCTGTTACAATAAATATGAGTGGTGGCACTAATTGGCTAGTTGGGACTGGCACACAGGCAGGCAGGCAGGAGGAAAATGCAATTCAAGGGCACTAGTAGACTGCAGATTGACAGTCAAAACAGTGATGATTGACAAATTTTGCAATACTGTTAAAAGAAATATGATTGCTGGCACTAATTGGATAGTTGGGCCTGGCACACAGGCTGGCAGGCAGTAGAAAAGTGCAATTCAATGGCACGAGCAAACTGAGGATTAAGATCAACAATCAAGAATTTTTTAATTTTAATTAGTAACTATACTGTAGACAACAATTATGATTGGTGTAAATAGTTGGCAAGATGGCCTGGCACAAAAGGCTGGCAGGCAGGAGGTAAATGCAATTCAAGGACACTAGGAGACTGATTACTGACAGTCAAAACAGTGATGATTGACAATTTTTGCAATACTGTTAAAAGAAATATGATTGCTGGCAACAATTGGTTAGGTGGGCCTGGCTCACAGCAGGCTGCAAGGCAGGAGGAAAGTGCTATTCAATGGCACCAGCAAACTGAGGATTCACAACAACTATTAACAACAAATTTAATTTTTAATTATTAAGAATACTGTCACAACAAATATGATTGGTGTAAATATTTTTCAAGTAGGCCTGGCACACAGTCTTGCAAGGAAGTAAAAAAGTGCAATTCTAGGGCACGAGAAAACTGATGATTAAGATCATCAACAATCAAGAATTTTTTAATTTTAATTAGTAACTATACTGTGACAACAATTATGATTGGTGTAAATAGTTGGCAAGACGGCCTGGCACAAAAGGCTGGCAGGCAGGAGGTAAATGCAATTCAAGGACACTAGGAGACTGATTACTGACAGTCAAAACAGTGATGATTGACAATTTTTGCAATACTGTTAAAAGAAATATGATTGCTGGCAACAATTGGCTAGGTGGGCCTGGCTCACAGCAGGCTGCAAGGCAGCAGGAAAGTGCTATTCAATGGCACCAGCAAACTGAGGATTCTCAACAACTATTAACAACAATTTTAATTTTTAATTATTAAGAATACTGTCACAACAAATATGATTGGTGTAAATATTTTTCAAGTAGGCCTGGCACACAGGCTTGGAAGGCAGTAGAAAAGTGCAATTCTAGGGCACGAGCAAACTGAGGATTAAGATCATCAAGAATCAAGAATTTTTTAATTTTAATTAGTAACTATACTGTGACAACAATTATGATTGGTGTAAATAGTTGGCAAGACGGCCTGGCACAAAAGGCTGGCAGGCAGGAGGTAAATGCAATTCAAGGACACTAGGAGACTGATTACTGACAGTCAAAACAGTGATGATTGACAATTTTTGCAATACTGTTAAAAGAAATATGATTGCTGGCAAAAATTGGCTAGGTGGGCCTGGCTCACAGCAGGCTGCAAGGCAGCAGGAAAGTGCTATTCAATGGCACCAGCAAACTGAGGATTCTCAACAACTATTAACAACAATTTTAATTTTTAATTATTAAGAATACTGTCACAACAAATATGATTGGTGTAAATATTTTTCAAGTAGGCCTGGCACACAGGCTTGGAAGGCAGTAGAAAAGTGCAATTCTAGGGCACGAGCAAACTGAGGATTAAGATCATCAACAATCAAGAATTTTTTAAATTTAATTAGTAACTATACTGTGACAACAATTATGATTGGTGTAAATAGTTGGCAAGACGGCCTGGCACAAAAGGCTGGCAGGCAGGAGGTAAATGCAATTCAAGGACACTAGGAGACTGATTACTGACAGTCAAAACAGTGATGATTGACAATTTTTGAAATACTGTTAAAAGAAATATGATTGCTGGCAACAATTGGCTAGGTGGGCCTGGCTCACAGCAGGCTGCAAGGCAGCAGGAAAGTGCTATTCAATGGCACCAGCAAACTGAGGATTCTCAACAACTATTAACAACAATTTTAATTTTTAATTATTAAGAATACTGTCACAACAAATATGATTGGTGTAAATATTTTTCAAGTAGGCCTGGCACACAGGCTTGGAAGGCAGTAGAAAAGTGCAATTCTAGGGCACGAGCAAACTGAGGATTAAGATCAACAACTATCAAGATTTTTTTAATTTTAATTAGTAACTATACTGTGACCAAAAATTATGATTGGGGAGGGACTTCCGGGGCGGAGCTTAGAGAGTCAGGCAGGTAGGAGGCCGACTCGCCAACTAAGCGTCTCTATCAAGCCGCAGTGCCGCTACCCTAGCCGGTAAGAAGGACCTATTACCGAGCGGATACTGAGCTGGGATTTGGCTCATTGGCACAGAAGTCCTAGAGTGGCGTAAGGCCGATTCGCCACGGCCACAGCTTGTGTGCTGGAGACCTTCGGGTCCAACGGAGACACTCCGACAAAGGCCCCGCAGCGTCTGGAGTCATCAGATAGACGCCACACTGAAGCGAGCCTAACCGTTGCAGTACTAAGGAAAAGTGCCTTCTACAGAAAGGAGCCTATAGTTACAACACTGGTCGGCAGAGCGGTAATAGCCGCAGGATCGCTAAAGATTTCCAGGTGCCGTATACACTGTCTATGATGCCTGCGACGCTGAAAACTCACTGCCTATGAGTATAGAGCTGGAAGTCATCCTACTGTACGGCTCCCTTGAAGGAGAGGAGAAAGGACGAGAGACGGCGCAACGCTGTGCCCATAATGTATAGGAGACACGGATGACCCGTCAAGAAACCCTCTCTACCTGCTGCCCATTTCAAGCTTGCAAAGCTTTCTCTCCTGACAGAGTAGCCGACGGATCGAAGAAAGGCGCTGGGCAGGGAGACATCCTGTAAAGGAAAGTTGCAATTTGCTGGCCTGGTCCGGCTTTCCCCACTCTTTCACGAGGCAGTGGTAATTGTATTTTCCAAACCGGCTATCTGTGCATGAGCCGCATTCAGCTTTTCCTATATGACTCCATCAGCTGGACATTACCCACCCTCATCACAAAAGGAGGTGTTCCTGATCTATCTTGGGCTACGCAAGTATCTGGGCCTGTCTGGCCTTTTTTTTTTTTTTTTTTCTCTCCTTATCTGTGCTTGCTCCTATGAAACATTCAGCATAAACTGAATTGACTATAGCTCTCGCTTTTCCTCTGCATCGGGACATTACCCTCTAAGACTTTTATTGCATTTTCTTATTGTCAGATACCTGAAGTTAAAATGTTTCATAGAAATCATGTTTATAATCATACTGTTCCTATAGAAATTGATATCTTACTGCAATAGAATCCATTTACAGGTGTTAAACAACTTGCTCTGTCCATATTCAAGGCATATAGTAATCTTGGTTGGGAAACTAATGACATACTAATATAGAAGCTGAAGGTGTCAGATCCCAGCAGCCTCTGTCTGGGTTCTGTATTTTCCTGTACCCTTTCATTTGTTTTTTCTTGTTTTTTTTTCTCTCTTTGATTCGTTCCTCGGCCTTATGCAAAATTTAACTATAAGGATAATCAATATATCGCTAATGTATATGCTGTAGATCTGCTGCAAATTGTTTTACATAGTTTTCCCTGAACTATCAGACATATTGAGGTTCCTAATCTGAAAACATTTGTACTTGTTATAGCATAAGTGGTAGCAGATACTCTACCACTCACATTATTTGCATCTCTCCACTGCTAAATGAAGCCTAGATTTGACAGTTTAGTAGATACTGATGAAACCTAGCAAAATTTGTTGTTCCCCCGCTGCATGACTCCATTCAACTCTAGCAGGCTTTAGAAACACTCCACTCGGGGAAAAAAAAAAAGATAAGAGCACGTGCACTTAATTTTTTTCTTTTTTTCATATATATAACTATTTCCTTTTTCTTTTCTAATATTTTTTGATATTACCTCTCCTGTACAGGGTATTACACGTTTTTTTTGTTTTTATGCACAATAATACTAAAAATTATTTACAAGATTGTATAATTGGATAGCTATCTTCACTTAATGGAAAGATTTGTCACTCAGGTGAAACACAATTCACCCATAATGCCTGCTAAAACTAAGGAGAAAAAAAGTAAACTAATGGAGGTTAGTTCAGATTCTACCTTAGAAACCCAGACCAACCCTCCTGACACACAATTATTAATAACCCAGCTGAGTCAATTGTTCATACCCCAATTTGATGTTATTAAAAAAGATCTATCAAATATTACATCTAGGCTTGAGGCAATCTCCTCAGAGGTTAAACAGTTTGCTTCAAGAATCACTGATGCTGAAACTAGAATTTCAGACCTAGAAGATCTGGTAAACACACAAGAAAATACATTACAAAAACAAGGGGATAAAATCTGTAACTTACAAAATCACCTGGAGGATCTGGAAGATCGCTCCAGGCGTAATAATATTAGAATTGTCGGCTTACCCGATACCCCAGAATTTGAGGACTTGCTGCATTTTACCTCAACGGTCCTTCCACAAGCATTAGGGTTTCCCCCTCATCTTCTCCCCCTTTCAATAGAAAGAGCTCATCGAATAGGCCCCAGAAGGGTCAATCAAGATGGTACAGTCAGAAATAGAATTTGTATCTTTAAAACCCTCAGATTTCAGGATAAACTTCAAATTCTTAAACTATTTAAGAAAATAGAAACATTTACTTTAGCAAGCAAGAAGATCCTGTTATTTCAGGATTTCTCTAACGAAACTGCTCTTAAGAGAAAAAATATGGCCCCTTTTTGTACCCAACTGATTAATAAAGGAGAAAATGCACGCATGGTCTACCCCGCAAGAATTATAATAATGAAGGAAGGTAATAGGATATCTCTTGGCTCTGTAGAAGAAGCGCAGAAATATTTATCAGATGGCTCTTAGTGTCAATTTTAAGTTCTGTATGTTATCTGTCTTGGTTTGTCCTGGTTTTTTCGCTTTTTTTTTTTTTTTTTTCTCTTTCTTCTCTCTCTCTCCCTCCCCCCCCCTACCCTATAGCTATGGGGTTTTTGATATAAATATGTTTGAACTCAAATATCTCTATCTTAGATAATTAATCCTATAGGACTCAATTTAGTTGAGGAGTTTAAGCTCCTCTCCTGGAATGTAGGAGGAATAACCTCACCAATAAAGCGTAAAACAGTTATTCAAAGAATGGGGAAATTAAACCCTTCTATTGTTTTCCTTCAAGAAACCCACCTTAAAGATACTGAAATATCCAAACTTCAGTCTAAATGGGTAGGGGAAGTCATAGCTACCCCCTGCGCCTCCAGAAAAAATGGAGTTGCAATCCTAATTAATAAAAACCTGACATATAAGATCTTGAATATAGAAAGAGATCCAGAAGCTAGATTCCTTTTAGTACAAATTCAAATTCAAGATGCCAGAGTATTTCTATGCAATATATACGCTCCTAACAAATTTTCATCTAAATTTTGGAAACTAATCCAGTCTAAATTATTTCCCCACATTAACCAGAATGTTATAGTTGGGGGCGATTTTAATATGTCTTTATCTACTGAACTGGATAGATTTGATATTAGAAATAAAAAAGAATATGATCGACAAGCCAAATATTTTAGATCCTTCTGCAATAAGATGAAACTTGTCGATATTTGGAGAATTAAAAATCCTGATTCTCGGATTTTTACTTGTGAATCTAAAGCATATAAGACATTTTCGAGAATTGATTATATTCTAATATCAGAATCACTATCTATACTTAAGCTAGTTCCCCAGATATATGATATCGTCATATCAGACCATGCTAGTATATCGATTATGTTCCCCTCTTTGACCCGATATAAGAGTAACAATTACACGTTTTATTTTCCCAGATACCTGTATAATAACTCCAGATTCTCTATATGGCTGAGACAAATCTGGAAAGAATATTGTGTAAACAATATAGCCTATATTAATAAAATAGAGATTTTCTGGGAAACTGCTAAAGCAGTCATAAGAGGAGAGATAAAGGCCTATTTGAGTATCATAAAAAAGAAAACGGCTGCACAAGAGATTCTTTTAGCTAACCAAATTAAGACTGCCTATGAAAGATATAATAATCTGCGTAACGATCAAAATTGGAAAAAATATACAGAAGCTAGACAGGAAAGGGATATTTTAATAAAGCAAAAAATTCAAGAGGAAGAAACAAGAAATAATCTTCATTTCAAAAGCTTTCATGGCTGTTCCGCCAAATTTCTAGCTAAACTAACCAGAAATAGAAAAAAGAAAAACTATATTATGGCTATAAGGACAGGGAACAAAAGATACTCAGACCCCTATGAAATTGCTAACTTTTTTCATACTTACTATCAACAATTATATACTGGAACAGAATCAGATACAATTCAGGAAGAAATGTTCTGGTCTAGGATTAATCCCCCGAAAATGCTAGATACAGATATATCAATATTAAATGCCCCCATAACCCAAGATGAAATCAGAAAAGCCATAATTAAAACTAAATTAAATAAGGCAGCAGGTCCTGACGGCTTCCCAGCCGAATTTTTCAAAATCTTATCGGAGGAAATATTAGAGACCCTGGAAAAACTCTTTAATAACTATTTCACTAATGATCAACCAATTTCAAAAAATTTCACTGCGGCGAATATCTCGCTAATTCTTAAAAAAGATAAAGACCCGGAAGACCCTGCGTCTTATAGACCCATATCTGTTCTTAATACAGACTACAAAATCTTAACTTCGATTATAGCTTCCAGGCTCTCGATTTCTTTCGATAAAATAATTCATCCCGACCAAACGGGCTTTATGAGTTGTAGGAATTCCTCAAAAGGTATTTGCAAAGTCTTAACATGTATAGATTATATACATAATACTGATCAAGCCCAACATAAACAATTGTAACAAGACACAGCCTTAATTAGCCTCGACGCTGAAAAAGCGTTTGACGCAATCACATGGAACCACCTATTTAGAGCGCTCGAACAATTTGGTTTTAGAAATCAATTTATCCGATTCATACACAATATCTATAGAAATCCAATCTCATACTTACTAGTTAACTCTAAGGTTTCTCCATCGTTGACACTAGGTAGAGGTACCAGGCAAGGCTGCCCTCTGTCGCCTTTTCTCTTTAATATAGCTTTAGAACCGTTAGCAATTTGGCTTAGAGACACTATTGATGGTATTAGATTTGGCTCGCAAGTTTTAAAACTTCTAATCTATGCAGATGATTTATTGATATTCTTGGGAGATCCTGCTCAAGAAATTCCTGTGATCTTAAATAGTCTTAACATTTTTAGCTCATTCTCTGGCTACAAAATCAACTCAAAAAAAAGTGAATTAATGTGGATTAAAAAGGATAGTTTTGCTAAGTTTAATTTTCCGTTCAAAACATCGGAAACACTTAAATATTTAGGCATATATATTCATGCCAATCCTAATCGCTGGTATAAGTTAAATTTTCCCCCTCTTATACAGAAAATTCAAACTGATCTGGAAAACTGGACTTCATTACCTATTTCAGTATCAGCCCGTGTTAGTATCATCAAGACAATTATATTTCCTCGTTTATTATACCCATTACAGAACTTACCTTTATTGATTCCCGCGACGGACCAACGTAAACTATATTCTATTTTTTCCAGATTTATTTGGAAAAATAAGAAACCACGTATTGCGCTCAAAAAACTAATGAATTCACGTGATTCCGCGGGACTCGCGTTACCAAATATCCAATTTTACAATATTGCCTGCTTAGTTAAAATTGCCATAGACTGGCTAGCTGACACAAATATTTTTTCGTGCTCGATTATGGAAAATTATATGCTATCTCCCTTTTCTGTCAAAGCTAGTTTGCACTATGCACCAAGAGATTTACCCTATAATATTAAGGGATTGATAACTATAAATAACATTATTAAAGCCTGGCAGAAATTTTGCTCAATTATTGGTGTGGATTACTCCTTCTCTGAATTTCTTCCAATAATTGGTACGATTGACTTTTCTCCAGGTTACTCCCAGGCAGTTTTCCAGAAATGGGCGGATAAAGGACTCATCAATTTATATCAAATTTTTCATGATGATGGTTATATACGCTCATTTGAGTCTCTTGTTACGCAATTTAATCTACCCAGACAGGACATGTTTGCTTATTTTCAGATAAGACACTATCTTAATAATCATAACTGGGAGTCGAGTCGAAGCCCAGCATGGTCTGATATTAAAAAATGTATCTTGAAATTCAAAACAGGATTATCTTCAATCTCTCTCATGTATGATATTATGCTCAACAAACAGAACCTACTCAACCTTAATAGTACTTTTGTTTCATGATCGCTGGACTGCCCAAATTTGGAAGATGGAGAAATAAAAGCTAGTTGTATCTTAGTAAACAAATGTCGAATTCCATCTAGCTGGAAAGAGTCTCACTTTAAAATTATAAATAGGTCATATATAACACCTGTTAGGCTGGCAAAAATGTATATTTCACAATCTGCTAAATGCCCTCGTTGTGCATATCCCAGGGCAGATCTTTTACATATGTTTTACTATTGCCCGAAATTAAAACAATTATGGAACAAACTCTCTTTCTGGTTAAAAAACTTTTTTGATATTGAGGTTTCATTTAACTCAGAAAACGTCATCTTCCTAAATATTCATGTTACTGATTCTCCCCTGAGACCAAAAACCCTAGTATCCATTATTATGTCAATTAGATATCTCATCACAAAAAATTGGAAATCTAAATTTGTACCATCTTTTTCTAAGGTTATACAGGAAATACAGAATCAAATAATCTTTGAATCTTTTCACCTTAAATCTTCTAAAGAAAAAAAAATAAAAAAGTTTATTTTAGATTGGTTACCCGTAATTAAGTCTTATACCCCGCATATTCAAAAGCGTATTTTGTCCCCATTTTTAAGTTCAGATAGCTTTGCAGAATTTGTATTACATAATGAATTCCCGGCTTCGTGGATCTCCTGTTATAGGGAATAGGAGCCCTATGAACAAAGGTTAGGATTATCCACTATGATAGTATCAGGATGAGGAGAGAGGGGGGAGGGCGAATTTTTTTTTTTTTTGTCTTGTCTGACAGGGAATTAGAATTAAGTAAAAGGTAAAAAATTCAAGCAAACTCCGTCTAGAGATTTATTGAGTTAAAATGGCAAATTCTAGGTTGTTAAGGTATCTATATTTTGGCATTTATGGTTTAAGTCTATTAAGCTAAGATGGTATTTATGTATTATAGACCTTAATTGTGGCCAAGTTGTCTTCCTGCCTGATTTAGTTTACATTAATTGAGTTGTAATTTTATGCCCATTGACTTTTTGCAATTTATAAGCTTAGTCATTACTTAAAGATGACCGAAACATATAAGGTTATCAAGCTTAGGTCATTAACTCAATATTATAGACGGCCAATTCATGTCAAACTCATGCGTATGACACCAATTTTCTTTTTGTTTTATGTATATATATTTGTATTTTGATCAAACCTGTCATCCTGCCCTGCGTGGCACATTTTATTTGAGTTATGATTTCTTTATTTTTTTTCTTGTCTTGTTTTGTGATTTATTCTCAATAAAAAAAAAATAAGGAAAAAAAAAAAAATTATGATTGGTGTAAATAGTTGGCAAGACGGCCTGGCACAAAAGGCTGGCAGGCGGGAGGTAGATGCAATTCAAGGACACTAGGAGACTGATTACTGACAGTCAAAACAGTGATGATTGACAATTTTTGAAATACTGTTAAAAGAAATATGATTGCTGGCAACAATTGGCTAGGTGGGCCTGGCTCACAGCAGGCTGCAAGGCAGCAGGAAAGTGCTATTCAATGGCACCAGCAAACTGAGGATTCTCAACAACTATTAACAACAATTTTAATTTTTAATTATTAAGAATACTGTCACAACAAATATGATTGGTGTAAATATTTTTCAAGTAGGCCTGGTACACAGGCTTGGAAGGCAGTAGAAAAGTGCAATTCTAGGGCACGAGCAAACTGAGGATTAAGATCAACAACAATCAAGAATTTTTTAATTTTAATTAGTAACTATACTGTGACCAAAAATTATGATTGGTGTAAATAGTTGGCAAGACGGCCTGGCAGGCAGGAGGTAAATGCAATTCAATGGCACTAGGAGACTGAATATTTGCAGTCTAAAAAATTATGATTTTTATTTTTTTATATACTGTTACAAGAATTGTGATTGGTGACACTAATTGGCTAGTTGGGCCTGGCACACAGGCTGGCAGATATGAGTCGTGGATGGTAGGTAGGGCAGCAATTTAACACAGTATGCTGTGTAAGTGACAAAAACACAGGCATGATAGAAAATTAAGTTAGATTACACTAGCAAAATATTTTAAAAATATTAGATTTTAATATTAAAATTATGTTAAGAAGTGCAATGCACATATGACTCTATGAGTGGTCGCACTGGCTGGCTGCTACGTAGGGCAGCAATTAACAACAGTATGCTGTGTAAGTCAGATAGACAGTTAGACACAGGCCTGATAGAAAATACAATTACATTACACTAGCATAATGATTTAAAGACTTTTTTTTGGAAATGTAAAGAAAAAGGTTAAGCACATACATATGAGTCGTGGCTGATAGCCTTGGAATGGCAGCTATTAAAAACAGTAGGCTCTGTAAGTCGGATACACACACGCCTGATAGAAAATACTATTAGATTACACTAGAAAAATGATTGAAATTATTTTTTGGGGGGGGAAATTAAAAAAAGGTTAAACACATATGAGTCGTGGCTCATAGACTAGGGAGGGCAGCAAGTAAACACAGTAGGCTCTGTATGTCAGCAAAATTATATTAGATTACACTAGCAAACCAATTTAAACTTTTTTTTTTTATATTAAAATTAAGGTGAAGAAGAATAGATATGAGTGCTGGGTGGCTGCCTAGCACAGACCAATTAACCAAAAGACTGAAAAAAAATGAGGTATATTAATGGTATATTAATGCTGAGTGAGCCTGACAGACACAGGCATGATAGTAAATGTAATTAGATTACACTAGCAAAATATTTTTTTTTGTTTTTTTTTAATTAAAAATAATGTTATAAACGGATATTAACACTGGTGGCTGCTGGCTGGCACAGAGCAATGAACCAGAGTATATGCTGTGTGACACTGGCCTGATAGAAAATGAAAAAAAATTACACTAGAAAAAATTTTTGGTTAGTTAAATTTAAACTAATGTTGTTAGGGAGATATCAGTGGTGGCAGTAATCACAGCATATGCTGTGAGCCTTAAACACAGCCTGAAAGCCAGGCAAATGCTAATAAAAAAAAACGAAAAAAAAAAAAAAAAAAACGGCACGAAATATAGCCCTAAAAAGGGCTTTTAGGGGTGCTGTGCTTGCAGCAGAGATGAGTGGAGTCCTTCTGGACTGTAAATACACTAGCCTAGCTATGTTTTTACTATTAATGTCAGGAGCAAAAACACAACACGTCCTCTCATTAAGAAAGCAAGGTCGTTATGAGTCTAAAATGGTGGATTCCGAGTAGCTGTCTGATGTTGATTGGCTCTAATGTGTCAGGCGGCTGTGACATAAAGGGTCAAAGTTTCCACAATGATGACACATAGGGGCGGATCGAACATCGCCATGTGTTCGCCCACAAACGCGAACGCGAACAAGCTATGTTCGCTGTGAACCGTTCGCGAGCGAACAGTTCGGGACATCACTAATATTACATGCTACTTATTACTTAGTATAACCTTATGTATGTCCCATCAAGTCTACACATATTACATGTTACTTATTACTTAGTATAACCTTATGTATGTCCCATCAAGTCTACACATATTACATGATACTTATTACTTAGTATAACCTTATGCATGTCCCATCAAGTCTATACATATTACATGTTACTGTTTTCTTAGGATAGCCTTTTGCATGTCCCATCAAGTCTACACATATTACAAGTTACTGTTTTCTTAGGATAACCTTATATATGTCCCATCAAGTCTACACATATTACATGTTACTGTCTTCTTAGGATAACCTTGTATATGTCCTATCAAGTCTACACATATTACATGTTACTTATTACTTAGTATAGCCTTATGTATGTCCCATCAAGTCTACACATATTACATGTTACTTATTACTTAGTATAGCCTTATGTATGTCCCATCAAGTCTACACATATTACATGTTACGTATTACTTAGTATAGCCTTATGTATGTCCCATCAAGTCTACACATATTACATGTTACTTATTACTTAGGATAGCCTTATGTATGTCCCATCAAGTCTACACATATTACTGTTACTTATTACTTAGGATAGCCGTATGCATGTCACATCAAGTCTACACATATTACATGTTGCTGTTTTCTTAGGATAGCCTTGTATATTTCCCATCAAGTCTACATATTACATGTTACTGTTTTTTAGGATAACCCTATGCATGTCCCATCAAGTCTACACATATTACATGTTACTTATTACTTAGGATAGCCTTATGTATGTCCCATCAAGTCTACACATATTACATGTTACTTATTACTTAGGATAGCCTTATGCATGTCCCATCAAGTCTACACATATTACATGTTACTTATTACTTAGGATAGCCTTATGCATGTCCCATCAAGTCTATACATATTACATGTTACTTATTACTTAGTATAACCTTATGTATGTCCCATCAAGTCTACACATATTACATGTTACTTATTACTTAGGATAGCCTTATGCATGTCCCATCAAGTCTACACATATTACATGTTACTTATTACTTAGGATAGCCTTATGCATGTCCCATCAAGTCTACACATATTACATGTTACTTATTACTTAGTATAACCTTATGTATGTCCCATCAAGTCTACACATATTACATGTTACTTATTACTTAGGATAGCCTTATGCATGTCCCATCAAGTCTACACATATTACATGTTACTTATTACTTAGTATAGCCTTATGTATGTCCCATCAAGTCTACACATATTACATGTTACTTATTACTTAGGATAGCCTTATGCATGTCCCATCAAGTCTACACATATTACATTTTACTTATTACTTAGGATAGCCTTATGCATGTCGGATTATACATAAGACTATATACAACGCAGTGATGTTACCGCAACTGCAATATGTGCGTTGGGTAACTGTTTAATTCAACTTGTGTTATTTAAATGTAAAGCTGGGCACTTAATGTGTATGCATAACCATGTGTTTAAACTTAAGCTGGAGCTGTATATATGTACATGGGACCCCAATGATTACTAATGAAGAAGTATTTAATAAGAACCGTTATTATAAAATCAAGCTGCAAGATGTGCGCTTGAGAAATGTAAATAAGAATGGTCATTACTAAAAACCAATCTGCAAGATGTGCGTTTGGTAATTATTAGCAAAATCCTACCCTATGTGATAAACGTTGAATATTTACCTCCTGGTATTGCAACTTACTTTATCACAATTATGAATTGATAATATATGGTAATATAGCATTACCTTATCTCATGTAAAACTGGTTATTTACAGTTTGGCAACAAAGTTGCAATTACTTAGGACTGACATCCGATACATTGAAGTAACATAACTGCACTAGTAGAAATTAATCTGTTTGAGATTCACATATGTGAATCGAGTAAACTATAAGGATAAGCAGAGAGGTACAAAGTAACCAATTTGCAATTTTGCAATATTTTAACTCTGCTCGAGTGTGAGCAATACAGAGATTAGAAGGAACCTAATGGATGTTAACTAAGTACCATATCTCTCGGTCTCACACACAAGGGTCACAAATACAGGTGTAAAAGCATAACACAACCTTAACTTTTAGAACCTAACCTAATTTATCCTCTATGCTATACTGTTTTCTTAGGATAGCCTTTTGTATCTCACATAAAGTCTACACATATTACATGTTACTTATTACTTAGTATAACCTTATGCATGTCCCATCAAGTCTACACATATTACATTTTACTTATTACTTAGGGTAGCCTTATGCATGTCCCATCAAGTCTACACATATTACATGTTACTTATTACTTAGTATAACCTTATGCATGTCCCATCAAGTCTACACATATTACATTTTACTTATTACTTAGGGTAGCCTTATGCATGTCCCATCAAGTCTATACATATTACATGTTACTTATTACTTAGTATAGCCTTATGTATGTCCCATCAAGTCTACACATATTACATGTTACTTATTACTTAGTATAGCCTTATGTATGTCCCATCAAGTCTACACACATTACATGTTACTTATTACTCAGTATAACCTTATGCATGTCCCATCAAGTCTACACATATTACATGTTACTTATTACTTAGTATAGCCTTATGTATGTCCCATCAAGTCTACACATATTACATGTTACTTATTACTTAGTATAGCCTTATGTATGTCCCATCAAGTCTATACATATTACTGTTACTTATTACTTAGTATAACCTTATGCATGTCCCATCAAGTCTACACATATTACATATTACATGTTACTTATTACTTAGTATAGCCTTATGCATGTCCCATCAAGTCTACACATATTACATGTTACTTATTACTTAGTATAACCTTATGCATGTCCCATCAAGTCTACACATATTACATGTTACTTATTACTTAGTATAACCTTATGCATGTCCCATCAAGTCTACACATATTACATGTCACTTATTACTTATTATAGCCTTATGCATGTCCCATCAAGTCTACACATATTACATGTTACTTATTACTTAGTATAGCCTTATGTATGTCCCATCAAGTCTATACATATTACTGTTACTTATTACTTAGTATAACCTTATGTATGTCCCATCAAGTCTACACATATTACTGTTACTTATTACTTAGTATAACCTTATGCATGTCCCATCAAGTCTACACATATTACATGTTACTTATTACTTAGTATAACCTTATGCATGTCCCATCAAGTCTACACATATTACATGTTACTGTTTTCTTAGGATAGCCTTATGCATGTGTCATCAAGTCTACCCATATTTTACAGTTTTCTTAGGATAACCTTATATATGTCCCATCAAGTCTTTGTTACAGCTCACACCCACAGCAATATCTCTGAAAATCTCCCTGCAACTTCCAAGCTCACACCTACAGCAATATCTCTGAAAATCTCCCTGCAACTTCCAAGCTCACACCTACAGCAATATCTCTGAAAATCTACACACACTAGCCCTCCAAGCCTTCCACCCTGGTATTTACCTTTAATATACTGTATAAACACCTCCTAACAGCAATTAGGTGCAGCTGTTGCTAACAAACCAGGTTAGAGACAATAATTCACACTCACAGCCTCTGTACTGACATTTTACCATATTCTGTTACACTCTCCCAACCCTCATTTGCTTGCCACACACTTCACCCACTCTCAGTTTACCCTGCCTTATATCAGACTTATTTCCCTCACCTTTCGTGTCCATTACCTCTCCCTTAGATTGTAAGCTTGAGAGCCTTTCTACCTGCAGGACATTTTGTATTTAAAGTGAACTACTACTGATTGTGCTCAAGGGCAGGGCACTCCTCTCCTTTTGTATAACTCATTATTGCACCTACAACTGTAATGTACCCCAATACTGTACTTATTTGTTTGTGTATGTAATGCATCATTGTAATGTTTTACTATTACTTGTATAGCGCTGCGTAATCTGTTGGCGCTTTATAAATACCTGATAATAGTAATAATAAAAGTCTACACATATTACATAATACTGTTATTTAGGATAGCCGTATGCATGTCCCATCAAGTCTACACATATTACATGCTACTTATTACTTAGTATAGCCGTATGCATGTCCCATCAAGTCTACACATATTACATGCTACTTATTACTTAGTAAAGCCTTATGCATGTCCCATCAAGTCTACACATATTACATGTTACTTATTACTTAGTATAGCCTTATGCATGTCCCATCAAGTCTACATATATTACATGTTACTTATTACTTAGGATAGCCTTATGTATGTCCCATCAAGTCTACACATATTACATGTTACTTATTACTTAGTATAGCCTTATGTATGTCCCATCAAGTCTACACATATTACATGTTACTTATTACTTAGTATAGCCTTATGCATGTCCCATCAAGTCTACACATATTACATGTTACTTATTACTTAGGATAGCCTTATGTATGTCCCATCAAGTCTACACATATTACATGTTACTTATTACTTAGTATAGCCTTATGTATGTCCCATCAAGTCTACACATATTACATGTTACTTATTACTTAGGATAGCCTTATGTATGTACCATCAAGTCTACACATATTACATGTTACTTATTACTTAGTATAGCCTTATGCATGTCCCATCAAGTCTACACATATTACATGTTACTTATTACTTAGGATAGCCTTATGTATGTCCCATCAAGTCTACACATATTACATGTTACTTATTACTTAGGATAGCCTTATGTATGTCCCATCAAGTCTACATATATTACATGTTACTTATTACTTAGTATAGCCTTATGCATGTCCCATCAAGTCTACACATATTACATGTTACTTATTACTTAGTATAGCCTTATGCATGTCCCATCAAGTCTACATTACATGTTACTTATTACTTAGTCTAGCCTTATGTATGTCCCATCAAGTCTACACATATTACATGTTACTTATTACTTAGGATAGCCTTATGCATGTCCCATCAAGTCTACACAAATTACATGTTACTTATTACTTAGTATAGCCTTATGCATGTCCCATCAAGTCTACATTACATGTTACTTATTACTTAGTATAGCCTTATGCATGTCCCATCAAGTCTACACATATTGCATGTTACTTATTACTTAGGATAGCCTTATGTATGTCCCATCAAGTCTACACATATTACTGTTACTTATTACTTAGTATAACCTTATGTATGTCCCATCAAGTCTACACATATTACATGTTACTTATTACTTAGGATAGCCTTATGTATGTCCCATCAAGTCTACACATATTACATGTTACTTATTACTTAGGATAGCCTTATGTATGTCCCATCAAGTCTACACATATTACATGTAGTGATGTCGCGAACCTAAAAATTTCGGTTCGCGAACGGCGGACTCGAACTTCCGCAACTGTTCGCGAACGGGCGAACCGGGCGAACCGCCATTGACTTAAATAGGCAGGCAAACTTTAAAACCAACAGGGACTCTTTCTGGCCACAATAGTGATGGAAAAGTTGGGACTAACACCTGGACTGTGGCATGCCGGAGGGGGATCCATGGCAAAACTCCCATGGAAAATTACATAGTTGATGCAGAGTCTGTTTTTAAGCCATAAAGGGCATAAATCACCTAACATTCCTAAATTGTTTGGAATAACGTGCTTTAAAACATCAGGTATGATGTTGTATCGATCAGGTAGTGTAAGGGTTACGCCCGCTTCACAGTGACAGACCAAACTCCCCGTTTAAAGGGACAGTCTACACCAGAATTTGTATTGTTTTAAAAGATAGATAATCCCTTTATTACCCATTTCCCAGTTTTGCATAACTAACACATTTATAATAATATACTTTTAACCTCTGTGATTATCTTGTATCTAAGCCTCTGCAAACTGCCCCTTTTTTCAGTTCTTTTGACAGACTTGCAGTCTAGCCAATCAGTGCCTGCTCCCAGATAACTTCTCGTGCACGAGCACAGTGTTATCTATATGAAATGCGTTAACTAACACCCTCTAGTGGTGAAAAAATGTTAAAATGCAATCTGAAAGAGGTGGGCTTCAAGGTCTAAGAAATTAGCATATGAACCTACTAGGTTAAGCTTTCAACTAAGAATACCAAGAGAACAAAGCAAAATTGGTGATAAAAGTAAATTGGAAAATTGTTTAAAATTACATGCTCTATCTGAATCCTGAAAGTTTATTTTGGCCTAGACTGTCCCTTTAACGCACCGCAAACAACCGCAAACAGTCCATTTGCACAACCGCAAACTCCCCATTTGCACAAGGTTGGATACCAAGCTAGCCATGTCCCGTTCCTTGTCCTCACTGATGTCATTGAAGGTCTCTTCCTCCACCCAGCCACGTACAACACCAAGGGTCCCCGAAAGGTGACAACAAGCCCCCTGGGACCCAAACACAAAGGAAAATTGATATTTAGAATACCAAGATTCCCAAAGTATGCACTTGCAGCACTCTGGGCCCTGAACTAAGGGACGGAATATCCCAACAGGATTTTAAAATATAACCTTTATTGTAGAAATTTAAAAAACCAAATTGTTGGTTTATAACACACACAAAATACACTCCAGTACCGAGATCAGTGTAGTAGGTAGTTAGTAAGATCACTAAATATTAAGATTAGGCCTGTATAATATCACAGTTATAAGTGATCTCAAATATAACCCATAATAATCGCTAGTTTATATTCACTCAATGGCTTGCAGCAAACAAGCTAGAACAAAAATTATATTATAATCAGGATAAATTATGATCTGAGAATCTGAAATAGTGTTATAAGCTTAGACAGTTAAATACAAAGCTCAAAGATTATAAATAATATGTATATATCTATTGGTGTATCCAATGTAACTTTAGTTAATATACATATTAGTGGTGAGCTGAAGATTATATCAAGTAGGCTTATATTTCTGCCTGTATCTAAGCATCTATTAATGCAAAAAGTATTCGGTGTGCCTGTCTTATAACAGTGATCGAATGCTACTAACAGTAGCAATCACTCTGTCACTTTTGCTCTTATATAAGTAGGACACAAGATATGTGTTTGCTTGTAGCAGTAGAGTCACTATATTAAATGATAGAATATATTCTGTGTTAAAGCATATAAAATAGAAACCCCAATTTTCTGCTATAATTAATACAGCTCAAGGATGAGCAGTTTTCGATACAGTATATGTGACTGTAATTATTAATATTGATAGAATCAAAATATCCATTCACCATCCATTCAAGGATTAAATCCACTTATTGAAAAAAGTTAAACTCAACCTTGACTATATACAAGGTGATTGGATTGGTTAGTCAATATGGTTAATGCCACGAATATAACAGAGTTTACTTTAACCAACATTAAATGTTTATTCAATTCGTTTGGCCTTTTGATTCAATCACAACCTGCGTTTTGGGATTACGCTGAGTTTGGCGCAACCCGGGCTATATTCGATAAGTGTCTTACAGCTTGTTAGCACAGCTTCTATTAAATGTATTGGAAAATGTTATAGAGGTAATAGGTACTTGAGACTAGTACTAATTAAGAAATAAGAATAGCACTCTAGACTAAGTCTGGCACAACCCAGGCTAGTTGTAAAATTATTCATGTATAGTGAATTGAACCTGCTTATGTTACTATTCATGAAAGGTTTAATGCTCATATGATCGATAACTGATAGGTTCTATCACAGTTATAGCTTAGCTATTTACTAAATCTAACACAACCCAGGTGGTGTGTAAAATTAGTATTGCTATATTGGTTAGCACTGCTTATATTGTTGATACAATTTAAACTATGTCTGGCACAACCCAGATTAAATTAGTAATTGGTAGTTCTCAAAGCATATGGCAAATGCTGCAGGTCTCAAGCAGTTTAACAGTCATACAGTATTTCTTACATTCATTTGACATACATTTATCTATGTATATAAAAGCTATGTTAGCGGTAAGGCTAAGTCTGGCACAACCCAGGCTGTGTATTTTTTAGTATTACCAGTTAAATGCTGCAGTCAATGATTCTAAGTGAATCAATATAGCCGATGCTACGCTTCTCAGGTTATTCAACATTCATACGTGACTCATAGACTTAGTCAAACAATACTATTGAATGGATTATATTAGCCGTTAAATTAATTAGGCACAACCTAAGCTATTAGTAGATATTGAAGTTAGATGCTAGAATGGCAACTCGGTGTAACAATACAGATCATTATTAAAATGTGAACAGTGTTCACTCATCTAGAAAGACCCTGATAGTCTGTAATCATGCTGAGTATTGAAAGTGAACTTAGCGGCACATAGATACAAGGTACTGGGCACTTAAAATTAACACAAAAGATAGAGTGTGAACTCTTTTACTTAGGAGTTACTTATTACTTAGGATAGCCTTATGCATGTCCCATAAAGTCTACTCATATTACATGTTACTTATTACATAGTATAGCCTTATGTATGTCCCATCAAGTCTACACACATTACATGTTACTTATTACGTAGGATAGCCTTGTGTATGTCCCATCAAGTCTACACATATTACATGTTACTTATTACTTAGTATAGCCTTATGTATGTCCCATCAAGTCTACACATATTACATGTTACTTATTACTTAGTATAGCCTTCTGCATGTCCCATCAAGTCTACACATATTACATGTTACTTATTACTTAGTATAACCTTATGTATGTCCCATCAAGTCTACACATATTAAATGTTACTTATTAATTAGGATAACCTTATGTATGTCCCATCAAGTCTACATATATTCGATGTTACTTATTACATAGTATAGCCTTATGTATGTCCCATCAAGTCTACACATATTACATGTTACTTATTACGTAGCATAGACTTGTGTATGTCCCATCAAGTCTACACATATTACATGTTACTTATTACGTAGCATAGACTTGTGTATGTCCCATCAAGTCTACACATAATACATGTTACTTATTACTTAATATAGCCTTATGTATGTCCCATCAAGTCTACACATATTACATGTTACTTATTACTTAGGATAGCCTTATGCATGTCCCATCAAGTCTACACATATTACATGTTACTTATTACTTAGTATAGCCTTATGTATGTCCCATCAAGTCTACACATATTACATGTTACTTATTACTTAGGATAGCCTTATGCATGTCTCATCAAGTCTACACATATTACATGTTACTTATTACTTAGTATAGCCTTATGTATGTCCCATCAAGTCTACACATATTACATGTTACTTATTACATAGTATAGCCTTATGGATGACCCATCAAGTCTACACATATTACATGTTACTGTTTCTTAGGATAGCCTTATGCATGTCCCATCAAGTCTGCACATATTACATGTTACTTATTACTTAGGATAACCTTATGTATGCCCCATCAAGTCTACACATATTACATGTTACTTATTACTTAAGATAGCCTTATGCATGTCCCATCAAGTCTACACATATTACATGTTACTTATTACTTAGCATAGCCTTATGTATGTCCCATCAAGTCTACACATATTACATGTTACTTATTACTTAGTATAGCCTTATGTATGTCCCATCAAGTCTACACATATTACATGTTACTTATTACTTAGCATAGCCTTATGTATGTCCCCTCAAGTCTACACATATTACATGTTACTTATTACTTAGTATAGCCTTATGCATGTCCCATCAAGTCTACACATATTACATGTTACTTATTACTTAGTATAGCCTTATGCATGTCCCATCAAGTCTACACATATTACATGTTACTTATTACTTAGTATAGCCTTATGTATGTCCCATCAAGTCTACACATATTACATGTTACTTATTACTTAGGATAGCCTTATGCATGTCACATCAAGTCTACACATATTACATGTTACTTATTACTTAGGATAGCCTTATGCATGTCCCATCAAGTCTACACATATTACATGTTACTTATTACTTAGTATAGCCTTATGTATGTCCCATCAAGTCTACCCATATTACATGTTACTTATTACTTAGGATAGCCTTATGCATGTCCCATCAAGTCTACACATATTACATGTTACTTATTACTTAGTATAGCCTTATGTATGTCCCATCAAGTCTACACAAATTACATGTTACTTATTACGTAGCATAGACTTGTGTATGTCCCATCAAGTCTACACATATTACATGTTACTTATTACTTAGTATAGCCTTATGTATGTCCCATCAAGTCTACACATATTACATGTTACTTATTACTTAGTATAGCCTTATGCATGTCCCATCAAGTCTACACATATTACTGTTACTTATTACTTAGTATAGCCTTATGTATGTCCCATCAAGTCTACCCATATTACATGTTACTTATTACTTAGGATAGCCTTATGTATGTCCCATCAAGTCTACACATATTACATGTTACTTATTACTTAGTATAGCCTTATGTATGTCCCTTCAAGTCTACACATATTACATGTTACTTATTACTTAGGATAGCCTTATGCATGTCTCATCAAGTCTACACATATTACATGTTACTTATTACTTAGTATAGTCTTATGTATGTCCCATCAAGTCTACACATATTACATGTTACTTATTACATAGTATAGCCTTATGTATGACCCATCACGTCTACACATATTACATGTTACTGTTTCTTAGGATAGCCTTATGCATGTCCCATCAAGTCTACACATATTACATGTTACTTATTACTTAGGATAACCTTATGTATGCCCCATCAAGTCTACACATATTACATGTTACTTATTACTTAAGATAGCCTTATGCATGTCCCATCAAGTCTACACTTATTACATGTTACTTATTACTTAGTATAGCCTTATGTATGTCCCCTCAAGTCTACACATATTACATGTTACTTATTACTTAGTATAGCGTTATGTATGTCCCATCAAGTCTACACATATTACATGTTACTTATTACTTAGTATAGCCTTATGTATGTCCCATCAAGTCTACACATATTACATGTTACTTATTACATAGTATAGCCTTATGCATGTCTCATCAAGTCTACACATATTACTGTTACTTATTACTTAGGATAGCCTTATGCATGTCTCATCAAGTCTACACATATTACATGTTACTTATTACTAAGGATAGCCTTATGCATGTCACATCAAGTCTACACATATTACATGTTACTTATTACTTAGGATAGCCTTATGCATGTCACATCAAGTCTACACATATTACATGTTACTTATTACTTAGGATAGCCTTATGCATGTCACATCAAGTATACACATATTACATATTACTTAATACTTAGGATAGCGTTATGCAAGTCCCATCAAGTCTACACATATTACTGTTTTCTTACGGCTAGATTTGGAGTTTGGCGGCCAAGGGGGTGCGTTAGCTACGCGGGCTTTTTTCTGGCCGCACCATAAAAATAACTCTGGTATTGAGAGTCCAAAAAAATGCTGCGTTAGGCTCCAAAAAAGGAGCGTAGAGCATTTTTACCGCAAATGCAACTCTCGATACCAGAGTTGCTTACGGACGCGGCCAGCCTCAAAAACGTGCTCGTGCACGATTCCCCCATAGGAAACAATGGGGCAGTTTGAGCTGAAAAAAAACCTAACACCTGCAAAAAAGCCGCGTTCAGCTCCTAACGCAGCCCCATTGTTTCCTATGGGGAAACACTTCCTACGTCTGCACCTAACACTCTAACATGTACCCCGAGTCTAAACACCCCTAACCTTACACTTATTAACCCCTATTCTGCCGCTCCCGCTATCGCTGACCCCTGCATATTATTATTAACCCCTAATCTGCCGCTCCGTAAACCGCCGCTACTTACATTATCCCTATGTACCCCTAATCTGCTGCCCCTAACACCGCCGACCCCTATATTATATTTATTAACCCCTAATCTGCCCCCCTCAACGTCGCCACCACCTACCTACACTTATTAACCCCTAATCTGCCGAGCGGACCTGAGCGCTACTATAATAAAGTTATTAACCCCTAATCCGCCTCACTAACCCTATCATAAATAGTATTAACCCCTAATCTGCCCTCCCTAACATCGCCGACACCTAACTTCAATTATTAACCCCTAATCTGCCTACCGGAGCTCACCGCTACTATAATAAATGGATTATTCCCTAAAGCTAAGTCTAACCCTAACACTAACACCCCCCTAAATTAAATATAATTTAAATCTAACGAAATTAATTAACTCTTTTTAAATAAATTATTCCTATTTAAAGCTAAATACTTACCTGTAAAATAAATCCTAATATAGCTACAATATAAATTATAATTACATTGTAGCTATTTTAGGATTAATATTTATTTTACAGGCAACTTTGTAATTATTTTAACCAGGTACAATAGCTATTAAATAGTTAAGAACTATTTAATAGTTACCTAGTTAAAATAATAACAAAATTACCTGTAAAATAAATCCTAACCTAAGTTACAATTAAACCTAACACTATACTATCATTAAATTAATTAAATAAAATACCTACAATTACCTACAATAAAACCTAACACTACACTATCAATAAATAAATTAAATACAATTCCTACAAATAACTACAATGAAATAAACTAACTAAAGTACAAAAAATAAAAAAGAACTAAGTTACAAAAAATAAAAAAATATTTACAAACATCAGAAAAATATTACAACAATTTTAAACTAATTACACCTACTCTAAGCCCCCTAATAAAACAACAAAGCCCCCCAAAATAAAAAAATGCCCTACCCTATTCTAAATTACTAAAGTTAAAAGCTCTTTTACCTTACCAGCCCTGAACAGGGCCCTTTGCAGGGCATGCCCCAAGAAATTCAGCTCTTTTGCCTGTAAAAAAAAACATACAATACCCCCCCCCCCCCCAACATTACAACCCACCACCCACATACCCCTAATCTAACCCAAACCCCCCTTAAATAAACCTAACACTAAGCCCCTGAAGATCTTCCTACCTTGTCTTCACCTCACCAGGTATCACCGATCCGTCCTGGCTCCAAAATCTTCATCCAACCCAAGCGGGGGCTGGCGATCCATCATCCGGTGCTGAAGAGGTCCAGAAGAGGCTCCAAAGTCTTCATCCTATCCGGGAAGAAGAGTAGATCCGGACCGGCAACCATCTTCTTCCAAGCGGCATCTTCTATCTTCATCCGATGACGACCGGCTCCATCCTGAAGACCTCCAGCGCGGATCCGTCCTCTACTTCCGACGACTTCCCGACGAATGACGGTTCCTTTAAGGGACGTCATCCAAGATGGCGTCCCTCGAATTCCGATTGGCTGATAGGATTCTATCAGCCAATCGGAATTAAGGTAGGAAAATTCTGATTGGCTGATGGAATCAGCCAATCAGAATCAAGTTCAATCCGATTGGCTGATCCAATCAGCCAATCAGATTGAGCTCGCATTCTATTGGCTGTTCCGATCAGCCAATAGAATGCGAGCTCAATCTGATTGGCTGATTGGATCAGCCAATCGGATTGATCTTGATTCTGATTGGCTGATTCCATCAGCCAATCAGAATATTCCTACCTTAATTCCGATTGGCTGATAGAATCCTATCAGCCAATCGGAATTCGAGGGACGCCATCTTGGATGACGTCATTTAAAGGAACCGTCATTCGTCGTTCAGTCGTCGGGCCGGATGGATGTTCCGCGTAGGAGGTCTTCAGGATGCTGCCGCTTCGCTCCGGATGGAAGACCATAGAAGATGCCGCCTGGATGAAGACTTCAATCGGATGGAAGACCTCTTCTGCCCCGCTTGGATGAAGACTTCGACCGGATCATGGACCTCTTCAGCCCCCCGCTTGGGCTTGGATCAGGACATCGGAGGAGCTCTTCTGGACCGATCGGAGAACCTGGCAGGGTGAAGACAAGGTAGGAAGATCTTCAGGGGCTTAGTGTTAGGTTTATTTAAGGGGGGTTTGGGTTAGATTAGGGGTATGTGGGTGGTGGGTTGTAATGTTGGGGGTGGGGGTATTGTATGTTTTTTTTTTACAGGCAAAAGAGCTGAACTTCTTGGGGCATGCCCCGCAAAGGGCCCTGTTCAGGGCTGGTAAGGTAAAAGAGCTTTTAATTTAGTAATTTAGAATAGGGTAGGGCATTTTTTTATTTTGGGAGGCTTTGTTATTTTATTAGGGGGCTTAGAGTAGGTGTAATTAGTTTAAAATTGTTGTAATATTTTTCTTATGTTTGTAAATATTTTTTTATTTTTTGTAACTTAGTTCTTTTTTATTTTTTGTACTTTAGTTAGTTTATTTCATTGTAGTTATTTGTAGATATTGTATTTAATTAATTTATTGATAGTGTAGTGTTAGGTTTAATTGTAGGTAATTGTAGGAATTGTATTTAATTAATTTATTGATAGTGTAGTGTTAGGTTTAATTAGAACTTAGGTTAGGATTTATTTTACAGGTGATTTTGTAATTATTTGAACTAGGTAACTATTAAATAGTTCTTAACTATTTAATAGCTATTGTACCTGGTTAAAATAAATACAAAGTTGCCTGTAAAATAAATATTAATCCTAAAATAGCTACAATGTAATTATAATTTATATTGTAGCTATATTAGGATTTATTTTACAGGTAAGTATTTAGCTTTAAATAGGAATAATTTATTTAATAAGAGTTAATTAATTTCGTTAGATTTAAATTATATTTAACTTAGGGGGGTGTTAGTGTTAGGGTTAGACTTAGCTTTAGGGGTTAATCCATTTATTACAGTAGCGGTGAGCTCCGGTCGGCAGATTAGGGGTTAATAATTGAAGTTAGGTGTCGGCGATGTTAGGGAGGGCAGATTAGGGGTTAATACTATTTATGATAGGGTTAGTGAGGCGGATTAGGGGTTAATACATTTATTATAGTAGCGGTGCGGTCCGCTCGGCAGATTAGGGGTTAATAAGTGTAGGCAGGTGGCGGCGACGTTGTGGGGGGCAGGTTAGGGGTTAATAAATATAATATAGGGGTCGGCGGTGTTAGGGGCAGCAGATTAGGGGTACATAAGGATAACGTAGTTGGCGGTCGGCAGATTAGGGGTTAAAAAAAAAATTCGAGTGGCGGCGATGTGGGGGGACCTCAGTTTAGGGGTACATAGGTAGTTTATGGGTGTTAGTGTACTTTAGGGTACAGTAGTTAAGAGCTTTATGAACCGGCGTTAGCCCAGAAAGCTCTTAACTCCTGCTTTTTTTCTGCGGCTGGAGTTTTGTCGTTAGATGTCTAACGCTCACTTCAGAAACGACTCTAAATACCGGAGTTAGAAAGATCCCATTGAAAAGATAGGATACGCAATTGACGTAAGGGGATCTGCGGTATGGAAAAGTCGCGGCTGAAAAGTGAGCGTTAGACCTTATTTTCAGTGACTCCAAATACCGGCGGTAGCCTAAAACCAGCGTTAGGAGCCTCTAACGCTGGTTTTCACGGCTACCGCCAAACTCTAAATCTAGCCGTTAGGATAGCCTTATGCATGTCCCATCAAGTCTACACATATTACATAATACTGTTTTTTCTTAGGAAAGCCTGATGCATGTCCCATCAAGTCTACACATATTATATGTTACTGTTTTCTTAGGATAGCCTTATGCATGTCCCATCAAGTCTACACATATTACATGTTACTGTTTTCTTAGGATAACCTTATATATGTTCCATCAAGTCTACACATATTACATGTTAGTTATTACTTAGTATAGCCTTATGTTTGTCCCATCAAGTCTACACTTATTACATGTTACTTATTACTTAGGATAGCCTTATGTATGTCCCATCAAGTCTACACATATTACATGTTACTTATTACTTAGGATAGCCTTATGTATGTCCCATCAAGTCTACACATATTACATGTTAGTTATTACTTAGGATAGCCTTATGCATGTCCCATCAAGTCTACACATATTACATGTTACTTATTACTTAGTATAGCCTTATGTATGTCCCATCAAGTCTACACATATTACATTTTACTTATTACTTAGGGTAGCCTTATGCATGTCCCATCAAGTCTACACATATTACATAATACTATTTTTTCTTAGGATAGCCTTATGCATGTCCCATCAAGTCTACACATATTACATGTTACTGTTTTCTTAGGATAACCTTATATATGTCCCATCAAGTCTACACATATTACATGTTACTGTTTTCTTAGGCTAACCTTTTGCATGTCATATCAAGTCTATACATATTACATGTTACTGTTATTTAGGATAACCTTATGCATGTTCCATCAAGTCTACACATATTACATGTTACTTATTACTTAGTATAGCCTTATGTTTGTCCCATCAAGTCTACACTTATTACATGTTACTTATTACTTAGGATAGCCTTATGTATGTCCCATCAAGTCTACACATATTACATGTTACTTATTACTTAGGATAGCCTTATGTATGTCCCATCAAGTCTACACATATTACATGTTACTTATTACTTAGTATAGCCTTATGCATGTCCCATCAAGTCTACACATATTACATGTTAGTTATTACTTAGGATAGCCTTATACATGTCCCATCAAGTCTACACATATTACATGTTACTTATTACTTAGTATAGCCTTATGTATGTCCCATCAAGTCTACACATATTAAATGTTACTTATTACTTAGGATAGCCTTATGCATGTCCCATCAAGTCTACACATATTACATAATACTGTTTTTTCTTAGGATAGCCTTATGCATGTCCCATCAAGTCTACACATATTACATTTTACTTATTACTTAGGGTAGCCTTATGCATGTCCCATCAAGTCTACACATGTTACATTTTACTTATTACTTAGATAGCCTTATGCATGTCACATCAAGTCTACACATATTACATGTTACTTATTACTTAGTGTAGCCTTATTAGTGATGTCGCGAATAGTTCGCCGGCGAATAGTTCCCGGCGAACATAGCATGTTCGCGTTCACCGCGGCGGGCGAACATATGCGATTTTCGATCCGCCCCCTATTCTTTATCATTGAGTAAACTTTGACCCTCTACCTCACAGTCAGAAGACACATTACAGCCAATCAGCAGCAGACACTCACTCCCAGACCCTCCCACCTCCTGGACAGCATCCATTTTAGATTCATTTGGAAGCTGCATTCTTAGTGAGAGGAGGGACAGTGTAGCTGCTGCTGATTTAATAGGGAAATCGATAGCTAGGCTAGTGTATTCAGTGTCCACTACAGTCCTGAAGGACTCATCTGATCTCTGCTGTAAGGACAGCACCCCAAAAAGCCCTTTTTAGGGTTAGAACATCAGTCTGCTTTTTTTTTTTTTTCCCTGTGTAATCTAATTGCAGTTGCCTGCCTGCCAGCGTGTGTCAGGCTTACAGCGTATACTGTGCCCACTTGCCCAGTGCCACCACTCATATCTGATGTAACAGTGTACATTTAAAAAAACAACAACACTTTTTTGACTGTGAAATAATAGCAGACAGCTGCCAGTACCCAAGATGGCCGCCAATAAGGCAGATGGGGAGGGTTAGAGAGCTGTTTTGGGGGGATCAGGGAGGTTGGGGGCTAAGGGGGGATGCTACACCACAGCATATGTAAATATGCTAAAAAAAAAAAAAAATTTAAAAAACCTTTTATTTTAGTACTGGCAGACTTTCTGCCAGTACTTAAGATGGCGGGGACAATTGTGGGGTGGGGGAGGGAAGGGAGCTGTTTGGGAGGGATCAGGGGGTCTGATGTGTCAGGTGGGAGGCTGATCTCTACACTAAAGCTAAAATTAACCCTGCAAGCTCCCTACAAACTACCTAATTAACCCCTTCACTGCTAGCCATAATACACGTGTGATGCGCAGCAGCATTTAGCGGCCTTCTAATTACCAGAAAGCAACGCCAAAGTCATATATGTCTGCTATTTCTGAACAAAGGGGATCCCAGAGAAGCATTTACAACCATTTGTGCCATAATTGCACAAGCTGTTTGTAAATAATTTCAGTGAGAAACCTAAAATTGCAAATTTTTTTTAGTTTTTTTTAAATTTGATCACATTTGGCGGTGAAATGGTGGCATGAAATATACCAAAATGAGCCTAGATCAATACTTTAGGTTGTCTACTACACTACACTTAAGCTAAAATTAACTCTACAAGCTCCCTACATGCTCCCTCATTAACCCCTTCACTGCTGGGCATAAAACAAGTGTGTTGCGCAGTGGCATTTAGCAGCCTTCTAATTACCAAAAAGCAACGCCAAAGCCATATAAGTCTGCTATAATAGCATGTCTCGCACACAGTGTTGGGGCAAGGGTCCATCTGACCACTGATACCTGGTTTGCAAAGCATGGTCACAGGGCAGGTATATCACCTACACTGCGCACTGTGAAGCGGGCGTAACCCTTACACTACCTGATCGATACAACATCATACCTGATGTTTTAAAGCACGTTATTCCAAACAATTTAGGAATGTTAGGTGATTTATGCCCTTTATGGATTAAAACCAGACTGCATCAACTATGTAATTTTCCAAGGGAGTTTTGCCATGGATCCCCTCCAGCAAGCCATAGTCCAGGTGTTAGTCCCCTTGAAACAACTTTTCCATCACTATTGTGGCCAGAAAGAGTCCCTGTGGGTTTTAAAATTCGCCTGCCTATTGAAGTCTATGGCGGTTCGCCCGGTTCGCCCGTTCGCGAACTTTTGCGGAAGTTCGCGTTCGCCGTTCATGAACCCAAATTTTTAGGTTTGCGACATCTCTAAGTCTTATGCATGTCCCATCAAGTCTACACATATTACATATTACTTATTACTCAGTATAACCTTATGCATGTCCCATCAAGTTTACACATATTACATTTTACTTATTACTTAGTATAGCCTTATGTATGTCCCATCAAGTCTACACATATTACATGTTACTTATTACTTAGTATAGCCTTATGCATGTCCCATCAAGTCTACACATATTACATTTTACTTATTACTTAGTATAGCCTTATGTATGTCCCATCAAGTCTACACATATTACATGTTACTTATTACTCAGTATAACCTTATGCATGTCCCATCAAGTTTACACATATTACATTTTACTTATTACTTAGTATAGCCTTATGCATGTCCCATCAAGTCTACACATATTACATGTTACTTATTACTTAGTATAGCCTTATGCATGTCCCATCAAGTTTACACATATTACATTTTACTTATTACTTAGTATAGCCTTATGTATGTCCCATCAAGTCTACACATATTACATGTTACTTATTACTTAGTATAGCCTTATGCATGTCCCATCAAGTCTACACATATTACTGTTACTTATTACTTAGTATAGCCTTATGCATGTCCCATCAAGTCTACACATATTACATGTTACTTATTACTTAGGATAGCCTTATGCATGTCCCATCAAGTCTACACATATTACATGTTACTTATTACTTAGTATAGCCTTATGCATGTCCCATCAAGTCTACACATATTAAATGTTACTTATTACTTAGTATAACCTTATGCATGTCCCATCAAGTCTACACATATTACATGTTACTTATTACTTAGTATTGCCTTATGTATGTCCCATCAAGTCTACCCATATTACATGTTACTTATTACTTAGTATAGCCTTATGTATGTCCCATCAAGTCTACACATATTACATGTTACTTATTACTTAGTATAGCCATATGTATGTCCCATCAAGTCTACACATATTACATGTTACTTATTACTTAGTATAGCCTTATGTATGTCCCATCAAGTCTACACATATTACATGTTACTTATTACTTAGTATAGCCATATGTATGTCCCATCAAGTCTACACATATTACATGTTACTGTTTTCTTAGCATAGCCTTATGTATGTCCCATCAAGTCTACACATATTACTGTTACTTATTACTTAGTATAGCCTTATGCATGTCCCATCAAGTCTACATATATTACATGTTACTTATTACTTAGTATAGCCTTATGTATGTCCCATCAAGTCTACACACATTACATGTTACTTATTACTTAGGATAGCCTTATGTATGTCCCATCAATTCTACACATATTACTGTTACTTATTACTTAGTATAGCCTTATGTATGTCCCATCAAGTCTACACATATTACATGTTACTTATTACTTAGCATAGCCTTATGCATGTCCTATCAAGTCTATACATATTACATGTTACCTATTACTTAGTATAGCCTTATGTATGTCCCCTCAAGTCTACACATATTACATGTTACTTATTACGTAGGATAGCCTTGTGTATATCCCATCAAGTCTACACATATTACTGTTACTTATTACTTAGTATAGCCTTATGCATGTCCCATCAAGTCTATACATATTACATGTTACTTATTACTTAGTATAGCCTTATGTATGTCCCATCAAGTCTACACATATTACATGTTACTTATTACTTAGGATAGCCTTATGCATGTCCCATCAAGTCTACACATATTACATGTTACTTATTACTTAGGGTAGCCTTATGCATGTCCCATCAAGTCTGCACATATTACATGTTACTTATTACTTAGTATAACCCTATGCATGCTTACATTTTACTGTTTTCTTAGGATAGCCTTATGTATTTCCCATCAAGTCTACACATATTACATAATACTGTTTTTTCTTAGGATAGCCTTATGCATGTCCCATCAAGTCTACCCATATTACATGTTACTTATTACTTAGGATAGCCTTATGCATGTCCCATCAAGTCTACACATATTACATAATACTGTTTTTTCTTAGGATAGCCTTATGCATGTCCCATCAAGTCTACCCATATTACATGTTACTTATTACTTAGGATAGCCTTATGCATGTCCCATCAAGTCTACACATATTACATAATACTGTTTTTTCTTAGGATAGCCGTATGCATGTCCCATCAAGTCTACCCATATTACATGTTACTTATTACTTAGGATAGCCTTATGCATGTCCCATCAAGTCTACACATATTACATGTTACTTATTACTTAGGATAGCCTTATGCATGTCCCATCAAGTCTACACATATTACATGTTACTTATTACTTAGGATAGCCTTATGTATGTCCCATCAAGTTTACACATATTACTGTTACTTATTACTTAGTATAGCCCTATGTATGTCCCATCAAGTCTACACATATTACATGTTACTGATTACTTAGTATAACCCTATGCATGTCCCATCAAGTTTACACATTTTATATGTTACTTTTCTTAGGATAGCCTTATGCATGTCCCATCAAGTCTACACATATTACATGTTACTTATTACTTAGGATAGTCTTATGCATGTCCCATCAAGTCTACACATATTACATGTTACTTATTACTTAGGATAGTCTTATGCATGTCCCATCAAGTCTATACATATTACATGATACTGTTTTCTTAGGATAGCCTTATGCATGTCCCATCAAGCCTACACATATTACATGTTACTTATTACATAGTATAGCCTTATGCATGTCCCATCAAGTCTACACATATTACATGATACTGTTATTTAGGATAACCTTATGCATGTCCGGTCAAGTCTACACAAATTACATGTTACTTATTACTTAGGATAGCCTTATGTATGTCCCATCAAGTCTATACATATTACATGTTACTTATTACTTAGGATAGCCTTATGCATGCCCCATCAAGTCTACACATATTACATGTTACTTATTACGTAGGATAACCTTATGCATGTCCCATCAAGTCTACACATATTACATGTTACTTATTACTTAGGATAGCCTTGTGTATGTCCCATCAAGTCTACACATATTACATGTTACTTATTACTTAGTATAGCCTTATGTATGTCCGGTCAAGTCTACACATATTACTGTTACATATTACTTAGTATAGCCTTATGTATGTCCCCATCAAGTCTACACATATTACATGTTACTTATTACTTAGTATAGCCTTATGCATGTCCCATCAAGTCTACACATATTACTGTTACTTATTACTTAGTATAACCTTATGCATGTGCCATCAAGTCTACACATATTACATGTTACTTATTATTTAGTATAGCCTTATGCATGTCCCATCAAGTCTACACATATTACATGTTACTTATTACTTAGTATAACCTTATGCATGTGCCATCAAGTTTACACATATTACATGTTACTTATTACTTAGTATAGCCTTATGTATGTCCCATCAAGTCTACACACATTATATGTTACTTATTACTTAGTATAGCCTTATGCATGTCCCATCAAGTCTACACATATTACATGTTACTTATTACTTAGTATAGCCTTATGCATGTCCCATCAAGTCTACACATATAACTGTTACTTATTACTTAGTATAACCTTATGCATGTGCCATCAAGTCTACACATATTACATGTTACTTATTATTTAGTATAGCCTTATGCATGTCCCATCAAGTCTACACATATTACTGTTACTTATTACTTAGTATAACCTTATGCATGTGCCATCAAGTTTACACATATTACATGTTACTTATTATTTAGTATAGCCTTATGCATGTCCCATCAAGTCTACACATATTACTGTTACTTATTATTTAGTATAACCTTATGCATGTGCCATCAAGTCTACACATATTACATGTTACTTATTATTTAGTATAGCCTTATGCATGTCCCATCAAGTCTACACATATTACATGTTACTTATTACTTAGTATAGCCTTATGTATGTCCCATCAAGTCTACACATATTACTGTTACTTATTACTTAGTATAACCTTATGCATGTTCCATCAAGTCTACACATATTACATGTTACTTATTACTTAGTATAGCCTTATGCATGTCCCATCAAGTCTACACATATTACATGCCTCTTATTTCTTAGAATAGCCTTTTGAATTGTGTTTACCACACCACCTCTATTGGATGTTTATAGCATAAATCAGCCTCCCTTTCTGTATAAAATGCTTCCTTACATTTTTTCTGAATCTGCTACCCTCTAAGTTAAAGGGACAGTCAACGTAAACATTGTTATTGTTTAAAAAGATAGATAATGCCTTTACTACCAATTCCCCTGCTTTACACATCCAAAATTGTCATATTAATATACTTTATAACCTTTAAACCTCTAAAATTTCTGCCTGTTTCTAAGCCACTAAAGACAGCGGCTTGTCACATGCTTTTTTATTAGCTTTTCACAACAGGGGAGTGCTAGTTCTTTTGAGCCATATAGATAACATTTTGCTCACGCCCGTGGGTTGCGCACAACACAGCACTAATTGGCTTAAATGCAAGTCAATAGATAATAAATAAAGTCATGTGATCAGGGGGCTGTCAGAATATGCCTAGATCTAAGTTAATCACAGAGGTAAAAAGTGTATTAATATAACCATGTTTTCTGTGAAAAACTGGGGAATGGAGCTGACTGGCAGCAGACAACAAGAGCTCTGTGTCTTCCTACTAAAAAAGCTGCTTTTTCTCATCTGATCTTGCTGCCAGTCGGCCCCCCACAGATTCTTGTCTTGCTAGGGGACATACCTTGGTCATCGCTAGCCGACACATTCATTGTGAAGGGCTCAACACTCGCCCTTGCCCCGGTTGTGCAACGCAACTTGCTGACCACCCGGCTGATACGCCGCAGGAGATCCGACTAAGATTCAACCACACCACCACGCTATTAACCTCAGAGAGTGACAAGAGGCAACTACCTGTGCTATCCAGTAACGGGCCTTGGCAAACAGCCACTTCTCCTGTCCATGTGGGTGGCGGTTGGGCCGCATCGCGACCTGAAACTTCCCTGGATTTTGCAAGTAGGTGGAGTGACTGACTTCACCCTGCATACATTAATACCAAGGCTTAATCGTCAATACTGCACTGAGGAATACATTTTGCAGACCCAGCTGACAGGCTCTGTAACACAGCTTTCATTGTGCTAACACCCGGTCTCCAATGAGGTACTGTATTGACTGCTGCACAGTAGGGCCCTAAGGACAGACAAAATCCTAGTGGGGGGACACTTGTTATTGGTTATTTGATATAATACTAAAGGGCTTCATAGTCTTATATGAGCTGCCATTGCTGCATGGTACTTGCACTGCACATAAATATCTACAGAGAGCCCAACCTTTATTAACCCCACTGTGATACCTCTTTGGCCTATAACCATATTGCTGGAACACTTAAAGGGACAGTCTACACCAGAATTTTTATTGTTTTAAAAGATAGATAATCCCTTTATTACCCATTCCCCAGTTTTGCATAACCAACACAGTTATATTAATATACTTTTAACCTCTGTGATTATCTTGTATCTAAGCCTCTGCAAACTGCCACTTTATTTCAGTTCTTTTGACAGACTTGCAGTTTAGCCAATCAGTGTCTGCTCGCAGATAACTTCACGTGCACGAGCACAGTGTTATCTATATGAAACACAAGAACTAACACCCTCTAGTGGTGAAAAACTGTTAAAATGCATTCTGAAAAGAGGGGCATATGAACCTCCTAGGTTAAGCTTTGAACTAAGAATACCAAGAGAACAAAGCAAAATTGGTGATATAAGTAAATTGGGAAATTGTTTAAAATTACATGCCCTATCTGAATCATGAAAGTTTATTTTGGCCTAGACTGTCCCTTTAAATTGGGGCTGTCTGGTGGAGTTTCATCTCCTACCTCTAATATTCACATGAAAGTGGATCAATATTTCCAGAAGTTACACACCACCCAAGAAAATAAAATGAGTCACAAAGCTAAAGCAGTGGACAAAAGAATGCACCATGTGGCTGATATACACTCAGATATCTCTCAATATCCTGACCCCTCTAGCTCGCAGGGTGGGGATCATTCTGGACCTTATGCAGGACTTAAAATCCTTTTTTCTACCTAAGATTGACTCCTTGCAGGCAGGGGCCGATAATTTAACCAGTGAGGTACGACATTTTTCCTTCCGCCTAACAACTGCAGAGAATCGCATCTCAGATGTAGAAGACCGACAGTCTAGTGCAGATGTTTCTATCAAACAGATTTTGAGGCAAAACCAACTTCTTCTGGATAGGGTCGAGGACCTTGAAAATCGGAGCCGCCGCAATAATCTTTGTAATGTTTGCATCCCTGAAGTGATCTAAGGCAAGGCTCTTATGGAATTTGTGGCACTGACTTTCCCTAAACTGCTGGGTGTCCACGCTGATCATCTCCCTATAGATGTGGAGAGGGCCCACAGGGTGGGCCCTGACACCCTTCTGAACACCAGCAGCAAGCCCAGACAGGTTATTTTCAAATGTTTACATTTTCAAGAGAAGATCCGGATTCTCCATGCCTACCGTATACAAAAATATGACTCCCACCGCCTGCTGCTATTTCAAGACTACTCAATGGAGGTCACCAGGAGGCGAAAGGACTTCGCTCCACACTGTACAAAACTGTACGAACAGGGCCGGCAAGTGGCTTTGTTATATCCTGCCAAGCTTCGACTGATGACCGCCTCTGGCCCTAAGTATCTTCATTCCCCACAGGCGCTGGAGGCCTTCCTGGCTACAGAAAAGAACACTGCAGTCACTTGAGTGACTGAGGATGCTATACCTTGGGACTATGCCTTATCCTGTGGATATCCACTGCTACATGGACAGATATGTATATCATGTTTGTGCTATTATTGATGTTGTTTATTGAGATAATGATGTATAATACCCTTTACAGGTTGCCTAGTTTGAGTAAGAAGGAACAAGTTACTGTTCTTCATTTGTTGTTAGTTTTAAAGTTATGAAAGCTGTTTATTTCAAGTTTAATGACAATTTCCTATCATCCTTGATTCATATATGGGGTTTCGGTTATTGTAACTTCCCGCATTCTGGCCCCTTAAGTTCTTTTCCCTCACTTATATCATGGATGTAAGGACACTAACTACTGTTGTTAGTTGTTTACTTGTTCTAAATGTTATGAATGTTGTTTACTTAAGACCTAGCGATCACCTCTTCCCGCCCAAGATTAATGCATGGGGTCTCAGACAAAGGAGATTTCCATAAGGGTAAAAGGCCTAGCTGGTCGCTACCAGATAAGGTGGACATATATAACATAGTAACTTAACCTTAAACTAAAACCATGAATAAAATACTGACACGAAAGTGGAGGGTAAAACCATTGCTGGCAATTTTATTTAAATAGAACTTTAAACAAACAACCGTAAAACCGGCTGCAAACTTGGATGGCGGCAAGTGAGATCTAAATTAGCCTCAACACGACAGGAGGTCAATGGCCAAGGGCAGCAGCTAAGGAACACTCCACTCGGGATAGAGGCAATGAGGTTGTCAGGAGTTGCAAAAACCCAAAAACAAAGGCGGGGCTCCTCGGAATTACCTAAGGCGTTGCCCGGCCTTTGCCGTCTGGTCATTACTCCACCCCAACCTCTCTATCTGCAAATGGAACAGGCCATGACCTCCTGCCAAGAGAAACTCTTGCCACTAATTGGATAATAAACAAATCAGATAAAATATGGGTAAATAACTTACAATTCAAATAAACATTTTTTTGGGGGGCTGGAGATGCAAATATTTAATGATGGCAGTCTTAAAATTTTGGAGCATTAGATCTATACCTGCATCCGTGAGGTGTACCCCATCGGGTCTATACAGGTGCCTAGCGCCGGCCATAATGTTGTTGTGGCGTTCAACAAAACCGCCATCACCAGACACGGCTTTCCCCACCACTCTGTTTAATTTCTTGCGGACTCTATAGGCTGCACCAACTGTCCCCATGAATTTCCAATGGAGCCTGGCGATAACATTGGACCACCCAATGGCCACCCCTGAAGCCCAAGCCCGCAACCAGCCAATGTCAGCTATAATGATGTTAATCAGTTCCAAAGCTGGAATGGAACCAATGCTGTTTCCCCCTAAGTGCAGGATGAGAATGTCCGGTTTACCCCACTGCCTCTGTGCTTCACCTATCTGGGTAGGTAAGTCTCTCCAGCTCATTCCTCTCCTGCCTAACCACCTTAGAGAAACTTTTGGCGAGATTACGAGTCTTGCTTTAGCCTTAAAAAGCAGCGTTGAGGGGTCCCAACGCTGCTTTTTAACGCCCGCTGGTATTACAAGTCAGGCAGGAAAGGGTCTACCGCTCACTTTTTTTCTGCGATTTTAGCTTACCGCAAATCCCCTTACGTCAATTGCATATCCTGTCTTTTTAATTGGATTTTCCTAACGGCGGTATTACGATCGCCTGAAAAAGTGAGCGGTAGACCCTCTCCTGTCCAGACTCCTACCGCATTTAAAAGTCAGTAGTTAAGAGTTTTATGGGCTAACGCCGGAACATAAAACTCTTAACTAAAGTGCTAAAAAGTACACTAACACCCATAAACTACCTATTAACCCCTAAACCGAGCCCCCCCCCCCCCACATTGGAAACACTTAACTAAAATGTTTAACCCCTAATCTGCTGACCGGACATCGCCGCAACTTTAATAAATATATTAACCCCTAAACCGCCGCACTCCCGCCTCGCAAACACTAGTTAAATATTATTAACCCCTAATCTGCCGTCCCTAACATCGCCGACACCTACCTACATTTATTAACCCCTAATCTTCCGACCCCAACGTCGCCGCTACTATATTAAATTTATTAACCCCTAAACCTAAGTCTAACCCTAAGTCTAACCCCCCCCTTAAATATAATTTAAATTAAACAAAATAAATTTAACATAATTAAATAAATTAATCCTATTTAAAACTAAATACTTACGGATAAAATAAACCCTAAACTAGCTACAATATAACTAATAGTTACATTGTAGCTAGCTTAGGATTTATATTTATTTTACAGGCAACTTTGTATTTATTTTAACTAGGTAGAATAGCTATTAAATAGTTAAGTACAAAATTACCTGTAAAATAATCCCTATCCTAAGTTACAATTACACCTAACACTACACTATCATTAAACAAATTACCTAATCTACCTACAATTAATTACAATTAAATAAACTAAATTACGGAAAAAAACCACTAAATTACAGAGAAAAAAAAAGAATTACAAGAATTTTAAACTAATTACACCTAATCTAATCCCCCTAACAAAATAAAAAAGCCCCCCAAAATAATAAAATTCCCTACCCTATACTAAATTACAAATAGCCCTTAAAAGGGCCTTTTGCGGGGCATTGCCCCAAAGTAATCAGCTCTTTCACCTGTAAAAAAAAATACAATACCCCACCACCCACACACCCAACCCTACTCTAAAAGCCACCCAATCCCCCCTTAAAAAAAACCTAACACTACCCCCTTGAAGATCACCCTACCTTGAGCCGTCTTCACCCAGCCGGGCACAAGTGGTCCTCCAGAGGGTCCGAAGTCTTCATCCTATCCGGCCAGAAGAGGACATCCAGACCGGCAGAAGGCTTCATCCAGGCGGCATCTTCTATCTTCATCCTTCCGGAGCGGAGCGGGTCCATCTTCAAGACATCCAACTCGGAGCATCCTCTTCATCCGATGGCCGGATAGGATGAAGACTTCGGACCCTCTGGAGGACCACTTGTGCCCGGCTGGGTGAAGATGGCTCAAGGTAGGGTGATCTTCAAGGGGGTAGTGTTAGTTTTTTTTAAGGGGGGATTGGGTGGGTTTTAGAGTAGGGTTGGGTGTGTGGGTGGTGGGTTTTAATGTTGGGGGGGTATTGTATTTTTTTTTACAGGTGAAAGAGTTGATTACTTGGGGGCAATGCCCCGCAAAATGCCCTTTTAAGCGCTATTTGTAATTTAGTATAGGGTAGGGAATTTTATTATTTTGGGGGGCTTTTTTATTTTATTAGGGGGATTAATTAGTTTAAAATTCTTGTAATTCTTTTTTTTCCTGTAATTTAGTTTATTTGATTTAATTAATTAATTGTAGGTAGTTTAGGTAATTTAGTTTAATTATAATGTAGTGTTAGGTGTAATTGTAACTTAGGTTAGGGTTTATTTTACAGGTAATTTTGTACTTATTTTAGCTAGGTAGTTATTAAATAGTTAATAACTATTTAATAACTATTGTACCTAGTAAAAATAAACACTAAGCTAGCCACAATGTAACTATTAGTTATATTGTAGCTAGCTTAGGGTTTATTTTATCGGTAAGTATTTAGTTTTAAATAGGATTAAATTAATTATGTTAAATTTATTTCGTTTAATTTAAATTATATTTAAGTTAGGGGGGGGTTAGACTTAGGGTTAGACTTAGGTTTAGGGGTAAATAAATTTAATATAGTAGCGGCGACGTTGGGGTCGGAAGATTAGGGGTTAATAAATTTAATATAGTTGCGGCGACGTTGGGGGGGGGCAGATTAGGGGTTAATAAATATAATGTAGGTGTCGGCGATGTTGGGGGCAGCAGATTAGGGGTTCATAAGTATAATGTAGGTGGCGGCGGTGTCCGGAGCGGCAGATTAGGGGTTAATAATGTAATGTAGGTATCAGCGATAGCGGGGGTGGCAGATTAGGGGTTAATAAGTGTAAGATTAGGGGTGTTTAGACTCGGGGTTCATGTCAACATGTTAGGTGCAGGCATAACTTTTATTTCCCCATAGGAAACAATGGGGCTGCGTTAGGAGCTGAGCACTGCTTTTTTGCAGGTATTAGGTTTTTTCAGCCAGCTCAGCCCCATTATTTCCTATGGGGAAATCGTGCACGAGCACGTTTTGCCATCTTACCGCTACCGTAAGCAACGCTGATATTGAGGTGAGATGTGGAGCTAAATTTTGCTCAACGCTCACTTTTCTGAGGCTAACGCCGGCTTGCAGAAAACTCGTAATACCAGCGTTGGCTTAAGTGAGCGGTAAGAAAAAAAGGAGCATTAGCACAGCACAGCCTTACCGACAAAAACTCGTAATCTAGCCGTTTATTAGGTGAGAACCCTAGCTAGCCGTTATGCGTGGCTGTGGCTGGAATACATGCCCAATGGACGAAGGAGTGGCCCACGATCCATACTCGCAAAGGCCCTTCTGGAGAAACCTGAAAGGAAACAACTGTTAATGTTTGCAATGCAGACTGGGATCCTGTGAAGAAGTAAGTTGGCAAACATATAAACGATATCTATTAGACCGCCATCGGCCAAGGGGCTGTATTTGATCTGCTGGCATGCCAGAGGCTGCTGCACTTGTGGCAGCCCTGATTCTAAAGGAGTACGGAACCACTCTGGAGGGGTTTAAGCCCGCATGCACCATTGCTAGTTTCAAGACCTTCCGAAACTAATATTGGCAGGGAATATTCAGGCGGATTTTTGCGTAAGCTACTAACAAGGTAACAGGGCAGGAAACACTATCGGCTTGTGAAGATAGCAAATGCCGCTTTAACAAAAGGACTTTGAACGGGGAAGAACACACTATAGATAATGACAATAGGAGGCTGCAAAGCCTGTCTATAGTGATGGGTTCTCTCGCATCAGAGGTTTTTTGCTCAAGCCTACCCCAACCCTTAACAATTTGCCTAATGAGAAAATTGGAGGAAATATTAAGCAGGTATAATAATTTGTAAAATTTTGAAATTTGAAAATAAGACAGGGCTGCTAATCTAGATTGTACTGCATCTTTATGAATGTCACAGGCCCTCAGGCAAGAGAGCCACTCCATCAGCGTGATGTGAGATGCCTGAGCTACCGACTGACCTGAGTCTTGGCAAAAAGATTCCCATTCCCTCCAATACTTGCCATAGGTGTTGCATGTGCGCGGGGCGAGGGAAAGTTTAATTAGCGGAAGAAGGGAGGTCCTGGATCCGCCAGCTGCCAAAGGAAATCCGTACAAATAAGTCCTTCCGCAGCGGCATGCAGGGCTAGCTTTCTAAAAAAAATTAAAGCGAGACATGGCATCAGCTATGGAGTTATTAACTCCTGGGACATGCTGGGCAAGGACATTTATGTTAAACTTAAGGCAACACAGCACTATCAGCCTAAGATACAGAATAACTAAGGGGTATGATGCAGATAGGTTATTAATGGCGTGCACCACACTCAAGTTGTCAAACCAAAATATAACAGCACTATTTTGTAAAGTGTGGCCCCAAAGTTCTAGTAACAAGGCTATGGGGAAAATTTCCAACAAGGTAAGGTTACGTGTGAGGCCATCTGAAGCCCACTTCATGGGCCAGGGACCAGCCGCCCACTGCCCCTGAAAGAATACACCATAACCCTGGGACCCAGAGGCGTCCGTGAAGAGATGTAGTGACTGACGAGGAACAGGATCAGATCTCTACAGACAAATTCCAATAAATTCAAGGACACAGGATTCCCACACTAAGAGGTCTTCTACCATGTCCTGAGACAGGACTACTAGCTGATGTTGTTTCTGAGCACCTTTCAATGGGGCTTGTAACTGCCTATTGAAAATCCTACCTAAAGGAATCACCCTGCAGGTAAAATTCAAAAGACCAAGCAGGGATTGCAATTGTTTCAAAGACATTTTCTGTGCTAACAAAGCTGATTGCACTGCTTGTAACATCTTTGAAACCTTGTCCGCAGGGAGACGACACAACATTAAAGTGGAATCAATCGCAATCCCTAAAAATGTAGGGCAAGAGCATGGTCCCTGGGTTTTATCCTCAGCTAGGAGAACACCAAATTTGTTCATTAACAGACGCATAGCTTCCATAATGGTTCTGCATTGATTGGAAGCGGGGGACCCGACAATTAGAAAATCATCAAGGTAATGAGCCATGGCATCATAACCCACCGCTGCCGTCACTGCCCAATGAAGAAACGAGCTAAACATCTCAAAGAGTGAGCAGGACAATGCACAACCTATAGGGAGACAGCGGTCAATATAGAAAGAGCCCTGACATTTGAACCCCATCAAATGGAAGGCTGATGGATGTAAAGGCAGTAGCCGAAAAGCAGACTCAATGTCAAGTTTCGCCATTAGTGCACCCCTACCAGCAGCCCTAACCAAGTTCAGCGCTTCATCAAAAGATTAATAATGCACTGAACTTAAGGCTGGGTCTATTGCATCATTGACAGAGTATCCTCTGGGGTAAGATAGGTGTTGTATCAGCCGAAACTTGCCAGGTTCTTTCTTAGGGACCACTCCTAAAGGTAACAACTAAATTTTGAAAACGTGGATTTTTAAACGGGCCGAGGATCCTACCCAGGGAAAGCTCCTTGTCTAATTTAGCCTGTACTACCTTGGGAAACTGATAAGCTGATTTCAATTTTTTATGGGAGCTAGACCCACTAACTGAGTTGGTAACTGGGATAAGAAAACCAGCGGTGAGGCCTGCCATCAACAGATCTGCATTTATCCTGTCTGGATAAAGAAGTAACCAAGCTTAAGGGCATCCACTTTCAGTGGGGTGGGAGCCCTTGCCAACAGGAGCAGTTTTAGAGAAGCAAATATATTGTGAGTTTGCTCTCTACCTCTTCTACAATCAGACCCTGCGTGTTGTCCACCGCAGTGTCTGCAAACACGCCGATAGGAACAGGAGTTCCCTTTGTCGCATTGTTTGGTTTGAAATTTCCAGCACACTCTTCCCTTTTCCTAGTGCGAGGAAATGGGGTGGCTGGAGTGCTCCTGACCGAAGGGGGTGGCGAAAGGGACCTTTCCCTACCTAGTCTGTTACACAGGTGTGTCTCAGTGCAACCAAATGTTAACACTGGATTACCCGCCATCTTTCTACGGAATTCGGCGTTGTAATCATGCCAAGCACAGTCACGGTAATGCTTCTGTATCCAGTGTATAGTGTCCATATACTTCAGGATATTTATAGCTTGAGAGCAGTGTTTTTCGATGTAGCAGGTGGATAGAACTCTGAAGCATCTCAGCCACTCGTCAAAAATGTCTGTGAGCTTTACTCGCTTAGGGCCCATTCCATCCAAACTGCATTCTTTTTGCCGGTGTGTTTCTACCGACAACTCAAAGACATTAACATAACTTCCTTCCTGGATCTTTCTAACCACCTTTGGTTTAAGATGGGAATGTAGGGAGTGGATGAGGCCTGGTAAGGTATCTCCATGCACTGCTACTCTACGACTCACAGTAACTAAGTTGCTGACTGACCCAACATCCTTAGTAATGGGTACAACCATGCTGGCGGCTACCTCAGGGGCTGGCGCACTTGAAAAAGTGTTTGGGTTTGTTATTTTAGTCTGCGCAGTTATAAGGCTTTTTAACCTCTTAAACAGCATCCTCTGCCCTCTGTCTAAAATTACTGATGAATCGCTGTCTGCCCCACTATCTGAAGAAGTATCATCAGCTTATGTGCGAGGGTGTGTGAAAATTTGGGGCTCACCTGGTCCAGTAGAAGGCGCTTCTTGTTGTGCCACGGTCACAGGGCCTGCAGTCACCTGGGCTGTACCAGAAGCGGAAGGACGGACATCCTCGATACCTTCTGTTGAAGCTACCCCAGTGGATGGTGCAGGAATGGGCCTGCCTTCTGCCATGACAGCGTGGGTAGTGTGAGATACTCCAGCAATCAAGTCCTGTAAAAGAGATAACATGTCCGGAGTACCTTGTTTATTGGGGATGGAGGCTCCTATGCTACTCCCTACATTGTGAACCTCCCTAGTGGCCCCCCTATAAGTATGCCCTTGTGTGGTGAAGGAAGCTGCAGGGTTTCCAACTGGGCGGGAAACAGAAGGAAAGGAACAGTCAGTGGTGACAGTGTGAAAAGGCAATGACCCCGCAAGAGATGTGGGGCCCTGTGTGGGAATGGTCCCAGCAGTAGGATAAACCCCCATAATTGAGGGTCTGGCTGTATTAACACTTAATAACTGTGTGTCATTGCACAATTGGGCCCTGTTGGGAATGGGACCCTTAGAAGAAGTGCCCACCATCGCTGGGGCAATGTTATAGCTGGACCTAGGGTTCTGATTATTATTGGACCCCATCGCCTGCGCATTGAGGCCTACTGAGTGTCGGTTAATAATTGATCCATGCGCTATTGCATTGCGGCCCTCATCGTGGCCTTCATTATTGGACCCCATCACCTGCGCATTGAGGCCTATTGAGTGTGGGTTAATAATTGATCCATGCGCTATTGCATTGCGGCCCTCATTGTGGCATTCATTATTGGACCCCATCGCCTGCGCATTGAGGCCTACTGAGTGATGGTTAATAACTGATCCAGGCGCTATTGCATTGCGGCCCTCATTAGAAGCAGCTGGAATTACCCCCCTCACCAGCGCATCAACATGAATTGCCCCCATCGCAAAGCGCAGTGAGGACGTCAGTATTGCCCCCAGGAGCCAAGCATCGTCCAGGAGTGCCTACATTTACCGCCTGTGATGTGGATCGCGTGCCCACATGTGTGTGCCTGCTGATGGCCCTAGCCGGCTTCCGCCCTAGCGCTTGTGGGCCCACCCCCCCACTCTTGATCCCCAGCCACCAAGGACCCGGACTCACATGTGGGCCCTTGGAGGGATGACTGCCAAGAGGCTGCTGGGGGAACTGGAGGAACGAACGATGGATGCGGCCTGGAGTCCGGTGTGGCTTGCACGTTACTAATGTGCACCGGAATGACGTCACCGGAAGGGGCGGAGCCTAGCAGTGAAGCCACCAGTGGCCATGCGGGGAATGGATTCCACCGGACCCCCAGGGAAAAGTCCTCCAGGAGTGGCCACAGCCCCCACCCCCGCTGGGGAAGTAGATTGGCCGACAATGGAGGCAAGGGTCTGGAGGAGGGAGGATACAGCACACGCGGTGGTATGCGGGAGGCCCTGTAAGGCTGCAAGGCACTGAGAATGCAGCAAGGCCCCAATGTCTTGGCCCACCGTGGGAGCCACTGAAGGTAACAGGGATTCCTGGAGTGCTTTGCAGGAAGAGAACAGCGTCGAACACGGTCCTTAACGATCAAAAAGACAAGAAATGGATGGTGTGGAAAAGACTTGCAGCTGTCCCAGAGGAAGAAGAGGCCTCAAGCCTGGTGCAGAGCCTTCTTAAAAGGTAGGAGTGACACTCCCCCCAAACAGCAACATCGTTGCAGACCCAGCAGCTTCCCTCCTTAACTTCCCTCTCCCTGCAGGCCTTAACCCTTAAGTCTCTCCTAGCATATTTGGCTATCCGTTCTCATTACCTAGCTGCCCAGGATATCACCTTCACTTCCCGAATAGCTTAGTGGAGGCTGAGAGTCAGGTTTACATACCTAGTCTCATAAGCTATCTACAATGGACTGTTGCATATTTAATATTGCCTATACCCTTTGAATCCATAACTATAAATTACTATGTTTTCGCCTATGGAATATGTGCCTGCTGGGGCTGTACATCTCATGAGCAGCTAGAGCAACCTATTTCCTCTCCCACGGAGGCACTCCTACCACTCGGAGCCCTCACTACCCTACCCATTACATCCCACATATGGATCGGTTCAAATTAGCTGCGGAGGGACTGAGGGAGGGGGTGGTTCATGGATGACCTATGTGTTTCTGTTGACAGGGATGTTCTTCCTATTCCTCCTTGAATGTTGACTATTACACAGACAGATATGTATGATATGTATGTGCTATTACTGCTATTGATCACAGTTACCATAGTGTATAGGCTTTCTAAACGTCTGCTTTGTGGTATATCTATGACTATGGTTATAATCTTTACATGTTTGATGGTGTGGGAGGTTGGGGCCTTTGTTTTTATTGTAAAAAAAAAATACTCTTTGCGGCCAGTGCATAGTTTGGGCGCTCTTATTTCACTGGGCTCCCCAAATACTCTTTGTGTTAAGAGATATTCTGACATGTTAGGGTTGATATTGTGGGCTTCTGAATGTTTCTTGTCCTGTTTTATCCTTGCCTCGTGGAGGCCTCGTGGTGCCGGGACTTATTGGGTTCTGATGCTGGTACAGTGTTACTTTAGATACCTCTTAGTTAGCATATCTCGTGTCCCTGAGTACTTGCATGATGTCCACTGTGCCCAGATCCCCATGATGACTACTGATGGCCCTTAAACTATTTACCTGGAATGTGGGAGGTGTCAATTCCCCCATTAAGAGAAAATCCATCTTGACACACCTTCGTAGACTCAATGCAGACATTGCCCTCCTTCAGGAGACCCACCTTAGTGATGGGGAACATGAGAAATTGCGTAGTGACTGGGTGGGACACATTGCGTACTTATCATACCAGAGTAACAGCAGGGGGTTGGCCATTTTATTTGGTAAAAGACTCCAAGTAGAAATTTTGAATACAGTCACAGATCCTGACGGTAGGTTTCTTATTACACAGGTCTCTATCAATAAGGTTCACTACACACTGTGCAACATATATGCCCCTAATACCAATTCTTTACCTTTTTTGAAAACCCTGGTTCAGGCCCTGTCTCCTTTTATAGGCACTAGGTTTATTCTGGGTGGAGACTTCAATCTAACCCCGCATCCAGCATTGGACAGATCTTGGCATTCTGAGGACCTGTCCAATAAAAGAATCCTTCATTATAAGGGAAGGTTCGAGCTTAAAGTTTTAAGCCTCCTCTGTGATACTCTGGCAGTATGTGACATTTGGCGTAAACGACACCCTGATGATAGTGACTTTACATGTCCCTCCAAATCTCACTCATCCCTCTCCAGACTGGATCTTTTCCTTATCTCAGACTCTCTGGTCTGTCAGGTTACCTTTGACAAAATCCACAACATAGTAATTTCTGATCATGTGCCCATGGAACTTGTAGTGGGGTCTTTCCCTAACAGACCTAACAGAAATGTCTTATGTTTCCCCTCCTACCTTCTCACATCTGAATCGTTTCAGAAGCACCTTGTTCACTCCTGGACTGACTATTGTACGGACAATTTTTCACACTCTTCTAACACACAGTTGTTCTGGGAGACCGCTAAGACAGTCCTTTTTGGGACACAATGGGGCCTATTTATCAAAGGTCTTGCGGACCTGATCCGACAGTGCGGATCAGGTCCGCAAGACCTTGCTGAATACGGAGAGCAATTTGCTCTCCGTATTCAGCATTGCACCAGCAGCTCACAAGAGCTGCTGGTGCAACGCCACCCCCTGCAGACTCCCGGCCAATGGGCCGCCAGCAGGGGGGTGTCAATTAACCCGACCATACTCAATCGGGTTGATTTCCGGCAATTCCTGTCCGCCTCATCAGAGCAGGCGGACAGGGTTATGGAGCAGCGGTCTTTAGACCGCTGCTTCATAACTGCTGTTTCTGGCGAGTCTGAAGACTCGCCAGAAACACGGGTCCACAAGCTTAGCTCGGAGCTTGATAAATGGGCCCCATTATCTCTTACTTGGCTAATCTGAAATGTAAACTACAATATAGATATTATCTGTTAGCCTAAGACACGCTTATTTAAAATATTGCACCTTGAGGTCCCGCCCCGCGTATGAGGATTACATTGTTGCAAAAACAGAAATAGATACTTTTACACAACAGCAGACTGCTACTTGCCTCCTGAAATCAGCTGGTAAATTCTACCGCTTTGGAGACAAGTCTGGCAGATTGTTGGCCACATTGGTGAAGGTACGAACAGCAAGGAAGGATATGTTCCAGATGCCTGCAGAGGTGGCTGTTGCTCTGGCACATTATTTCTCTACCTTGTATAAGGGGCAACAACCAAAATTACATGACTCTCTCCATAACTTTTGACAATCGCTTACCCTTCCCCATCTTACTCGGGACCAATTGAGACTTTAAACGCCCCAATAGCCCTAGAGGAAATTCAGTGCACCATTAAGTCCTTGTCCCTTGGAAAAGCTGCGGGCCCGGATGGCCTCCCTGTGGAGTTCTACCAGTTGCTACTGCCCCAGGTATCTCCAACCCTCCTTAATTTATTAAATGGCATGTTTATCCATGAGGGGCGACCCTCAGGACCTTTTACAACTGCCCACGTTACCCTAATCCCAAAAACAAGGAAAGGACCATGCACTCCCTCAATCATATCGCCCCATATCACTATTAAACACAGACTACAAGCTCCTGATGAACATACTGGCCAACCAACTGAAAGGAATTCTCCCATTCTTGGTACACCCCAATCAGTCTGGATTTGTGGGGGGAGATCATCTGTAGTTAACTTGAGAAAGGTTCTCCACGCCCTCAATAATTTTTGGACCAGGCCCGCCACCAACCATCAAAGTGTGGCTCAGGAGGCCTTCCTGCTGTCTCTAGACGCAGAGAAGGCCTTTGATAGAGTTGAATGGCCTCACCTTTTTCACACCCTCCAACAATGTAATTTTGAAGGCCCCTTTCTTGATTTTATTCGTAAATTATACTGTACCCCCACCGCAAGTATATTAGTCAATGCCATCCATCTCCAGATTTCCCCCTGGAGAGGGGCACGCGTCAGGGCTTCCCACTCTCCCCCTTATTGTTTGATCTTGCCCTAGAACCACTTGCCCTAAAACTAAATTTTTCCTGGAATAACTGTGGGTGACACCAGCATACATATGTACAGTATGCTGACAATATGTTACTTTGTTAGCAACCCTTCTCTATATAGCCCAAAAATCATAGACACCCTGAGGGTCTTTGGAGACTTTTCAGGGTACAAAATAAACATGGTAAAATCTGAAATATTATGGCTCACTGATCATGACTCAGACCAAGGAGACTATCCTTTTGTTACGCAGCCTTGTTCTCTCACTTACCTGGGCATCACTATTACATAGAAACCCTTATAAGTTATATGAACTAGGACTACCCGGCGGGTGATGAAACAGTTCCTTTTTGGGACTGGAAGTCACAGAGAATCGTGTCGATGGGTGTTCTTTTGGACCCTTTGTCACACACGGTCAGGACTTATCAGGACCTTAAAAGTCAATACCACTTACCAAATTCGCACTTCTACGCATATCTCCAGATTCGACATTATATTAACACACTGATGGCCTAACAGACAGATTTCTGGCAGCTCTCTCCCTTTTCGCATATCCATGTCGTGTATAGTATGGGTGACTTTTCTGTGTCTCCCATATATCGCCAACTGATGGTGCAGGCTTCTCAGAGTGTTGTAGGAAATAGCTTGACTAAGTTACATAAGAAGGATTTGGGGGAAATATCTACTGAGGACGTATTTACTAGCTTAAACAGAACGAAATCAGCTAGTCTAGCGATCCAGTTTAGGGAAATGCAGATCAGAATGCTAAATAGAGATTATATCACACATGCACGCCGATCCCACTGGAACCAGAGTTTGCCAAATCAATGTATCAAATGTTCAATACTAAACCCCACACTTAAACATTATTTCTTTGAGTGCCCATATGTAAACTAATTCTGGAAACGCATGCAATATTGGGTAAAAATTACCTTTAAAGTAGATCTTTGCTTTGACCCGAAACTAATATTTTTATTTACGTGGGAGATACGGAATAAGTCACTATGCTCTATGCTTACACTCTGTACTTTGTTAGCAAGGCAATGTATCTTGGCACAGTGGATTTCCAGAAAACCTCCCACCCTAACTCAAACACAGAACGTTTAGACAATTATTTATTGAACAATTTGACACTACTCTAGACACTAGGGCCCCTATTTATCAAAGGCACAAAAAAGTTATATAAGGGCTCAAAGAAATGAGGTCTCAGGTGTTAGAGAAAAAAAGGTTGTAAAGGACTTTAACATACAGATACATACATGTCTAAATGTGTATATGTGTGTATAGATATGTATATATGTGTGTATAGATATGTATATATGTGTGTATAGATATGTATGTGTGTGTATAGATATGTATATATGTGTGTATAGATATGTATATATGTGTGTGTATAGATATGTATGTGTGTGTATAGATATGTATATATGTGTGTATAGATATGTATATGTGTGTGTATAGATATTTATATGTGTGTGTATAGATATGTATATATGTGTGTATAGATATGTATGTGTGTGTATAGATATGTATATATGTGTGTATAGATATGTATATGTGTGTGTATAGATATGTATATGTGTGTGTATAGATATTTATATGTGTGTGTATAGATATGTATGTGTGTGTATAGATATGTATGTGTGTGTATAGATATGTATATATGTGTGTATAGATATGTATATGTGTGTGTATAGATATGTATATGTGTATAGATATGTATATGTGTGTGTATAGATATGTATATGTGTGTGTATAGATATGTATATATGTGTGTGTATAGATATGTATGTGTGTGTATAGATATGTATATATGTGTGTATAGATATGTATATGTGTGTGTATAGATATTTATATGTGTGTGTATAGATATGTATATATGTGTGTATAGATATGTATGTGTGTGTATAGATATGTATATATGTGTGTATAGATATGTATATGTGTGTGTATAGATATGTATATGTGTGTGTATAGATATGTATATGTGTGTGTATAGATATTTATATGTGTGTGTATAGATATGTATGTGTGTGTATAGATATGTATGTGTGTGTATAGATATGTATATATGTGTGTATAGATATGTATATGTGTGTGTATAGATATGTATATGTGTATAGATATGTATATGTGTGTGTATAGATATGTATATGTGTGTGTATAGATATGTATATATGTGTGTATAGATATGTATATATGTGTGTATATAGATATATATGTGTGTGTATAGATATGTATATGTGTGTGTATAGATATGTATATGTGTGTGTATAGATATGTATATGTGTGTGTATAGATATGTGTGTGTATAGATATGTATATATGTGTGTATAGATATGTATATATGTGTGTATAGATATGTATATGTGTGTATAGATATGTATATGTGTGTGTATAGATATGTATATATGTGTGTATAGATATGTATATGTGTGTGTATAGATATGTATATATGTGTGTATAGATATGTATTATGTGTGTATAGATATGTATATGTGTGTATAGATATGTATATATGTGTGTATAGATATGTATATATGTGTGTATAGATATGTATATGTGTGTGTATAGATATGTATATGTGTGTGTATAGATATGTATATATGTGTGTATAGATATGTATATATGTGTGTATAGATATGTATATATGTGTGTATAGATATGTATATATGAGTGTATAGATATGTATATGTGTGTGTATAGATATGTATATATGTGTGTGTATAGATATGTATATATGTGTGTGTATAGATATGTATATATGTGTGGGTATAGATATATATATGTGTGTATAGATATGTATATATGTGTGTATAGATATGTATATATGTGTGTATAGATATGTATATATGTGTGTATAGATATGTATATATGTGTGTGTATAGATATATATATATAAGCAAAATGAGTCAGTTGCACTCTCACAAACAATTTCTCCAAGGGCCAGGGTGCTAGAGTAGGTGATATGTAGTAGAATAGAAAACAGCACTCTCTGGACTTAAATTCAAACAGATAGTTTAATAGGTAACGTTTCGGGGAATGCTCCCCTTCATCAGACCAACAACATACAAGTGAAGCAAACATTTAAACATACCTAGACCCCTCCCCCCTGTGAAAAACCGCCAAAAATGGTTGTCATAGCAACCAGCCTCCCAGTGTATAGTAAATACAAAAAGTCAAACAACATATACAACACTGAACCCCAAACCTAAGTAATCCTTATAGCTGGGCAGTTATAAATAGTTGTGCTAAACACATCCCTTTTCCAAGCCAATATTACTATATGGAACATAAGATCAACCATAGAGCATACCTGAGTAACAGGCTGTGTGGGCCTATTAAATGCAGCATAAACAATAAACAATAAATATTCAGAGAATGGGCAGCACCACACAGAGTAATAGCATAGTGTTACAAAGCAGTGCATCAAACCCCATATTTCTATTGTCAAAAAATAAGCATGCTACATTATACAACATTCGTATAAAAAGATCATTGCAGTGTTCTCAGTCTATAGAACCTTCAGGGATCATAAATGCCGCGTATAACAAATGCCATAATAATCCAAATGAACTGGATACACCATCCTAGTACCTATAACTCTCCATATGCACCAATACTAAGTAGCAACAGTAGCAAAGCTGAGACATCGCGTGAGGCAGAGGAGTAAGCCTCCACAGAGTGTTACAGTCTGCACCGTATCCCTCATAATTAAAGAGGTGCGCATGCGTATCTCATCTGGGCGATCCACCCCTAAGGCACCTATTGGCTGTAGAGGACAAGCCCCTCTATGTGTATGAAATATGACTCTCAAGTACTGGCTTTAACTGTGAACCGGACCCAGCGAGGGTATTTAAATTTAGACACACTAAGGGAAAGATGTGAACAATATATGGAGAAAAGTATATTTAACCCCATAAGGTCATATGTACCTCTAATTACTGGGTGCCTAAGTCCCTATTATGTGTACACCCCAGGCAAATGATGAGGTGAGGGAAATTTACGTATCCTCAGAGTTCGCTTAAGGCTTATGCGCAAGATATCCTGGTTCTGTTATATGTGATCCAGTGTAACGGTACATAGACACAGAGCTAAAGGGAGAATAAATACAAATAGGTTAAACAGACATTGTGATAAAAATGCCGACTGGATCGCATAGTGCAATATCTAGCATGGGGGGTGAGGAAAAAGTTTTGTACACGGAATAGTTAAGCCCTGGTAATCCATAGTTAATTGTCACTTGTGCCAACAAGGGGAGTACTACCCATATAGTAGGCAAGCAGGGATAGGGCAAAAATAAACGTAAAATAGGCATTTAAGGGGGTGACTACTATTAAAAATATCCAATCAGATAAACAACAATGGGAGAGAGTCATATCATATCATGAGAGATCATAAAAAACAATGCCAGTCTATACCCATATTCAGACCTCTGGGGTGTATGGTATCCAATTTGAAGATCCACTCCGCTTCTTTTTGTAGAAGACGAGTGTCCCTATCACCACCCCTAGGCAGAGGGGGTACATGATCAATGAGCTTGAATCTAAGGTCAGAAACAGAGTGACCCATTTCCATGAAATGTCTGGCCACCGGTTGGTCGTGTAGATTATATATATAGTGTGTATAGATATGTATATATGGGTGTATAGATATGTATATATGTGTGTATAGATATGTATAGATGTGTGTATAGATATGTATATATGTGTGTGTATAGATATAATTATATAAGCAAAATGAGTCAGTTGCACTCTCACAAACATTTCTCCAAGGGCCAGGGTGCTAGAGTAGTGATATGTAGTAGAATAGAAAACAGCACTCTCTGGACTTAAATTCAAACAGATAGTTTAATAGGTAACGGTTTCGGGGAATGCTCCCCTTCATCAGACCAACAACATACAAGTGAAGCAAACATTTAAACATACCTAGACCCCTCCCCCCTGTGAAAAACCGCCAAAAATGGTTGTCATAGCAACCAGCCTCCCAGTGTATAGTAAATACAAAAAGTCAAACAACATATACAACACTGAACCCCAAACCTAAGTAATCCTTATAGCTGGGCAGTTATAAATAGTTGTGCTAAACACATCCCTTTTCCAAGCCAATATTACTATATGGAACATAAGATCAACCATAGAGCATACCTGAGTAACAGGCTGTGTGGGCCTATTAAATGCAGCATAAACAATAAACAATAAATATTCAGAGAATGGGCAGCACCACACAGAGTAATAGCATAGTGTTACAAAGCAGTGCATCAAACCCCATATTTCTATTGTCAAAAAATAAGCATGCTACATTATACAACATTCGTATAAAAAGATCATTGCAGTGTTCTCAGTCTATAGAACCTTCAGGGATCATAAATGCCGCGTATAACAAATGCCATAATAATCCAAATGAACTGGATACACCATCCTAGTACCTATAACTCTCCATATGCACCAATACTAAGTAGCAACAGTAGCAAAGCTGAGACATCGCGTGAGGCAGAGGAGTAAGCCTCCACAGAGTGTTACAGTCTGCACCGTATCCCTCATAATTAAAGAGGTGCGCATGCGTATCTCATCTGGGCGATCCACCCCTAAGGCACCTATTGGCTGTAGAGGACAAGCCCCTCTATGTGTATGAAATATGACTCTCAAGTACTGGCTTTAACTGTGAACCGGACCCAGCGAGGGTATTTAAATTTAGACACACTAAGGGAAAGATGTGAACAATATATGGAGAAAAGTATATTTAACCCCATAAGGTCATATGTACCTCTAATTACTGGGTGCCTAAGTCCCTATTATGTGTACACCCCAGGCAAATGATGAGGTGAGGGAAATTTACGTATCCTCAGAGTTCGCTTAAGGCTTATGCGCAAGATATCCTGGTTCTGTTATATGTGATCCAGTGTAACGGTACATAGACACAGAGCTAAAGGGAGAATAAATACAAATAGGTTAAACAGACATTGTGATAAAAATGCCGACTGGATCGCATAGTGCAATATCTAGCATGGGGGGTGAGGAAAAAGTTTTGTACACGGAATAGTTAAGCCCTGGTAATCCATAGTTAATTGTCACTTGTGCCAACAAGGGGAGTACTACCCATATAGTAGGCAAGCAGGGATAGGGCAAAAATAAACGTAAAATAGGCATTTAAGGGGGTGACTACTATTAAAAATATCCAATCAGATAAACAACAATGGGAGAGAGTCATATCATATCATGAGAGATCATAAAAAACAATGCCAGTCTATACCCATATTCAGACCTCTGGGGTGTATGGTATCCAATTTGAAGATCCACTCCGCTTCTTTTTGTAGAAGACGAGTGTCCCTATCACCACCCCTAGGCAGAGGGGGTACATGATCAATGAGCTTGAATCTAAGGTCAGAAACAGAGTGACCCATTTCCATGAAATGTCTGGCCACCGGTTGGTCACTCTTCCCTTTTTCAATAGCAGTTCGAATCGCACTCCTATGGTTGGCCATTCTCTTTTTGATGTCGTCCGAGGTTTTACCGATATAAAAAAGGCCACAGCTGCAGTTCAACATATACACCACAAATTTCGTGGTGCATGTTAGATAGTGCTTAATCTTGTAAGTTGTATTGTTGTGCGGGTGTCTGAACTGTTTGCATTGCAACATAGAATTGCATGTTACACAACTAGGACATTTGTAAGATCCCCTCTTGGTAATTGGTGTTACTTTATTATAGCTGTCAGTGGGGTCTGTTTTCATCAGAATGTCCTTTAGGTTCCTTCCCCTTTTGTATCCAATCCTAGGTGGTCCATAGTGCTGATAGGGTAATGATGGGTCAGTCTGGATGATCTCCCATTTTTCTTTTAAAGTTGCCCCCAGTGTCCTTGTGCTGGGAGTGTATGACGTGATAAAGTTCATTCTCTTCTGGTTGTCTTGTTTACTAATCTCCATATTCACCTGTGACCTTGCTTCCTTTATAATGTTATTTTTGTATCCCCTGCTGTAAAATCTTGACTCCATTTCATTTAATTGTACCTCCTTCCTTTCAGCTGTAGTATTATTGCGGCAGACTCTCAGCATTTGTGCCCTGGGTATTGCTTTTATGAGCGATCTTGGATGATAGCTGGAGGCGTGTAACAGTGTATTCCTGTCAGTGGTCTTTTTAAAAAGAGTAGTTCCAAGTTTACTGTCAACCTTAAAGATCCTTAGATCCAGGAAGTCCACTTCATTATAACTGGAAACCTCTTTGAGTTGGACTGGACCCCCTATTTCATTCAGGGAAGTGACCCATTCACCAAAGGATTCAATTTCCTCTCCAAATTATCACGATATCGTCAATGTACCGCTTGTAAAAAAGTATCTGTGTGTTGTCATATACCTTGAATATGCTTTCCTCAACATACTCCATATATAGATTTGCAAATGCGGGGGCCATGTTCGAACCCATGGCTGTCCCCATGAGTTGCAGGTAGAATCTTCTCTCAAACCTAAAATAGTTCAATTTGAGACAAAGGGATAGAAGCTCAACAATAAAACTGGTTGGTGGTCCCACATATGGGCACTTATCAAGGCAGTTGGTGATAATCTCCATCCCTTTCTCATGAGGTATAATGGTATACAGACTTGTGACGTCGAGGCTGGCAAGCACGTCACCTGGTTGTATATCAGTCAGTGTAGAGAGGTCCGTGATAAGGGCAGAGGAGTCCCGTAAGTAGGACCGCATGTTCACCACTAGGGGTTGTAGTAGAGAGTCAACAAACTTTGCCAGGGGTTGCAGCAATGATCCCCGTGCTGAAACAATGGGGCGCCCAGGTGGTTGTATTAACTGTTTGTGTATTTTTGGTAACGTATATAGTATTGGTCTCACTGGGTGGTCTGTAGTCAACCAATCTTTTGTGGTTGAATCTATCCAATTTAAACGTGCTGCATGTTCAATAACAGAATCAATTTGTGTCTTATATTTAATGGTCGGATCACTGGGTAAAGGCATATAGGTAGAAGTGTCCGATAACTGTCTGTCAATTTCTGCTTTGTAATCCTGGTAGTCCTGCAGGACAACTGCACCACCCTTGTCCGCTGGGCGTATGACTATAGTAGAGTCATTCCTGAGGGTTTGTACCGCCTCCCAATCGTTTGCTGTCATGTTGTTTCTGCTGGGCCCATGTTCCCCCTGTCTTAATCTTTGTTGTACAATGCGAGTATAAGTTTTGATGCTTGCATTGGTTGTTGGGGGTTCAAACTTACTGGGTTTCTTAAAAGGGTGTCTGCTATCTTCCAACTCTTTGCCCTGGAAAAAATCTCCCAATTTCAATTGTCTTTGGAAGCGCATAGTATCAATATATGCAGTGAAATCATCAGGTTTAGTTGTGGGTACAAAAGAGAGGCCCTTCATGAGTACTCTCCTCTCATCGTCATTTAGAATATGTTGGCTAAGATTGACAGTCACATCCTCCTCCTTCTGCGTGGTAACGGGGGTCTTCTTCCAAAAGCCGCCCCTGCGTGTATGTGGTCTTCGCCCCTTCCTCTGGAGCGGGTAGTAATGCCTAAAAAAGGCTGTGCATTGTGTTGATTCTCTGTCTCCTGTGGACGATCACTTGAGTATTCAGTGTCTGAGCCAGAGCTAGAATCCACAGTATTCAGTTATCGGTGTGCATACGTTCTGAACCTCCTTTGTCTTCTTGGTTGGTATTGTGCTCTTTCAACAGGTCCGAGTGTCCACCGATACACTTTCTTATCCTTATAGTCCTCCATAACATAACCCAGCTTTTTATTTTTAAAGGCAATTAGGGCATTGTTATATTCACGTAATTGGGTATTAATCTTTTCCATCCAATTTTCTGACTTATCTTGTGTTAGGATATGGCTTTTAACTTCCTCCAGAGTACTGATATCTTCTTTTGTTTTCTGCATCTGGCTCCTAACTTCCTCCACCACTAGCAGAATTAAATCCAAGGAGCATTTGTTCAATATAGCCACCCATTTCCTGCAGAAATCAGAGTTTTGTCTGCCTATAGTGGGTACATTATTAATCCTAAAGCCCCTTGGTATCAGTCTTTTTCTGTGGTATTCTGACAGGTAGATACCATGTAATTTAAGATCTACCTCCTTCTTCTTTAATTTGATCAGTTGGTTATATACGGTCATGGCATTTTCAGCTGGATCCTCAGGTAGAATGGTGTCAAACAAAATCCTTGCTGCATCCAAGTCACTCATGGATAGTGTTTCTGCACCTTCAACATCTGCTGGGATGGTCGCTGTGGCCTGTGTGGGTTCAATGTGTTCCATTGTTGCTTTAGTAGTGAACAAACACGTCACCAGTGAAAAATCCACACCGTGGTGATGATATGAGATTAGAACACAAGTCCGGTAATACAACAGAGTGAAGGATCCGAAGTACAGTTTCCTGGTGGGTGCATCAGAATGGTGAATAATAAGCAAAATGAGTCAGTTGCACTCTCACAAACAATTTCTCCAAGGGCCAGGGTGCTAGAGTAGGTGATATGTAGTAGAATAGAAAACAGCACTCTCTGGACTTAAATTCAAACAGATAGTTTAATAGGTAACGTTTCGGGGAATGCTCCCCTTCATCAGACCAACAACATACAAGTGAAGCAAACATTTAAACATACCTAGACCCCTCCCCCCTGTGAAAAACCGCCAAAAATGGTTGTCATAGCAACCAGCCTCCCAGTGTATAGTAAATACAAAAAGTCAAACAACATATACAACACTGAACCCCAAACCTAAGTAATCCTTATAGCTGGGCAGTTATAAATAGTTGTACTAAACACATCCCTTTTCCAAGCCAATATTACTATATGGAACATAAGATCAACCATAGAGCATACCTGAGTAACAGGCTGTGTGGGCCTATTAAATGCAGCATAAACAATAAACAATAAATATTCAGAGAATGGGCAGCACCACACAGAGTAATAGCATAGTGTTACAAAGCAGTGCATCAAACCCCATATTTCTATTGTCAAAAAATAAGCATGCTACATTATACAACATTCGTACAAAAAGATCATTGCAGTGTTCTCAGTCTATAGAACCTTCAGGGATCATAAATGCCGCGTATAACAAATGCCATAATAATCCAAATGAACTGGATACACCATCCTAGTACCTATAACTCTCCATATGCACAAATACTAAGTAGCAACAGTGGAGATTGCCATACCTAATCGCAACAATAGCAAAGCTGAGACATCGCGTGAGGCAGAGGAGTAAGCCTCCACAGAGTGTTACAGTCTGCACCGTATCCCTCATAATTAAAGAGGTGCGCATGCGTATCTCATCTGGGCGATCCACCCCTAAGGCACCTATTGGCTGTAGAGGACAAGCCCCTCTATGTGTATGAAATATGACTCTCAAGTACTGGCTTTAACTGTGAACCGGACCCAGCGAGGGTATTTAAATTTAGACACACTAAGGGAAAGATGTGAACAATATATGGAGAAAAGTATATTTAACCCCATAAGGTCATATGTACCTCTAATTACTGGGTGCCTAAGTCCCTATTATGTGTACACCCTCGCTGGGTCCGGTTCACAGTTAAAGCCAGTACTTGAGAGTCATATTTCATACACATAGAGGGGCTTGTCCTCTACAGCCAATAGGTGCCTTAGGGGTGGATCGCCCAGATGAGATACGCATGCGCACCTCTTTAATTATGAGGGATACGGTGCAGACTGTAACACTCTGTGGAGGCTTACTCCTCTGCCTCACGCGATGTCTCAGCTTTGCTACTGTTGCTACTTAGTATTTGTGCATATGGAGAGTTATAGGTACTAGGATGGTGTATCCAGTTCATTTGGATTATTATGGCATTTGTTATACGCGGCATTTATGATCCCTGAAGGTTCTATAGACTGAGAACACTGCAATGATCTTTTTATACGAATGTTGTATAATGTAGCATGCTTATTTTTTGACAATAGAAATATGGGGTTTGATGCACTGCTTTGTAACACTATGCTATTACTCTGTGTGGTGCTGCCCATTCTCTGAATATTTATTGTTTATTGTTTATGCTGCATTTAATAGGCCCACACAGCCTGTTACTCAGGTATGCTCTATGGTTGATCTTATGTTCCATATAGTAATATTGGCTTGGAAAAGGGATGTGTTTAGTACAACTATTTATAACTGCCCAGCTATAAGGATTACTTAGGTTTGGGGTTCAGTGTTGTATATGTTGTTTGACTTTTTGTATTTACTATACACTGGGAGGCTGGTTGCTATGACAACCATTTTTGGCGGTTTTTCACAGGGGGGAGGGGTCTAGATATGTTTAAATGTTTGCTTCACTTGTATGTTGTTGGTCTGATGAAGGGGAGCATTCCCCGAAACGTTACCTATTAAACTATCTGTTTGAATTTAAGTCCAGAGAGTGCTGTTTTCTATTCTACTACTATATATATATATATATATATATATGTGTGTATAGAAATGTATATATGTGTGTATAGATATGTATATATGTGTGTATAGAAATGTATATATGTGTGTATAGATATGTATATATGTGTGTATAGATATGTATATATGTGTGTATAGATATGTATATATGTGTGTATAGATATGTATATATGAGTGTATAGATATGTATATGTGTGTGTATAGATATATATATGTGTGTATAGATATGTATATGTGTGTGTATAGATATGTATATATGTGTGTATAGATATGTATATATGTGTGTATAGATATGTATATGTGTGTGTATAGATATGTATATATGTGTGTATAGATATGTATATGTGTGTGTATAGATATGTATATATGTGTGTATAGATATGTATATATGTGTGTGTATAGATATGTATATATGTGTGTATAGATATGTATATATGAGTGTATAGATATGTATATGTGTGTGTATAGATATATATATGTGTGTATAGATATGTATATGTGTGTGTATAGATATGTATATGTGTGTGTATAGATATGTATATGTGTGTGTATAGATATGTATATGTGTGTGTATAGATATGTATATATGTGTGTATAGATATGTATATGTGTGTATAGATATGTATATGTGTGTGTATAGATATGTATATATGTGTGTGTATAGATATATATATGTGTGTATAGATATGTATATATGTGTGTATAGATATGTATATATGTGTGTGTATAGATATATATATATATGTGTGTATAGAAATGTATACATGTGTGTATAGATATTTATAAATGTGTGTATAGATATGTATATGTGTGTATAGATATACATATCTATACACACATATATACATATCTATACACACACATATACATATCTATACACACATATATACATATCTATACACACACATGCATATGCATACACACATATATATCTATACACACATATATACATATCTATACACACATATACATATCTATACACTCATATATACATATCTATACACACACATACATACATATCTATACACACATATATACATATCTATACACACATATATACATATCTATACACACACATATACATATCTATACACACACATATACATATCTATACACACACATATACATATCTATACATATATATACTTATCTATACACACACATACATATCTATACACATATACATATCTATACACACACATATACATATCTATACACACATATATACATATCTATACACACATATATACATATCTATACACACACATATACATATCTATACACACACATATACATATCTATACACACATATACATATCTATACTCTGATGTACGCATGCGCGAAACGCGTCAGGTGTCTATCTGTACCTGCACCTGTCATTTGGCCATTTGGCTGAATAAAAGATATTAATATCAAGTTTACTGTCTCCGGGTCTCCTCCTTCAATCCCCCTGGTGGGACTTACCTTATACATATCTATACACACATATATACATATCTATACACACACATACATATCTATACACACATATATACATATCTATACACACATATATACATATCTATACACACACATATACATATCTATACACACATATATACATATCTATACACACACACATATACATATCTATACACACATATATACATATCTATACACACATATATACATATCTATACACACACATATACATATCTATACACACATATATACATATCTATACACACATATATACATATCTATACACACATATATACATATCTATACACACATATATACATATCTATACACACATATATACATATCTATACACACACATATACATATCTATACACACACATATACATATCTATACACACACATATACATATCTATACACACATATACATATCTATACACACACATATCTATACACACACACACATATCTATACACACATATATACATATCTATATACACACACATACATATCTATACACACATATATACATATCTATACACATACATATACATATCTATACACACACATATACATATCTATACACACACATATACATATCTATACACACACATATACATATCTATACACACATATATACATATCTATACACACATATATACATATCTATACACACACATATATACATATCTATACACATATATACATATCTATACACACATATATACATATCTATACACACATATATACATATCTATACACACATATATACATATCTATACACACATATATACATATCTATACACACATATACATATCTATACACACATATATACATATCTATACACACATATACATATATATACACACATATATACATATCTATACACACACACATACATATCTATACACACATAAATACATATCTATACACACATATATACATACACATATACATATCTATACACACACATATACATATCTATACACACATATATACATATCTATACACACACATATATACATATCTATACACACATATATTCATATCTATACACACACATATACATATCTATACACACATATACATATCTATACACACATATATACATATCTATACACACATATATACATATCTATACACACATATATACATATCTATACACACATATATACATATCTATACACACATATATACATATCTATACACACATATATACATATCTATACACACACATACATATCTATACACACACATGCATATGCATACACACATATATATCTATACACACATATATACATATCTATACACACATATACATATCTATACACTCATATATACATATCTATACACACACATACATACATATCTATACACACATATATACATATCTATACACACATATATACATATCTATACACACATATATACATATCTATACACACACATATACATATCTATACACACACATATACATATCTATACACACACATATACATATCTATACATATATATACTTATCTATACACACACATACATATCTATACACATATACATATCTATACACACACATATACATATCTATACACACATATATACATATCTATACACACATATATACATATCTATACACACACATATACATATCTATACACACACATATACATATCTATACACACATATACATATCTATACTCTGATGTACGCATGCGCGAAACGCGTCAGGTGTCTTTCTGTACCTGCACCTGTCATTTGGCCATTTCGCTGAATAAAAGATATTAATATCAAGTTTACTGTCTCCGGGTCTCCTCCTTCAATCCCCCTGGTGGGACTTACCTTATACATATCTATACACACATATATACATATCTATACACACACATACATATCTATACACACATATATACATATCTATACACACATATATACATATCTATACACACATATACATATCTATACACACACATATACATATCTATACACACATATATACATATCTATACACACACATATACATATCTATACACACATATATACATATCTATACACACATATATACATATCTATACACACACATATACATATCTATACACACATATATACATATCTATACACACATATATACATATCTATACACACATATATACATATCTATACACACATATATACATATCTATACACACACATATACATATCTATACACACATATATACATATCTATACACACACATATACATATCTATACACACACATATACATATCTATACACACACATATACATATCTATACACACATATACATATCTATACACACACATATCTGTACACACACACATACATATCTATACACACATATATACATATCTATATACACACACATACATATCTATACACACATATATACATATCTATACACATACATATACATATCTATACACACACATATACATATCTATACACACACATATACATATCTATACACACATATATACATATCTATACACACATATATACATATCTATACACACACATATATACATATCTATACACACATATATACATATCTATACACACATATATACATATCTATACACACATATATACATATCTATACACATATATACATATCTATACACACATATATACATATCTATACACACATATATACATATCTATACACACATATATACATATCTATACACACATATATACATATCTATACACACATATACATATCTATACACACATATATACATATCTATACACACATATATACATATCTATACACACATATACATATCTATACACACATATATACATATCTATACACACACACATACATATCTATACACACATATATACATATCTATACACACATATACATATCTATACACACACATATACATATCTATACACACATATATACATATCTATACACACACATATATACATATCTATACACACATATATACATATCTATACACACACATATACATATCTATACACACACATATACATATCTATACACACATATATACATATCTATACACACATATATACATATCTATACACACATATATACATATCTATACACACATATATACATATCTATACACACATATATACATATCTATACACACATATATACATATCTATACACATATATACATATCTATACACACATATATACATATCTATACACACATATATACATATCTATACACACATATATTCATATCTATACACACATATATACATATATATACACACATATACATATCTATACACACATATACATATCTATACACACATATACATATCTATACACACATATACATATCTATACACTCATATATACATATCTATACACACACATACATACATATCTATACACACATATATACATATCTATACACACATATATACATATCTATACACACATATATACATATCTATACACACACATATACATATCTATACACACACATATACATATCTATACACACACATATACATATCTATACATATATATACTTATCTATACACACACATACATATCTATACACATATACATATCTATACACACACATATACATATCTATACACACATATATACATATCTATACACACATATATACATATCTATACACACACATATACATATCTATACACACACATATACATATCTATACACACATATACATATCTATACTCTGATGTACGCATGCGCGAAACGCGTCAGGTGTCTTTCTGTACCTGCACCTGTCATTTGGCCATTTCGCTGAATAAAAGATATTAATATCAAGTTTACTGTCTCCGGGTCTCCTCCTTCAATCCCCCTGGTGGGACTTACCTTATACATATCTATACACACATATATACATATCTATACACACACATACATATCTATACACACATATATACATATCTATACACACATATATTACATATCTATACACACATATACATATCTATACACACACATATACATATCTATACACACATATATACATATCTATACACACACATATACATATCTATACACACATATATACATATCTATACACACATATATACATATCTATACACACACATATACATATCTATACACACACATATACATATCTATACACACATATATACATATCTATACACACATATATACATATCTATACACACATATATACATATCTATACACACACATATACATATCTATACACACATATATACATATCTATACACACACATATACATATCTATACACACACATATACATATCTATACACACACATATACATATCTATACACACATATACATATCTATACACACACATATCTGTACACACACACATACATATCTATACACACATATATACATATCTATATACACACACATACATATCTATACACACATATATACATATCTATACACATACATATACATATCTATACACACACATATACATATCTATACACACACATATACATATCTATACACACACATATACATATCTATACACACATATATACATATCTATACACACATATATACATATCTATACACACACATATATACATATCTATACACACACATATACATATCTATACACACATATATACATATCTATACACACATATATACATATCTATACACACATATATACATATCTATACACATATATACATATCTATACACACATATATACATATCTATACACACATATATACCATATCTATACACAATATATACATATCTATACACACATATATACATATCTATACACACATATACATATCTATACACACATATATACATATCTATACACACATATATACATATCTATACACACATATACATATCTATACACACATATATACATATCTATACACACACACATACATATCTATACACACATATATACATATCTATACACACATATATACATACACATATACATATCTATACACACACATATACATATCTATACACACATATATACATATCTATACACACACATATATACATATCTATACACACATATATACATATCTATACACACACATATACATATCTATACACACACATATACATATCTATACACACATATATACATATCTATACACACATATATACATATCTATACACACATATATACATATCTATACACACATATATACATATCTATACACACATATATACATATCTATACACACATATATACATATCTATACACACATATATACATATCTATACACACATATATACATATCTATACACACATATATACATATCTATACACACATATATTCATATCTATACACACATATATACATATATATACACACATATACATATCTATACACACATATATACATATCTATACACACATATACATATCTATACACACATATACATATCTATACACACATATATACATATCTATACACACATATACATATCTATACACACATATATACATATCTATACACACATATATACATATCTATACACACATATATACATACCTATACACACATATATACATATCTATACACACATATATACATATCTATACACACATATATAAATATCTATACACACATATATACATATCTATACACACATATATACATATCTATACACACACATATACATATCTATACATACATATATACATATCTATACACACACATACATATCTATACACACATATATACATATCTATACACACATATATACATATCTATACACACATATATAAATATCTATACACACATATATACATATCTATACACACATATATACATATCTATACACACACATATACATATCTATACATACATATATACATATCTATACACACACATACATATCTATACATACATATATACATATCTATACACACACATATACATATCTATACACACACATATACATATCTATACACACACATACATATCTATACACACATATATACATATCTATACACACATATACATACACACACATATACATATCTATACACACACATATACATATCTATACACACATATATACATATCTATACACACATATATACATATCTATACACACACATATACATATCTATACACACATATACATATCTATACACACATATATACATATCTATACACACATATATACATATCTATACACACATATATACATATCTATACACACATATATACATACACATATACATATCTATACACACACATATACATATCTATACACACATATATACATATCTATACACACACATATATACATATCTATACACACATATATACATATCTATACACACACATATACATATCTATACACACACACATACATATCTATACACACATATACATATCTATACACACACACATACATATCTATACACACACACATACATATCTATACACACACACATACATATCTATACACACACACATACATATCTATACACACATATACATATCTATACATACATATATACATATCTATACACACATATACATACACACACATATACATATCTATACACACATATATACATATCTATACACACATATATACATATCTATACACACATATATACATATCTATACACACACATATACATATTTATACACACATATACATATCTATACACACATATACATATCTATACACACATATACATATCTATACACACATATACATATCTATACACACACGTATACATGTCTATACACACATATATACATATCTATACACATATATACATATCTATACACACATATACATATCTATACACACACATATACATGTCTATACACACACATATACATGTCTATACACACATATACATATCTATACACACACGTATACATGTCTATACACACATATATACATATCTTTACACACATATACATATCTATACACACACATATACATGTCTATACACACATATATACATATCTATACACACATATATACATATCTATACACACATATATACATATCTATACACACATATATACATATCTATACACACATATATACATATCTATACACACACATATACATATCTATACATACATATATACATATCTATACACACACGTATACATGTCTATACACACATATATACATATCTATACACACATATACATATCTATACACACACATATACATATCTATACACACATATATACATATCTATACACACATATACATATCTATACACACACATATACATATCTATACACACATATATACATATCTATACACACATATATACATATCTATACACACACATATACATGTCTATACACACATATATACATATCTATACACACATATATACATATCTATACACACATATATAAATATCTATACACACATATATACATATCTATACACACATATATACATATCTATACACACATATATACATATCTATACACACACGTATACATGTCTATACACACATATATACATATGTGTGTATTCAGCATTACACCAGCAGCTCTTGTGAGCAGGGGGTGTCAATCAACCTGATCATTGAATTCCAATGATGTCTGTCTGCCTGCTCAGAGCAGCAGGACAGGTTATGGAGCAGCAGTCTTTAGACCACTGCTTCATAACCGCTGTTTCTGGCGAACCTGCAGGCGAAACACGGGTCCTCAAGCTTGATAAATGGGCCTCTATATCAGAATCATGAAAGAAAAATATTGGGTTTAAGGTCCTTTTAATTTTGGCTCCCTGCATTTGAGTATTTTTGTCCCTTTAAGACTGTTGGGCATCAGCGAGTTACATAACACAGAACGTTGCATCAGAGCAGATGAATCAGGGCTTATATAATTAGTTGTATGCAAATCTACAGTGAACAATAGCACATTAGGCAAGAGAGCCAGCAGCGTTTAGCAATACAACACTGAATCAATATTGCTTTTATTATTGCGACACTGGAATAGTGTCATCATTTGTTAAAGGGACAGAAGCATTGTTTTACTGGCACTCAGGGCCATGCACGTACACCTGATATACTGGCGTATCCGCAGGGTGTCACATGAACAAAACAATTATCAGCTGTGATAACTTTCTTGCAAAAGGACAAATTCCTTCTACTGCAGCTTACTGTTGTACATATTAAAGTAAACACAGTGGGGCTTATTTAACAATGTGCAAGAGGACATTATACAAAGTAGCGTATCCGCTGCACATCGCTGCCCATCAAAAAATGCCGACAGCATACGCTTTCTGCATTTATCATTGCACCAGCAGTTCTTGTGAACTGCTGGTGCAATGCCGCCCCCTGAAGATTCACGGCCAATCAGACGCTAGCAGGGGGTGTCAATCAACCGTATCAAATTCAATCGGGTTGATTTCTGTTCGCCACCTCAGAGCAGACGAACAAATTATGAAGGCTTTGCCGGAAACAAGGAGCTTGATAATTATGCCCCAGTGTAATTACAGACATCTCTGTTGTGTTACCATAAAATAACATATCAGCCAAGTCTAAACATTTGTCAAACATCTTTTTTATTGCAATTAGTTTTTAGTAGCCTAACTCCAACCACCATTTGCCTTATTTGGAGGAGTGAATCTGGGCTTTAGTCTGTAGACAACAAGGCTAGTTACTGTTGTAAAGTTAGGATAAAGTACTGTCATTATCAGTTAAAGCCAATTAGGAACAGATATGTAGCAGATATGTAGCAGGGTGTTTTTGATGTTCTTAGAAGTAGAAAGTGCTTAGTTTTCAGAGCTAAATTACATGAAAAGGGGCAGAATAAATAATGAAAGTATATTGCAAAGCCATTTCATTACACTTAGCTAAACACTTTGGGATACATCACAAGTGTAGCGCTTATTTATTGTGCGCCCTTAAATTGGCAAATTCGGCCGTTTACGGGTGCACAATAAATCTCTGGTTAGTTTTCTAAATGTCCCCCAAAATTAAGTGGGTTTTTTTTTTGTTTTGTTTTTTTTATTAAAAAAAGCTCTTTCTGAAAGTGCAGCAGGGTGGCACTTTTAGAAAGCTCCGTGGACCAAGTGCTTAAAGGGACAGTAAACACCAGAATTTATGTTGTTTAAAAAGGTAGATAATCCATTTATTACCCATTCCCCAATTTTGCATAACCAACACAGTTATATTAATATACTTTTTACCTCTGTGATTACCTTGTATCTATGCCTCTGCAAACTGCCCCCTTATTTCAGTTCTTTTGACAGACATGCATTTTTTGCCAATCAGTGCTTGCTCTTAGGAGCTTCACGTGCCAGAGCTCAATGTTATCTATATGAAACACATGAACTAACGCCCTCTAGTGGTGAGAAACTGTCAAAATGCTTTCCGATTAGAGGCAGTCTTCAAGGTCTAAGAAATTAGCACATGATTTAGATTTCAACTAAGAATACCAAGAGAACAAAGCAAAATTGGTAATACAAGTAAATTGGAAAGTTGTTTAAAATGACATGCCCTATTTAAATCATGAAAGATTTATTTTGACTTTACTGTCCCTTTAATAATATACTTTTAGGGATATGTTCATCCCACTATCCCTAGGCATATCACCCCTAATTCCAATGTCCCTATTCTAGCAGGGGAAAAAAAGAAAAATACTGCACAGTGAAGATTAGGGGATCTTTCTTCTTACTTTCGTTATATCACCCAGCAGCAACCAGAGACAACTTCTGTTGTCTCCCCGGACCCTGTTTCTCGCCAAACTTACAGCTCAACCTTCCCTACCTAATCACTCTCCTTATCTGCCGTCCTTGACTTGCCACGTACTACCTACCAGATTCATCCTACCCGGTGTTGGAGATTGTGAGATTCCGGGCGGCCTGGCGGAGGTAGGAGGGACGCCGAGGCATCAGGCTAAAGAGATCCAGGTGTGGTACTGCCACGCTGACAGCGGATAAATAGCAGATTGACCCACTCACCATTGCGCTCTACACGCTCCAAGCAGGGACACCACTACAACCCTCCGGTCCACAGCTGGAGTCTTCTTACCTGCTCATAGCTGGTCGTCAGCACACCAAGCTAGGCATTGGAAGTGCTCTCACTGAATAAGCGGTAGGAGGCCCAGCAGAGGATAGACGCAGGAGGTAAGCCAATAGACCTCTCACATACTCACCCCTGACTCATAGGACTGGAGTCAGATAGCTCTCCACGGCCCCCTGGTTATATGTTGATACCCCTGCTGAGTACACTGAGGCCTGTATTAGCCTCCCTAGAGTGCAGTTGGACGCTTTCCAGACTATCAGTCACACGTATGGGTGTTTGGAGACTATAGCTCTCTGGGCCCAACTATTCATAGACTTCCAGACTGCACATTAATCCCACAACCCCAAGGTCACATGGGGAATTTGGTGGCCTAGCATACCCATATAGCCCGTTTACACCAAAATAAAGAGTAAGAAAACAGAGAGTGGATAATAAACAGAGAGTGGATAATAAAATAAAAAATAAAAAGGGGGAAAAAGAAATAGAGGCCTCTTTGTTCTACTTCCGAGGCTACTTAATACAGCCACTAAAATATTCTATGGGGTAATACCCAGCTCTGTGGGCTCAGTTAATTACAAAGCCCCTCGGTTCCAGCCGGTCCCCCACGTTTAGCTCTCACTAGAAACACGGCCAGAGCAGCGTGTCTATCTCACATAGGCCCGAACTCTCTCACACAACTGCGGATCCCAGAGACCAGCCTAAGGACTTTACTATTAAAAACATCTGCCTCATAAACAGGTGAAATAGGGCAGCTGCTCACAGTTGCTCTCTGTTATGTCTCTCCCCCTTTCCCGTTGGCCCTTATTGCCCACGGGTCATACCCCATGCTCCTTTTACCCAACTTGCTTGGAATAGAGCACCCACACCCGGAGAGAGACAGACTACTAGCAACCTCTATGATTCACCAACGAGCTGCCTTCTAAGTAATCTAGAACCCAGCAGTAACATCTTTTAAGACATACACACCTCCTACACTATGGTGTTCTAAGCTCACCATTTAGGGGGGTGCCGGATCTGATATCTCCACCTGCCATTTTCCATAGAGGTCATCTCACTTATCCTCTGGAGGAACGTTTAAAGTCTCTTTGTACTCACATTCCATAATATGGCTCACTCTCAAAAGAAGAAGCAGAAACACGCTTACGTCCCAAAATGGACACTCTCAGATCACTTCTCTAACAAAGCCCTTTATGAGCCAGACATGTAAGATGAGGACTCTAGAGAATCAATAGTTTCTGCTAAAGGAAACCACAGAGGCACAGCTCATTCAAGTGAGAGGTCCTCTAATACCTATGCCTCTATACTAAACTCCATTAAGGAGTTATCAGACAAGATGGACTCCCACCATTCATCACTTAAACAGGAACTTAAACAGTCTCAGAACTTAAGAGACATTTCCTCCCTCGGGGAAAGAACAGAAACTCTGGAAAAGAAATAGGAGGATCTCCACTTAGATCACTCAAACCTCCTCGCCTACACCCAATCTCTCACTGAAATGATCTCAGATTTAGAATCCAAAATGGCGGACCTGGAGAACAGGTCACATCGTAACAATATAAGAATACGAGGCATTCCAGAAGATGTTGGCACCCCTGATCTCACTAAATATCTGATGTATCTATTCAGAGAACTCTTGGGGCCCATACAGGACCAAGAAGCCCTTATGGATAAAGCTCACTGGGCTCTCCGACCGAGAAATTCACCTTCAGGATCACCTAGAGACGTAATCATAAGATTGCACTATTATTCGTTTAAAGAAATGATTCTTAGAGCACCATTCCAGAATAAAAACTTAAAAGACCCATTCCAGGCCATCCAGATATTCCCAGACTTGTCCTCACATACCCTTTCCAGGAGGCGTTTGTTTCAGCAGGGAACCCAATACCTCCGCCAAAATAATATAAAATACAGATGGGGATGTCCTGTCAAGCTTTTTCCAAATAGATGATCACTCCTACTCCATCTCTACATCAGACCAGGAGACTAAACTCTTACAGTCCTTGAAATTACTCCATCCCTTGAACCAACTTTAAGATATTGCTGAAAAAACAGAGAAACTCAATGCTACAGCTCCAGTGTGACATCCCTTAACACAAACATTCAGCTATCAAGCCAAGAGGAAAGACATTCCGTCGTCCAATGATGATCCCTGATCCTAGGAGATGAAGAAATAACATGGTACAATATATTCCCTGGACATTGTATAGTTATCCCTTCTTCCTGGCAATACCCTGCTCCCTACCTTTATGTGCAGGGATACCTGGTGGTTCCATGATTTTGGAACTACACTGACAGAACCATGGACATTTGGTAATGTACTTTGCATAATACAGTTGATGGTTTAAAATGTTACCCCAATTATGTTCATGTTGTACTATTATACTGCTTTTTCTCTACAGGAAAAGTATTTGACCCTCAATTGAGTTATAACTGTTCTTTGTTGTTTCTACTAAACAAGGTCCAACTTACACACATAAACACCCTACATGTTAGCATAGGTCAGCATCCACTCATATGAGCTTAGGTCTTCTCATAGATAGCAATTATACTGGCATAAGCACATTAGGTGACTGTAGCCATCCGAACCCTATATTTATCACGCCTTTAGTTGTTTCTTTTTAACTGCTTCACATTTTGCTCACTGGCTTGAGGCAGGGGCCTACTAGACTGACCTTATCAAAGGCCCGATCGTACATATACCTCATAACCAGATCTTACTCCAGCTCTTGGATGACACAGGGTACACACTACATTATTATAGCAGAAAGTTGCCCCCAAGGGGACTATATAGAGGTTTGAGCCTAAGTATAGTGACCACCACGCACTCTATCTATATTATCCTATGACTTCATGGCACTGACGGAGAGCTCACACATCCTGCAGACGAGCATACTACTCCACTGCTCTCTTACATATACAAAGTACGCTGCTATAGGCTCCAATTTGACTGTAATCTTTACCTAGGCTACCCCGTAGCTCTACCCTACACAAGGCCCTCATAATGTACTGGTTATCACCTAGATTTTGAGTTTTGCGTTATGAACGGCTCGGTAATAATTTACAATTTATTGTCACTGCTCACCTCCCTATAGCGCTGCTATTACAGGTTTGCAAAAACCCGGCGTTAGCAGGCAATATGGCAGCGTTGAGCTCCATACCGCACACAAATACCAGCGCTGCTTTGAGCTGGTTTTACGTGCTTGTGCATGATTTCCCCATAGACATCAATGGGGAGAGCCGGCTAAAAAAGTCTAACACCTGCAATAAAGGAGCGTAAAGCTCCATAATGCAGCCCCATTGATTCCTATGGGGAAAGAAAAGTTATGTTTACACCTAACACCCTAGCATAAACCCCGAGTCTAAACACCCCTAATATGCTGCCCCGACATCGCCAACACCTACATTATACTTATTAACCCCTAATCTGCTGCCCCCGACATCGCCAACACCTACATTATACTTATTAACCCCTAATCTGCCGCCCTCCGACATCGCCGGCACCTACCTACACTTATTAACCCCTAATCTGCTGCCCCCAATGTCATCGCCACTATACTGAAGTTATTAACCCCTAACCCTAAGTCTAACCCTAACGTAACCCTAACACCCACTAACTTTAACATAATTAAAATAAATTTAAAACTGAATACTTACCTATAAAATAAGCCCTAAGCTAGCTACAATATAACTAATAGTTACATTGTAGCTAGCTTAGGGTTTATTTTTATTTTACAGGCAAGTTTGTATTTATTTTAACTAGGTAGAATAGTTACTAAATAGTTAATAACTATTTAATAACTACCTAGCTAAAATAAATACAAATTGACCTGTAAAATAAAACCTAACCTAAGTTACACCTAACCTAACCCTACAATTAAATAAATTCCCTAAATTAAATACAATGAACTAAATTCAATAAAATTAGCTAAATTACAAAAAATCTAATAGCCCTATCAAAATAATAAAAGTCCACCCAAAATAATAAAAACCCCTAGTTTAAACTTAACTACCAATAGCTCTTTTACCTTTAAAAAAAATTACAAACAACCCCCCCAACAGTAAAACCCACCACCCACACAACCAACCCCCCAAATAAAACAACTAAAAAAACCTGAAAAGGGCATGTGGATGGGCATTGCCCTTAAAAGGGCATTTAGCTCTACTGCTGCCCAAAGCCCTAACCTAAAAATAAAACCCACCCAATAAACCCTTAAAAAAAACTAACACTAACCCCCTGAAGATCAACTTACAGTTTTGAAGATCTGACATCAATCCTCAAAGAAGCCGGGAAGATGCTGTCTAGATGAAAACTTCTGCCCGTCTGGAGGACCACTTCTCCCGGGCCCGGCTTGGATGAAGACTTCTCCCGGCTTCATTGAGGATGGATGTCGGATCTTCAAAACTGTAAGTGGATCTTCAGGGAGTTAGTGTTAGGTGTTTTTAAGGGTTTATTGGGTGGGTTTTATTTTTAGGTTAGGGCTTTGGGCAGCAATAGAGCTAAATGCCCTTTTAAGGGCAATGCCCATCCAAATGCCCTTTTCAGGGCAATGGGGAGCTTAAGTTTTTTTTAGTTAGGGTTTTATTTGGGGGGTTTGGTTGTGTGGGTGGTGGGTTTTACTGTTGGGAGGGGTGTTTGTATTTATTTTTTACAGGTAAAAGAGCTGATTACTTTGGGGAATGCCCCGCAAAAGGCTCTTTTAAGGGCTATTGGCAGTTTAGTTTAGGCTAGGGTTTTTATTATTTTGGGTGGGCTTTTTTATTTTGATAGGGCTATTAGATTAGGTGTAATTAGTTTAAAGATCTTGTCATTTGTTTTTAATTTTCTGTAATTTAGTGTTTGTTTTTGTAATTTTGCTAATTGTATTTAATTTAGTTAATTGTATTTAATTTAGGGAATTTATTTAATTGTAGGGTTAGGTTAGGTGTTAGTGTAACTTAGGTTAGGTTTTATTTTACAGGTCAATTTGTATTTATTTTAGCTAGGTAGTTAGTAAATAGTTAATAACTATTTAGTAACTATTCTACCTAATTAAAATAAATACAAACTTGCCTGTAAAATAAAAATAAAACCTAAGCTAGATACAATGTAACTATTAGTTATATTGTAGCTAGCTTAGGGTTTATTTTACAGGTAAGTATTTAGTTTCAAATATAAATAAAACCTACAATTATTACCTAAATTATTCCTATTTATTTTAATTATATTTAAGTTAGGGGGTGTTAGAGTTAGGGTTAGACTTAGATTTAGGGGTTAATAAATATAATATAGTAGCAGCGACGTTGGGGGCGGCAGATTAGGGGTCAATAAACGTAGGTAGGTGGCGGCGATGTTAGGGATGGCAGATTAGGGGTTAATAATATTTAATGTTTGCGAGGCGGGAATGCTGCAGTTTAGGGGTTAATATGTTTATTATTGTGGCGGCGATGTCAGGAGTGGCAGATTAGGGGGTTAATATTTTTATTATAGTGTTTCTCATGCGGGAGGGCCTCGGTTTAGGGGTTAATAGGTAGTTTATGGGTGTTGGTGTACTTTTTAGCACTTTAAAAATGAGTTTTATGCTACGGCTTTGTAGTGTAAAACTCATAACTACTGACTTTAGAATGCGTTATGAATCTTGACGTACCGCTCACTTTTTGGCCTCCCAGGACAAGCTCCTAATACCGGCGTTATGGAAGTCCGATTGAAAATAGACTATACGCTAAAAATAAAACCCACCCAATAAACCCTTAAAGAAACCTAACACTAACCCCCGAAGATCCACTTACAGTTTTTGAAGACCGGACATCCATCCTCATCAAGCCGGGAGAATCTTCATTCAAGCTGGTAGAAGTCCTCAATAAAGCCTGGAGAAGTCTTCATCCAAGCGGCAAGAAGTGGTCCTCCAGGCGGGCAGAAGTCTTCATCCAGACGGCATCTTCTATCTTCATCCTTCCGACGTGGAGCGGCTCCATCTTCAAGACATCCGGCTCAGAGCATCCTCTTCTGTCTATGGTTACAGAGGAATGAAGGTTCCTTTAAGGGACGTCATCCAAGATAGCGCCCCTTGAATTCTGATTGGCTGATAGAATTCTATCAGCCAATCGGAATTAAAGTTGAAAACCCCTTACTCCATCAACTACTTTCGAGTGGCTCTCGCCCGCTAATTTCCCCACCCCAGCTACACTCATACATAACATTTTAACACAGAGACTTTTTACTCTTCTATATCAGATTTTTTTTTTCTCTAATCTCTTACTAAATCTGCTCCAATACTCCAGAGTAGACATAGCTTTTATTCAAGACACACATTGGCTCACAAACACTGACTCAAAACACAAACCTACAAGAAGTTCCCAGTTGTGATAACTGTCTCATATATATATCCAAATCCAGAGGAGTAGCGATCCTCATTAACTCTCTCATAAAATACGAACCTATATAGAGTACATAGAACGAGACCCACAAGCCAGATTAATCATTCTCATGTGTAGGTTAAATGACAAACTGGTCACCCTGGTGAACACCTATGCCCCTAACTCAAGACAAATTAAGTTCCTCAAACAACTTCTGGGCTCAGTGTCAGCAGTCAAACAAGGTAAATTGATTTTGGGAGGTGACCTCAACTTAATATGGGATCCTACACTAACTAGAAGATCAACCCACCCCCTCTCAGTAGCATTCCAAAAATTATTCAACCAATATGACTTGTACGATGATTGGAGAGCCCTGCACCCCGCAGGCATTTTACTATCCCCCACATAAATCTTACACTTGAATTGATTTCTTTTTTCTGGGTTCCCGTGCCTTAGACTATATCACATATGCTAGGATCTCCCCTGTGTCTGATCATGACTCTCTTCTCGTTTTAATAGGCCCACACTTCACTAACTCTTCCCCCCCCTCATGGCGTCTTAAAGACTTTCTTGTTACTCACCCTGCCCTTAAACTTGAAACCCAAGACATTATCTCTGATTTTCTTACACTGAACGACACCCCGCATGTCACTGCAGAGGTCTTATGGGCCTCTCTTAAGGCTTTCCTCAGAGGACACTACATCACTAAAGCGTCCCAATTCAAGAAAGCTCAGGGTGCCTTGTTGGCGTCCTTAACTTGCCAACTCAGATCTCCTAAGAAACAACTCTCCACATCCTATACCACTACGTTAAATACCCAACTCACAGACATCATTCGACAGATTAGAACATTCGAATACCAGCAAACACAGACTAATTTGGAAACACTCAAACAGCTATATTATTATAAAAGCAATAAGGCCTCCTCGCTTTTAGCAATGAAACTAAGAAATCGGACGGCACAAACCAAAATAACCCGCCTCAACACAGGACATGGTATGGTGTCTTCCTTGAGAGAGATTTGGGAAGCTTTCAGGGAATTTAATTCCAAACTTTATAATTTAGAGTCTAGCGATCCTAGCCAATTACTTCATACAGAAGGTACTCACTCATTCTTGAAGTCCCTAAACCTCCCTCAGCTAGCCCAGGAAGCTGCTCAGGACCTCATTTCCTCGATAACACTTGAGGAGGTGCGCTTGAGCATTAAAGAACTTAGTGTCTAAGTCCCCGGGCCCGGATGGCTTCACTGGGCAATTGTACAAAACGTTTGACCCTGTAATCAGCCCCCGTCCTATGCAGAACTTTTAATGAAGTAAAGCAGAATGTTTTTTTCCATAAAGAATATCTGGAGGCCACGATCAATACTCAAACCAGGCAAGGACCCTTCAGACTGTGGCAGTTATCGGCCCATTTCATTACTTAATTTAGACACCAAATTGTACGCCAAAATTATAGCTAACCACCTCTCTAAATAATCTCCACTCTGGTCCACCCGGACCAGGTGGGCTTTATCCCCCAAAGAGAAGGATCTGATGCTACGAGATGGGTTTTGGACATCCTGGTTGAAGCAGCTAGGAGGGAAGTACCCCTGCTCAACCTGTCACTCTGTGCCGAAAAGGCCTTTGATAGGGTGGGTTGGGAATATTTATGGGAAACTCTACAAGCATTTAAGCTTCCAAATGAATTTATAATCGCAGTGCAGGCCCTATATTCTAATCTGTTTGCTAAAGTTAGGGGAAATTTTTAAATTTCCAACGGGACTAGACAGGGCTGCCCCCTCTCACTGCTCTTATTTGCACTCTCTAAAGAACCCGTGGCGCAAGCCATTTGACTGGACCAAGACATTTCAGGTTTTCCAATCCTAGAGACTTAACATAAAATTACACTCTATGCGGATGACATTACTCTCCTTCTGACCAACCCAACCAAGTCCCTCCCGGCCATTTTCAAACTGCTCACCCATTTTAGCACTATGAGTTACTATAAATTAAATTTATCTAAGACGGAAGCCCTCCATTCGAACATTCCACCCCATGAACTGACCCTCCTGCAGAAAAAATATAAATTCCAATGGTCCGCACTCTCTAGTAAGCTATTAGGAACACACCTCAGTATGTCCAACCGCCACTGTTAATACTAATAACTTCTCCGACAGACTGCCTGAGTGGCGAAAACTTCTGGATTCTTGGGAATACCGAGAGATCTCATGGACAGGAAGGATAGCTGCTATCAAAATGTCCTTTATCCCTAAAATTACTTATCTTTTCCATTCCCTCCCGATCAATTTCCCCAGGCCCATTCTTAAAGGAACATTAAACCCAAAAATTTTCTTTTATGATTCAGATAGAGAATACAATTTCAAACAACATTCCAGTTTACTTCTATTACCTAATTTGCTTCAATCTTTAGATATCCTTTGTTAAAGAAATATCAATGCACATTGGTGAGCCAATCACATGAGTCATCTATGTGCAGCCACCTATCAGAAGTTACTGAGCATATCTAGATATGCTTTTCAGGAAAGAATATCAAGATAATGAAGTAAATTAGATAATATATGTGAATTAGAAAGTTGTTTAAAATGGTATTTTCTGTCTGAATCATGAAAGAAAAAAATGGGGTTTAATGTCCCTTTAATAGGCTTCAGAGCCTTATCACCTCATATGTTTGGAAGGGCAAAACACCCAGAACCTCCAAACAAACCTTACAAAGAAATACTACTAAAGGTGGACTTAGCCTACCAAACATTATTCTCTACTATCAAGTTGCCCGGTTAACCCACCTGATGAGCTGGAGTTACACGGCTTACATATCCTCATGGAGGGAAGTGGAGCAATCCCTTCTACCGCTAGGTCTACATTTATGTGATCTGCCCTGGATCCCCTCGCATTGTAGGGGAGATCTTAAATTTTGCCATCCTGTGATCCTTGACACTCTACAATTCTGGGAACAGACCAGACACTTACCCACTAGTGCCCCTCACCCATCATCACAACAGACAATTGCCAGCTCCCTTTTCTGTCTTCCAGACTCTCACTTGTCTGCCTGGCAAAACTTTGCTGTTACCTACGTCTCAGACCTCTACGATCATACAAACACACTGTCACATAATAGAATATGCACTGATCTACAAATACCATTTACACTCAGATTTTAGGCATTCCGCCTCTGCTCTATTATCAGAGCGTGGGGTTTCCCAAGGAGTAACCTTAGAGATGTTACCAGTTGGGAACAGAGATGGACACAAGCCCACGCGTTCAAGGGGACACTGTTGTTCCACTATGATCTACTTCTCGATCCTTACTCCCACCATAAGATCTCACAGCATCTGGCATGGGAGAGAGACTTAAATTTTACTGCTGATACTGACTCCTGGCATAGAGAGAGCTTATTTACTAAAACACTCTTGCATTGTGCAACCTTATGGGAACTACATTACAAGATCACAGTACGCTGGCATTTAGTCCCTACTGCTCTACACAAAATTTATAATAATCACCCCCCCTACATGTTGGAGGGGCTGTGGTCAGCTGGGTACACAGAGCCCCATCTGGTGGTCTTGCCCAAGAATTGAGCCTGTATGGATACAACTTTTCAAAATTTTTAGCTCACTGAACATCGCTCCTACATTCAATCCACAAACTTGTCTTCTCAACTTAGACTTTCCAGCATTTTCTCCGGTTCAAAAATCCCTAACCATCTACTTACTAATGTCCACTAAGCTCGAGATTGCAAAAGCTTGGAAGCAAAAATCACCCCGACCATTTCACAAATCATTGCAACAGTACACTATCTACAGAAGATAAAATCATACTCTTACTCGGTCCTAGATAAAGCAGACACTTATCTCCAAATCTGGGCACCCTGGATAGAGAAAGTTCCCCATTGAGACACGCAAGAAACCCCAACTTCCCCTCCCTTTTTTTTGTCATTTTTAGCAATCTATGAGAGATACAGGACTATGAGGTATAAAAATGTAAAATGAGAAACAATTGAGTAACTTAGGGCACTCCTGATCAGTTCTAACTTGAGGCCCAGCGGCACCAACTTTACTATTATAAACTGTTAAGTATGTATACCATGCAATTTCTGGTTCTTCAACTCTCATTAGTTGGTGTGTCTGTCTTCATTCATATTTGTTTTATGACATTTAGTATGTTCGCCCTCGGTCATGTATAGCATGAAATTGGTTATACACATACATATCCCTGCGTGGATATGCAAGATGCCTATGTTTGTATGCTTCTTACTTTCTCAATAAAAAGTTTAAAAAAAAAAAAAAAATGGCACTGAAAAGAGTCTTGATATAGCGGTCTATGGGGACAGTGTGTTCCCTGTAAATATATATGTTTATGACTATATATATATATATTGAATCCAAAGGAATAAGAGCACAAAGAATCTCCTCATAGTGTAATATGTTTAATACAGAATCGGTATAAAACAAACAAACAATCCCCCTTCAGGGTGGGTACTCACAAGGTAAAACCTCAATCGATATGAGGTAAGTTAAAAGCGTAGAGCACCCCAGATGGGCAGTATAACATCCACTGCTTTCAACCAGTAGTCCGGTATTCGATCTCTGTTATGAAGTTAAATTGTGGAGTCACACCGCAGTGTAGTGCATTTCACCAGTAGTGATTCACCAGTGGCAAATACAGTTTTAAAAGCCAAAAGGCTACAATTAGTGGCGACAAACAGTTACTTTGTAACAAGCAAGTACACACACTTGCAGCATCTTGCAACGTAGCGAAAGGTGGGCGTGGCCTAGCGCGTTTCACAGAAGTATCTGCTTCGTCAGAGGCTTTGTAATAGCCCACTTCTTTCATATGAAAGTAGAAATTATGAGCAAAATAAGCATAAAAATAAAAACATCTCTTTCAATCTAAAAAGAAATTATAATGGGGACCGCACAAAATTAAGTAGAACATAATCAACCATCTACTTCTTCTTCTTTTTTAGAGAGAACAGAAAGACCAATCAAGCAACCCACATTAGGTCATTGGGACACTCCCCCAATAACAAAATATATGACAAAAACAGTCAGGCAGAAAAGACCTATAGAGTCTGACGAGGACAGCGAGGAGGACGAATTGTTCGAGACAAAAAGGAGAAAGTAAAATTTAAAGATAAATATACTAAAATATTAAATTTGTCTAGTAAAGAGCTGAAACCCTCTGAATTGAGTTTACTGAGAAGGGGTTTAAGTTTTACACCTACTATGAGCCCTAATGACTTTGATTTATTTATACATCTCAATAGATTCATTAGGAAGTTGACACTCACCAGATACTTTGAGAAACATAACTATAAAAAAAAATCACCTGAATCAGAATTAAATGGAAAATATATGGAATGCTTAAAAAATTTGATATCTTTGGAAACTGAAACTGAAGGTGAAGAGGCTTGGAATATGGGGTTGGATAAATACACAATAGACCTACTCCAGGATTTGGAGAAAGAAAGTGCCAAAGGCACTACATATGAGAATTATAAACCTAAGTCTATTTTTTATCCACTCCATTCCCAAGGGAACCATATACCAGTTTTCCAAAAACTATTGGAAAGAGAATTAGTAAATATATGTAAAAAATATAAGAAATTTGAATCTAGTAGTAAAAAGTCTAACCTTAATTCATTTGAAAAACATGCTTTGAAAAAACTAATGGAGGATGATACAATAATCATTAGAGAAGCAGATAAGGGGGGGGGGGTATTATCATCCAAAATAGGGAAGATTACATCACTGAAGCTAAAAATATATTAGGTGATGGAAAAACCTATATGAAATTAAAACAGGATCCGACAAAAATCTATACAAAGGAAATTAAATTGCATCTTAACAAAGCTTTGACAATTGGAGTAATTGATAAAGTGAAATTTGATTTTTTGTTTCAAGAGAATTGTAGGGTAGCGGCCTTTTACCATCAGCCCAAGATCCATAAGGATCAAAAAAAGCCCCCTGGAAGACCTATCATAGCTGGGATAGATTTGCTTACTTGCAATCTATCCCAATATGTAGATTTGTTTTTAAAACCTATGGTATAAGTCCTAAAATCCTACATAAGGGACACTCCTCATATTTTGAATATTATGGAAAATATAAAGTGGGAAAAGGATTATAGGTGGTTAACCTTGGATGTAACATCCTTTTACACCTGCATCCCACATAATAAAGGCATAGAGAGCATAATACATAAAAACATGATCATTTATCAAAAATATGACTGATTTTTTATTGGATTCAATTAATTTCATTCTGAAAAAGAACTATTTCTTATTCCAAAAGGAGTTCTTTTTGCAAATTGGGGGCACCGCAATGGGTACACGGTTTGCCCCCAATTATGCAAACCTATATATGGGTTTTTGGGAGGACCATGTCATTTGGAATAACAATCCCTTCAGAAAGAATGTTATCTTATGGAAGCGTTTTATCAATGACATTGTGGTAATTTGGAAAGGCGATGAGAACTCAGTGGAGGGATTTTTTCAATATGTGAATGAAAACATTTTTAATTTGAAATTCACAAAAAAATGTGACATAACAGAGATAGAATTTTTGGATATAGTCTTGACCCGCATAGATGATAACATAGTAACTTCACTTTATAGAAAAGAGACAGACTCAAACAGTTATCTCCATGCACAAAGTTGTCACCATAAGGTCTGGATTAGGAATATTCCATATGGCCAATTTCAGCGAGTGCGGAGAAACTGTACGAGTCTAGAGACTTTTGAAAGGTAATCAGACAAACTCAAAATAAAATTTAGAGCTAAGGGCTACCAGGATACAATAATTGATTATGGTTATGAAAAAGCAAAGCAATTAGATAGATCTAGCTTATTAAAAATTCAGAAATCAAGATCTAAAGAGACTTCTGGAAATTTATTTCTGACTAAGTACAATAGTGCTGCTGGACAAATAAAACAAGCAGTGGAAAAACATTGGCACATCCTTTTGGAGGATCCTGTTTTGATGAAAGGTATAGATTCTAAACCAAAAATAGTTTTCCGCAAAAACAAGAATTTGAAAGATCTTCTTGCTCCTAGCTATTTAAAGGAGAAACCTACAAAAAAAGAATTGGTTAAATAGATCCTCAACAGGTTTTTTTTAAGTGTAATAGTTAAAATTGTAATACTTGTCCACTTATCTCAACAGACGATAAAAATATAACCTCTAATGTAAATAACTTCAAGAAAAAAATTAAAACCCAAATGAATTGCCATTCCAAATGTGTAGTTTTTGTCCTTTAGTGTCCATGCAAAAACAGTATGTAGGTAGGACCAAAAGGACCATAAAACGAAGAGTCATGGAACATGTGACCAATATTGAAAAGAGGGGTGTACAACATGGAGTTACAGACCACTTTAGAAATTTCCACAATAACGATTTTTCCAGTCTACGTTTTAAGGCTATTGAACAAATAAATTTAGATGAAAGAAGGGGTAATAGAGTCTTGAAGTTAAGACAACGTGAGACTTTTTGGATCCATGCATTACAAACAATGGAACCATTAGGTATGAACAGAGAACTAGATATACAAGCCTTTTTGCTCTGATTGAACATCTTCTCCTCTCATATATGGTTTATTATTATGCCAATGTTGATTGTAGACCTGTTTGACATATGCCTATCTAATATAATAATATTATGATAACATTAATATACTTTTATCCCTACACAGGAATCTTTGAGGATATAATAATAATTAGGATAATTTTTCTAGTTATATATATATATATATATATATATATATATATATTTTTATATACACTTCTAAGTTTTAGTAAAGGAAGTATAACAATAACAAGAAGATCAGTATCCTTTTAGGATATTTAGAATCTAATCTACCTATTTTTTCTCATTTTTATGGATCAATAAACAGTAAGTGTATGTCCCTTTAAATAATAAAATATAATTCTTGTGGCAACAGAGGATTTTACAAGACATCCCATTTTAGATTTAGATTTAGTTTTAGATTTAGATTTTAATTATAACGGACTTGCACACAGAAAGATTATAAGAGATTGAGTCCAAATTTAGAATATATAAATTTGATATGTGTTTATCAATTATTATCAGGTTTAACACATATGATATTAGCAAGTAGGTGCATTTTTATTCTTGCTCTATTTTTACTCTTGTGCCGTGTGAGATTATGTTCGAATTTAAAACATATACACTTATTAATTCTATATGTTTTTTCATTTTTAACTTGTGTAATACATATGTTATTAGCTAGTAGGCGCATCTTTTATGCCATACTATTTGTATTCTTGCGCAATGTTAGAAAGGTGATTGGTGTGACACGCTAATCTATAACCCTCACTTTGGGTTAAAAAGCATTCACAGGCTGGGAGGGTTATTACGAAGCCTCTGACGAAGCGGATACTTCCGTGAAATGCGTTAGGCCACGCCCACCTTTTGCTACGTTGCAAGATGCTACAAGTGTGTGTACTTGGTTGTTACAAAGTAACTGTTTGTCACTACTACTTGTTGCCTTTTGGCTTTTAAAACTTTATTTGCCACTGGCGAATCACTATTGGTGAAATGCACTACACTGCGGTGTGACTCCACAATTTAACTTCACAACGGAGATCGAATACCGGACTACTGGTTGAAAGCAGTGGATGTTATACTGCCCATCTGGGGTGCTCTACGCTTTTAACTTACCTCATATCGATTGAGGTTTTACCTTGTGAGTACCCACCCTGAAGGGGGATTGTTTGTTTGTTTTATACCGATTCTGTATTAAACATATTACACTATGAGGAGATTCTTTGTGCGCTTATTCCTTTAGATTCAATTTTCAACATTACGTATTCCTCTCCTGGTACTGGAAGACAAATTATTATCTGCCGTTTCTCCACATATTTGAGTGAAACCATCTGATTGAAGGAGGGACCCTAATAGGACTTAAGGACTTTTATTCACAGATAGACATGTGCGATGCGATTCGGTCCAAATCGAAATTCGGCCGAATTTGTCTAATTCGGAGATTCGGATCGATTCGAATTTCCGAATTGCGGTAGTGCCGAATCTACCGAATAAATCCAAATCGATTCGAATTTATTCTGTAGATTCGGATGGATTCAGATGGCCATGTATTACACTAGTATTGTACAGTATACTAGTGTAATACACAGCACATCCCACTTAACACTGACCGAAATTCCGAAATTCCGAATCGATTCAAACCGAATCGAACCGAATTTCCTACGAATCCGAAAGAATCCAAATGAATCCGAAATGAATTCATTCGATTTCTTCCGAATTCAAATCGATCCGAAACGAAATTTGAATCGGTCTGAATCGATCCGAACCGGACCGGATTTTTCGAAGCTGCACATATCTTTTCACAGATAAGACTTTGTTGTTTTTATGAGTGTTCATTGTTTTATTTTCTGACAATTTTCTTTTCTGTGTGTACATATATTTTTATACATATTAGTGTGCGCAGTTTTCTTTCTGTGTTATTCACAGATTTGTTTGTTTATATATATATATATATATATATATATATATATAGAGAGAGAGAGAGAGAGAGATGTGTTAATAAGTGTATACACATATTAACACATAAATATATATGTATATATTCATGTACCTGTAGATATATATTTATATTTGCTGCCAATCACTGTGCTATGCATGAAGGCATGAGAACGAGGCTCCCATTGGAGCCTATGGAGCGCACGCTTGTAAGCGCAAAGTTTCCCTGCAATGCGAACGTGAGATCATGTTGACTTTGTGCTGAACCTGTAATAACACACATACATTTGCGTGCGCCGGTATTACTGAGTGGGGTGCAAATATCGCTCTTGCAAAAGCACAATTTTGCACTCCACTTGTAACCTGGCCCTTGGTGTTATGTAAAGAGAGAGAGACCTGTTATAGGCTCGTCTGCACCACACTTTACCGTACACCCAGCGTGAGGACGAGAAATGGGCTTCATTTTCACTTGATTAGAGATACATAATGAGTAAGGATCTTGGCTCAGGTGCACTGGCACAAACTTACTGCTTATATAAGATGCAATGAGATCCTGATATTACACCCTGCCTGCGGGGAACTCACCTAGCAACCCAATAGATAAACTAGTTACATAATGATCTGTGCAGGAGCCAAATTACTGCCTGCAGACAGCGCGTCAGTGATTAACTGTGATTGATACATATGGTCCTTTTTCACATTGTGCCTCATGGAGAAACAGATGAAGTTGCAGAACACACACCCATCTATTAGTTTGTTTAATCTAATGAAGAACTTGTTCATTAATTGTAACTAGTAATGCGCAAGTGACACGACGTCAGTGATCAGTTTGCTTCATGGTTGTCAGAATCTCATGGAGCTTTTTTTTACAGAAGATCTCAGTATAAAACAAAAGCTACTCATCCCTTGGCTGATAATATCTCAGTAAACAGATAATGCAAATGCAAAATGGCCACCTACCTGGTAACAGTTGGTCCATATGCTTAAAGGGACATAAAACATTAATATTTTCTTTCATGATTAAGATAGAGAATACAGTTGTAAATAACTTTCCTACTTTAATTGGTACCTACTGTTGAAAAAGATACCTAGGTAGGCTCAGGTGCTGATGATCGCTGGCTGCACATATATGCCTTTTATTTTTGGCACACCCAATGCACTTGGCTAGCTCACACTAGAACATTGCTGCTTCTTCAACAAAGGATACAAAGAAAATAAAGCATATTAGGTAATAGAAGTAAATTAGAACGTTGTTTACAATTGTATTCTGCAACTGAATCATGAAATAAATATTTTGGATGTCATGTCCCTTTAACCCATCCTAGTGTGCAGATACAAGGCTAAAGGAGGAATACTATTTCCTGCCTCTGACTTAAAGGGACAATAAAACCCTTGTAATTACAGTCTTGCAATAAAATAACGTACAGGAGGAGTTTGAAAATATTTGAAATGCGTTTTCACCTTGCTTGCTGCAGCTGTTCTCCAATTGCCAAAACCAATGTCAGTAAAGCACACGCTTCTTATATTTTATGTTTATTTAGAGTTTCTTCTTATGCCGTTTACAAACATGAGCAGTTTTATTTAAAGAAATTTAGGGGACATAAAACCCTAAACTGAAATGCACATGAATGTATTTACTTTTTGAACAGAAGAGTGTTTGCAGTACATGTGTATTAGACAGTGATGCTACAAACTGAGGCCTCGCTTCCATTGAGTCGTAATTCAGTTTGCGTGCACTTGCAAACCGATAAATATGCTGTCGAAAGCAATATTGTTTATCGACTGTTTCCAATGGCGCGTTATACCTTAATATCGGCAGCTGGGCTCCGGTTGCCGAAAAAATCTTTGCGTCCCATAGAAAGTGATAGAAGCCGTTAATCGATAAATTATACCAGGTTTCCAATGAAAGCGCAAACCGTTAATATACTGCCGGAGGCTGTCGATACATTGAGAAATATTACACCCAGCTCAACTAGGTGTAAAAGAGGAAAATTGTGCTTTTTGAGACCTATTTTCTATTGAAATGATAAAATTTGCAAATAATGCAAGTGTTTTAAAGTAGAAATAAATTGTTATAAGTAATATTTATTGTTGTCTCATGTATAGGAATAGTTGAACTTATATTCTAATAGAAATATCAGTATATATTTAAATATAATAATATATGCAAGAACATATTGACAGAATGCAAACTAGACCTATGCCTAGGGCAGCACTACATATTACTTATATTTATGAAGTGGTTAATATAATTATATTAAAAAATAGTATTTGATTATTAAAAATATGGATAAGTGTATCTTTATTTTTCTTGAGAGGTGATCACAGTTAAGGAGCACGGACATTAAACGTAAATTCTATAGCGTAAGGTCGGGTTACCTTAGCAACTAATTGATTTTCAAGAAATCCAACGTCAGATGGAAGCGTTAACACAACATTGACGTACAGCTACACGAAAAGAGCGACTGCACGCTATCCGCAAAATATTTCAATGGAAACCTGGTGCTAAAATGGAGCCGTAAATTACTTTTAGCTGTCGGCCGCTTAGGTAGCCTCCGGCTCCATTTTTAACGACTCAATGGAAGCGAGCTCTGCGTCAGTACTAATATAATATAAACTCTATAAGCAGGTGCAGTACATGTGTATTAGCACAGAAAGCTGTAGTGACAGTGATGATGCTAACTGAGTCAGTACTAATATAATATACACTCTATAAGCAGGTGCAGTACATGTGTATTAGCACAGAGAGCTGTAGTGCAAGTGATGATGCTAACTGAGTCAGTACTAATATAATATACACTCTATAAGCAGGTGCAGTACATGTGTATTGGCACAGAGAGCTGTAGTGACAGTGATGATGCTAACTGAGTCAATACTAATATAATATACACTCTATAAGCAGGTGCAGTACATGTGTATTAGCACAGAGAGCTGTAGTGACAGTGATGATGCTAACTGAGTCAGTACTAATATAATATACACTCTATAAGCAGGTGCAGTACATGTGTATTAGCACAGAAAGCTGTAGTGACAGTGATGATGCTAACTGAGTCAGTACTAATATAATATACACTCTATAAGCAGGTGCAGTACATGTGTATTGGCACAGAGAGCTGTAGTGACAGTGATGATGCTAACTGAGTCAGTACTAATATAATATACACTCTATAAGCAGGTGCAGTACATGTGTATTGGCACAGAGAGCTGTAGTGACAGTGATGATGCTAACTGAGTCAGTACTAATATAATATACACTCTATAAGCAGGTGCAGTACATGTGTATTAGTACAGAGAGCTGTAGTGACAGTGATGATGCTGAGTGATTCAGTACTAATATAATATACACTCTATAAGCAGGTGCAGTACATGTGTATTAGCACAGAGAGATGTAGTAACAGTGATGATGCTGAGTCAGTACTAATATAATATACACTCTATAAGCAGGTGCAGTACATGTGTATTAGCACAGAAAACTGTAGTGACAGTGATGATGCTAACTGAGTCAGTACTAATATAATATACACTCTATAAGCAGGTGCAGTACATGTGTATTAGTACAGAGAGCTGTTGTGACAGTGATGATGCTAACTGAGTCAGTACTATTATAATATACAGTACACTCTATAAGCAGGTGCAGTACATGTGTATTAGCACAGAGAGCTGTAGTGACAGTGATGATGCTAAGCGTAGTGACAGTGATGATGCTAACTGAGTCAGTACTAATACAATATACACTCTATAAGCAGGTGCAGTACATGTGTATTAGCACAGAGAGATGTAGTGACAGTGATGATGCTGAGTCAGTACTAATATAATATACACTCTATAAGCAGGTGTAGTACATGTGTATTAGTACAGAGAGCTGTAGTGACAGTGATGACGCTAACTGAGTCAGTACTAATATAATATACACTCTATAAGCAGGTGCAGGACATGTCTATTAGCACAGAGAGCTGTAGTGACAGTGATGATGCTAACTGAGTCAGTACTAATATAATATACAGTACACTCTATATGCAGGTGCAGGACATGTCTATTAGCACAGAGAGCTGTAGTGACAATGATGATGCTAACTGAGTCAGTACTAATAAAATATACACTCTATAAACACGTGCAGTACATGTGTATTAGCATAGAGAGCTGTAGTGACAGTGATGATGCTGAGTCAGTACTAATATAATATACACTCTATAAGCAGGTGCAGTACATGTGTATTAGTACAGAGAGCTGTAGTGACAGTGATGATGCTAACTGAGTCAGTACTAATATAATATACACTCTATAAGCAGGTGCAGTACATGTGTATTAGCATAGAGAGCTGTAGTGACAGTGATGATGCTGAGTCAGTACTAATATAATATACACTCTATAAGCAGGTGCAGTACATGTGTATTAGCACAGAGAGCTGTAGTGACAGTGATGATGCTGAGTCAGTACTAATATAATATACACTCTATAAGCAGGTGCAGTACATGTGTATTAGCACAGAGAGCTGTAGTGACAGTGATGATGCTAACTGAGTCAGTACTAATATAATATACACTCTATAAGCAGGTGCAGTACATGTGTATTAGTACAGAGAGCTGTAGTGACAGTGATGATGCTGAGTCAGTACTAATATAATATACACTCTATAAGCAGGTGCAGTACATGTGTATTAGCACAGAGAGCTGTAGTGACAGTGATGATGCTGAGTCAGTACTAATATAATATACACTCTATAAGCAGGTGCAGTACATGTGTATTAGCACAGAGAGCTGTAGTGACAGTGATGATGCTGAGTCAGTACTAATATAATATACGCTCTATAAGCAGGTGCAGGACATGTCTATTAGCACAGAGAGCTGTAGTGACAGTGATGATGCTAACTGAGTCAGTACTAATATAATATACACTCTATAAGCAGGTGCAGTACATGTGTATTAGCACAGAGAGCTGTAGTGACAGTGATGATGCTAACTGAGTCAGTACTAATATAATATACACTCTATAAGCAGGTGCAGTACATGTGTATTAGCACAGAGAGCTGTAGTGACAGTGATGATGCTGAGTCAGTACTAATATAATATACACTCTATAAGCAGGTGCAGTACATGTGTATTAGCACAGAGAGCTGTAGTGACAGTGATGATGCTAACTGAGTCAGTACTAATATAATATACACTCTATAAGCAGGTGCAGTACATGTGTATTAGCACAGAGAGCTGTAGTGACAGTGATGATGCTGAGTCAGTACTAATATAATATACACTCTATAGGCAGGTGCAGTACATGTGTATTAGCACAGAGAGCTGTAGTGACAGTAATGATGCTAACTGAGTCAGTACTAATATAATATACACTCTATAAGCAGGTGCAGTACATGTGTATTAGCACAGAGAGCTGTAGTGACAGTGATGATGCTAACTGAGTCAATACTAATATAATATACACTCTATAAGCAGGGGCAGTACATGTGTATTAGCACAGAGAGCTGTAGTGACAGTGATGATGCTAACTGAGTCAGTACTAATATAATATACACTCTATAGGCAGGTGCAGTACATGTGTATTAGTACAGAGAGCTGTAGTGACAGTGATGACGCTAACTGAGAGCTCGCTTCCATTGAGTTGTAATTCAGTTTGCGTGCACTCGCAAACCGTTAAATATGCTGTCGAAAGCAATATCTTTTATCGACTCTTTCCAATGGCGCGTTATACCTCAATATCGGCAGCCGGACTTCGGCTGCCGAAAAGATCTTCCCGTCCCATAGAAAGTAATAGAAGCCGTTAATCGATAAATTATACCAGGTTTCCAATGAAAGCGCTAACCGTTAATACACTGTCGGAGGCTGTCGATACATTGAGACATATTACCCCCAGCTCAACTAGGTGTAAAGGAGGAAAAAGAGCTTTTTTGAGGCCTGTTTCTCATTGAAATTGCAAATCCCAAAGAAATTATGAGTGTTTCAATGTACAAATAACATTATATATGCTACATTTATTGGTCCTATGTATAGGAATATTTGCACCCATGTTGTCATAGAAATATCAATATGTATGTACATATAAAAATATATGCAAGCACCACAATTATGGAGCGACCTCCCGCACACTTTCAAACCTTCCCCATGCCTAATATTCTTTAAGAGATCCCTCTCTACATATCTCAAAACAGAATGCACCTGTCATTGTTGATTATATATTTCCTACCGGTTCTATGTTAAATTTTTGTGCATATATCGTGTATTATTATTGTTTTTTATTTTATTGTACCCATTGTATCAATGCAATGTTTTGTGTACCCAGGACATACTTGAAAACTATAGAAATCTCAATGTATCTTTCCTGGTAAAATATTATAAAAATAAATAAAATATCTACCTATTCAAAATGAAACCTTTGCCCAGGGATGTTATATATAATCTCAATACATATAGAAAAATAATTCAAAGGAAATAAGTTGTTTATAATGAAGATGAGTTTTATTATTACAGATTTACCCTCATTCAAATGTAATTTTCAATGTGAAAATCATATTTATTCAATACAAAACGATAACACATTAAAGTTATAATGTGTCATAGTACTAATATTTATAAAATATATGTAATGTCATGTCTGCTAAAGCAGATAATACATTTGCAATATTTAGACTATTAACCAAAATACATACGTGCTTAATATTACATACTTCAAGAGATATGAAGTATTGTCTTTAACATGGAGTTATTGAAACAATTTAAAAGTGCATTGTGCATTGGTCCCAGGGAGAGTCTGTGTCTGTTCATATGATGTCAATTAAAATGTATTAATCACCTCTATATCATGGCAATCACATATATGTTGTGTATACATCAGTGCTTAAATATCATAAAGATACATTTATCTAATTATTCTAAATATTGAATAATAATCTTGACAAAAAGGAGTGCATTAGTCATGATAGGTATTAGTCATGATAGGTATATATTTCAGATATTACATTCCACATAGGACTAGAATGAATGCAAGGTGTTTGGCCATATCAACAGGAAGGAATATTTACTTTTCAACTCTTCTATAACTGTATAACCCTTATTAGCTTCATCTGAAGGAGCAAACAACATATGCTTGTGGAATATAAATCATAACATTTACACATGTCACGTTGACTAATGTTAGATAGCATATACTGTATAAATATCAGACACGTATCCCCAAGTATTCTTAAACGGCATAATATCCTCAATAAAAGGACACATACATTTATCAACAATGTACACCTGCATATTAATTGACATCATGTGAAATAAAAATGAATAAAGCTGTTAATGTTTTGAAAATAAACAGCTATTAAAACAATTTTGAAATATATTTTCTAATTTTGATTAGAAAAATATATGCATATTTATGAGATGGAAATCACACTTAAAAAAATGCTTCATACAAAAAAATTAGATATTATATATCTGGAAATAATTTAAAAAGAAAAATACTTATTAATGCTTGCGGCGGGATTTGGCCTTTGGAGGAGAGGTACTTGGGATGGAAGTGTGGCGTCTTGGGCGACGCACACCAGCTGACTGGGAGGCTAAAACATGCGATTCAGGGTCCTGCAGGGAGATAACGGAGGATGCGAGTGAGGAGGGAGTTTGCGGCCTATCTGCAAGCCTCTCCACTGCCTCTGCCAGGTGGACGAGTGAGGCTTTATGTATGTCCATCTGGCTCTGTAGCCTCCTGAAATCATGCTGCTGCTGGAGCCTAGTAAGTCTAAGCTCCCTGTGAATGAGCCTCAGTAGAGCATCCTGCTGGGACTGTGCGGGGATATTGGATTCCATGGGGGGCACTTGTGGCTGTATAGGTGTCTCCGGCACATATTCCTGGCTCTGTGTGAGGTTGTCGTCACTCAGTCTTGGGGACTGTGTGGGTGGCTCAATATCCAATTGAGGACAGACATTGGTGGGGGGTGGTGGTGATTGTTGTTGTGGTGGTAGTGGTGACGGCATTTGTTGTGCCATGGGAGGGTGCTGAATCTGTTGTTGAGGTGGCATATAGTACATATGCTGCGGTGGAGGATGCATCTGCTGATGCTGTGGTGATGAAGGAGGCATCTGCTGATGCTGTGGTGATGAAGGAGGCATCTGCTGATGCTGTGGTGATGAAGGAGGCATCTGCTGATGCTGTGGTGGTGGAGGATGCATCTGCTGATGCTGTGGTGATGAAGGAGGCATCTGCTGATGCTGTGGTGGTGGAGGATGCATCTGATAATGCTGTGGTGGTGGAGGATGCATCCGATAATGCTGTGGTGGTGGAGGAAGCATCTGATAATGCTGTGGTGGTGGAGGATGCATCTGATAATGCTGTGGTGGTGGAGGATGCATCTGATAATGCTGTGGTGGTGGAGGCTGCATCTGATGATGCTGTGGTGGTGGAGGATGCATCTGATAATGCTGTGGTGGTGGAGGCTGCATCTGATGATATGTCCTCCCAGATGAATATGGGGATGGGTCAGGAACATTTTCAACCTCATAGGCCAGTGGCTGTTGCTCATCTCCTTCAAGCATGCTGAGGTAGGAGTATCCAGCTTCAATAACATCCCCCTCCTCCTCCTCACTGAATTCCGGAACATCACTGGCCTCCGGTCTTGTTGAGGACTCATACTCATGTTCCGATTCTGAAAAATAAATTGTAATTATAAATTAATCTGATGAAACATCTAACATTTGAAAATCAAATATATAGATATAGATATATTTTTTTATATATATATATTATTTCTGTATAAACTTAAACATATTTAACCAGAGGTGTATATTTAAAGATTGTGCCTCCAAGCGACTCTTTGTCTTACACATAGTCCATATATATGATATAGATAGAAAGAATTTAAATCTATACCCTTGCTTGTTTGAGCAGATAGCCACTCCAGAAATCAGGATGAATATATCCACTACAACTATGTTAAGATGCCATTAAAGGGGCAATGAAGTACAAATTAAACTTTCATGATTCAGACAGAGCATGCAAATTTAGTCAACTTTTTATATTTTACTCCTATTATCATATTTTCTTCCTTCTCTTGGTATCTTTATTTGAGAAGCAAGAATGTAAAGCTTAAGAGCCAGACAATTTTTGTTTCAGAACCTGGGTTGCTGTTGCTTATTGGGTGGCTAAATGTAGCCACCAATCACGAGCGCTAGCCAGGGTTCTGAACCAAAAATGCAAAGTCTCCATAGCTTACATTCCTACTTTTTCAAATAAAGATACCAAGAGAACAAAGAAATATTGATAATAGTAGTACATTAGAAAGTTGCTTAAAATTGCTGCTCTATCTGAATCGTGAAATAAAAACATTGGGTTTACTATCACTTTAAGTTAATGTGCAAATCAGACTTTGAACCATGTACATTACTTGTACTAATCCTACCTAGGTATGTTTTCCACTGATGCTTGAACACAATTGATTACTAAACATATATAACATATGAACATTCTATATTCTGTATTACACATGTGTATGATTACTAAACATATATAATATATGAACTATATTCTGTATTACACCTGTGTATGATTACTAAACATATATAACATATGAACATTCTATATTCTGTATTACACATGTGTATGATTACTAAACATATATAATATATGAACATTCTATATTCTGTATTACACATGTGTATGATTACTAAACATATATAATATATGCACATTCTATATTCTGTATTACACCTGTGTATGATTACTAAACATATATAATATATGAACATTCTATATTCTGTATTACACATGTGTATGATTACTAAACATATATAATATATGAACATTCTATATTCTGTATTACACATGTGTATGATTACTAAACATATATAATATATGAACATTCTATATTCTGTATTACACATGTGTATGATTACTAAACATATATAATATATGCACATTCTATATTCTGTATTACACATGTGTATGATTACTAAACATATATAATATATGAACATTCTATATTCTGTATTACACATGTGTATGATTACTAAACATATATAACATATGAACATTCTATATTCTGTATTACACATGTGTATGATTACTAAACATATATAACATATGAACATTCTATATTCTGTATTACACATGTGTATGATTACTAAACATATATAATATATGAACATTCTATATTCTGTATTACACATGTGTATGATTACTAAACATATATAATATATGAACATTCTATATTCTGTATTACACATGTGTATGATTACTAAACATATATAATATATGAACATTCTATATTCTGTATTACACATGTGTATGATTACTAAACATATATAATATATGAACATTCTATATACTGTATTACACATGTGTATGATTACTAAACATATATAATATATGAACATTCTATATTCTGTATTACACATGTGTATGATTACTAAACATATATAATATACAAACATTCTATATTCTGTATTACACATGTGTATGATTACTAAACATATATAACATATGAACATTCTATATTCTGTATTGCACATGTGTATGATTACTAAACATATATAATATCTGAACATTCTATATTCTGTATTACACATGTGTATGATTACTAAACATATATAATATCTGAACATTCTATATACTGTATCACACATGTGTATGATTACTAAACATATATAATATATGAACATTCTATATACTGTATCACACATGTGTATGATTACTAAACATATATAATATATGAACATTCTATATTCTGTATTACACATGTGTATGATTACTAAACATATATAATATCTGAACATTCTATATTCTGTATTACACATGTGTATGATTACTAAACATATATAATATATGAACATTCTATATTCTGTATTACACATGTGTATGATTACTAAACATATATAATATATGAACATTCTATATTCTGTATTACACATGTGTATGATTACTAAACATATATAATATATGAACATTCTATATTCTGTATTACACATGTGTATGATTACTAAACATATATAATATCTGAACATTCTATATTCTGTATTACACATGTGTATGATTACTAAACATATATAATATATGAACATTCTATATTCTGTATTACACATGTGTATGATTACTAAACATGTATAATATATGAACATTCTATATTCTGTATTACACATGTGTATGATTACTAAACATATATAATATATGAACATTCTATATTCTGTATTACACATGTGTATGATTACTAAACATATATAATATATGAACATTCTATATTCTGTATTACACATGTGTATGATTACTAAACATATATAATATCTGAACATTCTATATTCTGTATTACACATGTGTATGATTACTAAACATATATAATATATGAACAGTCTATATTCTGTATTACACATGTGTATGATTACATTCTATATTCTGTATTACACATGTGTATGATTACTAAACATAAATAATATATGAACATTCTATATTCTGTATTACACATGTGTATGATTACTAAACATATATAATATCTGAACATTCTATATTCTGTATTACACATGTGTATGATTACTAAACATATATAATATATGAACATTCTATATTCTGTATTACACATGTGTATGATTACTAAACATATATAATATATGAACATTCTATATTCTGTATTACACATGTGTATGATTACTAAACATATATAATATATGCACATTCTATATTCTGTATTACACATGTGTATGATTACTAAACATATATAATATATGAACATTCTATATTCTGTATTACACATGTGTATGATTACTAAACATATATAATATATGAACATTCTATATTCTGTATTACACATGTGTATGATTACTAAACATATATAACATATGAACATTCTATATTCTGTATTACACATGTGTATGATTACTAAACATATATAACATATGAACATTCTATATTCTGTATTACACATGTGTATGATTACTAAACATATATAATATATGAACATTCTATATTCTGTATTACACATGTGTATGATTACTAAACATATATAATATACAAACATTCTATATTCTGTATTACACATGTGTATGATTACTAAACATATATAATATATGAACATTCTATATTCTGTATTACACATGTGTATGATTACTAAACATATATAATATCTGAACATTCTATATTCTGTATTACACATGTGTATGATTACTAAACATATATAATATATGAACATTCTATATTCTGTATTACACATGTGTATGATTACTAAACATATATAATATCTGAACATTCTATATTCTGTATTACACCTGTGTATGATTACTAAACATATATAATATATGAACATTCTATATTCTGTATTACACATGTGTATGATTACTAAACATATATAATATATGAACATTCTATATTCTGTATTACACATGTGTATGATTACTAAACATATATAATATATGAACATTCTATATTCTGTATTACACATGTGTATGATTACTAAACATATATAATATATGAACATTCTATATTCTGTATTACACATGTGTATGATTACTAAACATATATAATATATGAACATTCTATATTCTGTATTACACATGTGTATGATTACTAAACATATATAATATATGCACATTCTATATTCTGTATTACACATGTGTATGATTACTAAACATATATAACATATGAACATTCTATATTCTGTATTACACTTGTGTATGATTACTAAACATATATAACATATGAACATTCTATATTCTGTATTACACCTGTGTATGATTACTAAACATATATAACATATGAACATTCTATATTCTGTATTACACATGTGTATGATTACTAAACATATATAATATATGAACATTCTATATTCTGTATTACACATGTGTATGATTACTAAACATATATAATATATGCACAGTCTATATTCTGTATTACACATGTGTATGATTACTAAACGTATATAACATATGAACATTCTATATTCTGTATTACACATGTGTATGATTACTAAACATATATAACATCTGAACATTCTATATTCTGTATGACACATGTGTATGATTACTAAACATATATAATATATGAACATTCTATATTCTGTATTACACATGTGTATGATTACTAAACATATATAATATATGAACATTCTATATTCTGTATTACACATGTGTATGATTACTAAACATATATAATATCTGAACATTCTATATTCTGTATTACACATGTGTATGATTACTAAACATATATAATATATGAACATTCTATATTCTGTATTACACATGTGTATGATTACTAAACATATATAATATATGAACATTCTATATTCTGTATTACACATGTGTATGATTACTAAACATATATAATATATGAACATTCTATATTCTGTATTACACATGTGTATGATTACTAAACATATATAATATATGAACATTCTATATTCTGTATTACACATGTGTATGATTACTAAACATATATAATATATGAACATTCTATATTCTGTATTACACATGTGTATGATTACTAAACATATATAATATATGAACATTCTATATTCTGTATTACACATGTGTATGATTACTAAACATATATAATATATGAACATTCTATATTCTGTATCACACATGTGTATGATTACTAAACATATATAATATATGAACATTCTATATTCTGTATTACACATGTGTATGATTACTAAACATATATAATATATGAACATTCTATATTCTGTATTACACATGTGTATGATTACTAAACATATATAATATATGAACAGTCTATATTCTGTATTACACATGTGTATGATTACTAAACATATATAATATATGAACATTCTATATTCTGTATTACACATGTGTATGATTACTAAACATATATAACATATGAACATTCTATATTCTGTATTACACATGTGTATGATTACTAAACATATATAATATACTAACATTCTATATTCTGTATTACACATGTGTATGATTACTAAACATATATAATATATGAACATTCTATATTCTGTATTACACATGTGTATGATTACTAAACATATATAATATATGAACATTCTATATTCTGTATTACACATGTGTATGATTACTAAACATATATAATATATGAACATTCTATATTCTGTATTACACATGTGTATGATTACTAAACATATATAATATACTAACATTCTATATTCTGTATTACACATGTGTATGATTACTAAACATATATAATATATGAACATTCTATATTCTGTATTACACATGTGTATGATTACTAAACATATATAATATATGAACATTCTATATTCTGTATTACACATGTGTATGATTACTAAACATATATAATATATGAACATTCTATATTCTGTATTACACATGTGTATGATTACTAAACATATATAATATATGAACATTCTATATTCTGTATTACACATGTGTATGATTACTAAACATATATAATATATGAACATTCTATATTCTGTATTACACATGTGTATGATTACTAAACATATATAATATATGAACATTCTATATTCTGTATTACACATGTGTATGATTACTAAACATATATAATATATGAACATTCTATATTCTGTATTACACATGTGTATGATTACTAAACATATATAATATATGAACATTCTATATTCTGTATTACACATGTGTATGATTACTAAACATATATAATATATGAACATTCTATATTCTGTATTACACATGTGTATGATTACTAAACATATATAATATATGAACATTCTATATTCTGTATTACACATGTGTATGATTACTAAACATATATAATATATGAACAGTCTATATTCTGTATTACACATGTGTATGATTACTAAACATATATAATATATGAACATTCTATATTCTGTATTACACATGTGTATGATTACTAAACATATATAATATATGCACATTCTATATTCTGTATTACACATGTGTATGATTACTAAACATATATAATATATGAACATTCTATATTCTGTATTACACATGTGTATGATTACTAAACATATATAATATATGAACATTCTATATTCTGTATTACACATGTGTATGATTACTAAACATATATAATATATGAACATTCTATATTCTGTATTACACATGTGTATGATTACTAAACATATATAATATATGCACATTCTATATTCTGTATTACACATGTGTATGATTACTAAACATATATAATATATGAACATTCTATATTCTGTATTACACATGTGTATGATTACTAAACATATATAATATATGAACATTCTATATTCTGTATTACACATGTGTATGATTACTAAACATATATAATATATGAACATTCTATATTCTGTATTACACATGTGTATGATTACTAAACATATATAATATATGAACATTCTATATTCTGTATTACACATGTGTATGATTACTAAACATATATAATATATGAACATTCTATATTCTGTATTACACATGTGTATGATTACTAAACATATATAATATATGAACATTCTATATTCTGTATTACACATGTGTATGATTACTAAACATATATAATATATGAACATTCTATATTCTGTATTACACATGTGTATGATTACTAAACATATATAATATATGAACATTCTATATTCTGTATTACACATGTGTATGATTACTAAACATATATAATATATGAACATTCTATATTCTGTATTACACATGTGTATGATTACTAAACATATATAATATATGAACATTCTATATTCTGTATTACACATGTGTATGATTACTAAACATATATAATATATGCACATTCTATATTCTGTATTACACATGTGTATGATTACTAAACATATATAATATATGAACATTCTATATTCTGTATTACACATGTGTATGATTACTAAACATATATAATATATGAACATTCTATATTCTGTATTACACATGTGTATGATTACTAAACATATATAATATATGAACATTCTATATTCTGTATTACACATGTGTATGATTACTAAACATATATAATATATGAACATTATATATTCTGTATTACACATGTGTATGATTACTAAACATATATAATATATGAACATTCTATATTCTGTATTACACATGTGTATGATTACTAAACATATATAATATATGAACATTCTATATTCTGTATTACACATGTGTATGATTACTAAACATATATAATATATGAACATTCTATATTCTGTATTACACATGTGTATGATTACTAAACATATAATATATGAACATTCTATATTCTGTATTACACATGTGTATGATTACTAAACATATATAATATATGAACATTCTATATTCTGTATTACACATGTGTATGATTACTAAACATATATAATATATGAACATTCTATATTCTGTATTACACATGTGTATGATTACTAAACATATATAATATATGAACATTCTATATTCTGTATTACACCTGTGTATGATTACTAAACATATATAATATATGAACATTCTATATTCTGTATTACACATGTGTATGATTACTAAACATATATAATATATGAACATTCTATATTCTGTATTACACATGTGTATGATTACTAAACATATATAATATATGAACATTCTATATTCTGTATTACACATGTGTATGATTACTAAACATATATAATATATGAACATTCTATATTCTGTATTACACATGTGTATGATTACTAAACATATATAATATATGAACATTCTATATTCTGTATTACACATGTGTATGATTACTAAACATATATAATATATGAACATTCTATATTCTGTATTACACATGTGTATGATTACTAAACATATATAATATATGAACATTCTATATTCTGTATTACACATGTGTATGATTACTAAACATATATAATATATGAACATTCTATATTCTGTATTACACATGTGTATGATTACTAAACATATATAATATATGAACATTCTATATTCTGTATTACACATGTGTATGATTACTAAACATATATAATATATGCACATTCTATATTCTGTATTACACATGTGTATGATTACTAAACATATATAATATATGAACATTCTATATTCTGTATTACACATGTGTATGATTACTAAACATATATAATATATGAACATTCTATATTCTGTATTACACATGTGTATGATTACTAAACATATATAATATATGAACATTCTATATTCTGTATTACACATGTGTATGATTACTAAACATATATAATATATGAACATTCTATATTCTGTATTACACATGTGTATGATTACTAAACATATATAATATATGAACATTCTATATTCTGTATTACACATGTGTATGATTACTAAACATATATAATATATGAACATTCTATATTCTGTATTACACCTGTGTATGATTACTAAACATATATAATATATGAACATTCTATATTCTGTATTACACATGTGTATGATTACTAAACATATATAATATATGAACATTCTATATTCTGTATTACACATGTGTATGATTACTAAACATATATAATATATGAACATACTATATTCTGTATTACACATGTGTATGATTACTAAACATATATAATATATGAACATTCTATATTCTGTATTACACATGTGTATGATTACTAAACATATATAATATATGAACATTCTATATTCTGTATTACACATGTGTATGATTACTAAACATATATAATATATGAACATTCTATATTCTGTATTACACATGTGTATGATTACTAAACATATATAATATATGCACATTCTATATTCTGTATTACACATGTGTATGATTACTAAACATATATAATATATGAACATTCTATATTCTGTATTACACATGTGTATGATTACTAAACATATATAATATATGAACATTCTATATTCTGTATTACACATGTGTATGATTACTAAACATATATAATATATGAACATTCTATATTCTGTATTACACATGTGTATGATTACTAAACATATATAATATATGCACAGTCTATATTCTGTATTACACATGTGTATGATTACTAAACATATATAATATATGAACATTCTATATTCTGTATTACACATGTGTATGATTACTAAACATATATAATATATGAACATTCTATATTCTGTATTACACATGTGTATGATTACTAAACATATATAATATATGAACATTCTATATTCTGTATTACACATGTGTATGATTACTAAACATATATAATATATGAACATTCTATATTCTGTATTACACATGTGTATGATTACTAAACATATATAATATATGAACATTCTATATTCTGTATTACACATGTGTATGATTACTAAACATATATAATATATGAACATTCTATATTCTGTATTACACATGTGTATGATTACTAAACATATATAATATAGAACATTCTATATTCTGTATTACACATGTGTATGATTACTAAACATATATAAAATATGAACATTCTATATTCTGTATTACACATGTGTATGATTACTAAACATATATAATATCTGAACATTCTATATTCTGTATTACACATGTGTATGATTACTAAACATATATAATATATGAACATTCTATATTCTGTATTACACATGTGTATGATTACTAAACATATATAATATATGAACATTCTATATTCTGTATTACACATGTGTATGATTACTAAACATATATAATATATGAACATTCTATATTCTGTATTACACATGTGTATGATTACTAAACATATATAATATATGAACATTCTATATTCTGTATTACACATGTGTATGATTACTAAACATATATAATATATGAACATTCTATATTCTGTATTACACATGTGTATGATTACTAAACATATATAATATATGAACATTCTATATTCTGTATTACACATGTGTATGATTACTAAACATATATAATAATGAACATTCTATATTCTGTATTACACATGTGTATGATTACTAAACATATATAATATATGAACATTCTATATTCTGTATTACACATGTGTATGATTACTAAACATATATAATATATGAACATTCTATATTCTGTATACACATGTGTATGATTACTAAACATATATAATATATGAACATTCTATATTCTGTATTACACATGTGTATGATTACTAAACATATATAATATATGAACATTCTATATTCTGTATTACACTGTGTATGATTACTAAACATATATAATATATGAACATTCTATATTCTGTATTACACATGTGTATGATTACTAAACATATATAATATATGAACATTCTATATTCTGTATTACACATGTGTATGATTACTAAACATATATAATATATGAACATTCTATATTCTGTATTACACATGTGTATGATTACTAAACATATATAATATATGAACATTCTATATTCTGTATTACACATGTGTATGATTACTAAACATATATAATATATGAACATTCTATATTCTGTATTACACATGTGTATGATTACTAAACATATATAATATATGCACATTCTATATTCTGTATTACACATGTGTATGATTACTAAACATATATAATATATGAACATTCTATATTCTGTATTACACATGTGTATGATTACTAAACATATATAATATATGAACATTCTATATTCTGTATTACACATGTGTATGATTACTAAACATATATAATATATGAACATTCTATATTCTGTATTACACATGTGTATGATTACTAAACATATATAATATATGAACATTCTATATTCTGTATTACACATGTGTATGATTACTAAACATATATAATATATGAACATTCTATATTCTGTATTACACATGTGTATGATTACTAAACATATATAATATATGAACATTCTATATTCTGTATTACACATGTGTATGATTACTAAACATATATAATATATGAACATTCTATATTCTGTATTACACATGTGTATGATTACTAAACATATATAATATATGAACATTCTATATTCTGTATTACACCTGTGTATGATTACTAACATTATACTATATCTATATTCTGTATTACACATGTGTATGATTACTAAACATATATAATATATGAACATTCTATATTCTGTATTACACATGTGTATGATTACTAAACATATATAATATATGAACATTCTATATTCTGTATTACACATGTGTATGATTACTAAACATATATAATATATGAACATTCTATATTCTGTATTACACATGTGTATGATTACTAAACATATATAATATATGAACATTCTATATTCTGTATTACACATGTGTATGATTACTAAACATATATAATATATGAACATTCTATATTCTGTATTACACATGTGTATGATTACATTCTATATTCTGTATTACACATGTGTATGATTACTAAACATATATAATATATGAACATTCTATATTCTGTATTACACATGTGTATGATTACTAAACATATATAATATATGAACATTCTATATTCTGTATTACACATGTGTATGATTACTAAACATATATAATATATGAACATTCTATATTCTGTATTACACATGTGTATGATTACTAAACATATATAATATATGAACATTCTATATTCTGTATTACACCTGTGTATGATTACTAAACCTATATAATATATGAACATTCTGTATTCTGTATTACACATGTGTATGATTACTAAACATATATAATATATGAACATGCTATATTCTGTATTACACATGTGTATGATTACTAAACATATATAATATATGAACATAATATATTCTGTATTACACATGTGTATGATTACTAAACATATATAATATATGAACATGCTATATTCTGTATTACACATGTGTATGATTACTAAACATATATAATATATGAACATTCTATATTCTGTATTACACCTGTGTATGATTACTAAACATATATAATATATGAACATGCTATATTCTGTATTACACATGTGTATGATTACTAAACATATATAATATATGCACATTCTATATTCTGTATTACACATGTGTATGATTACTAAACATATATAATATATGAACATTCTATATTCTGTATTACACATGTGTATGATTACTAAACATATATAATATATGAACATTCTATATTCTGTATTACACATGTGTATGATTACTAAACATATATAATATATGAACATTCTATATTCTGTATTACACCTGTGTATGATTACATTCTATATTCTGTATTACACATGTATATGATTACTAAACATATAATATATGAACATTCTATATTCTGTATTACACATGTGTATGATTACTAAACATATATAATATATGAACATTCTATATTCTGTATTACACATGTGTATGATTACTAAACATATATCATATATGAACATTCTATATTCTGTATTACACATGTGTATGATTACTAAACATATAATATATGAACATTCTATATTCTGTATTACACATGTGTATGATTACTAAACATATATAATATATGAACATTCTATATTCTGTATTACACATGTGTATGATTACTAAACATATATAATATATGAACATTCTATATTCTGTATTACACATGTGTATGATTACATTCTATATTCTGTATTACACATGTGTATGATTACTAAACATATATAATATATGAACATTCTATATTCTGTATTACACATGTGTATGATTACTAAACATATATAAAATATGAACATTCTATATTCTGTATTACACCTGTTTATGATTACTAAACATATATAATATATGAACATTCTATATTCTGTATTACACATGTGTATGATTACTAAACATATATAATATATGAACATTCTATATTCTGTATTACACATGTGTATGATTACTAAACATATATAATATATGAACATTCTATATTCTGTATTACACATGTGTATGATTACTAAACATATATATCATATGAACATTCTATATTCTGTATTACACATGTGTATGATTACTAAACATATATAACATATGAACATTCTATATTCTGTATTACACATGTGTATGATTACTAAACATATATAATATATGAACATTCTATATTCTGTATTACACATGTGTATGATTACTAAACATATACAATATATGAACATTCTATATTCTGTATTACACATGTGTATGATTACTAAACATATATAATATATGAACATTCTATATTCTGTATTACACCTGTGTATGATTACTAAACATATATAATATATGAACATTCTATATTCTGTATTACACATGTGTATGATTACAAAACATATATAATATATGAACATTCTATATTCTGTATTACACCTGTGTATGATTACATTTATATTTTAAAAAACAAAGCCGATATATATTTCTGATGTTAACATATATTTGTTAGAAATAAAACATTTATTACATATGATATTTAATATTCACCTTCATGGACCTCTTCAGCTGGCACTGATGTGTCCATTGTCCCCTTACATCCTAGGACAGATTCATCTGAGATGACATTGGCCAGCATCTCCTCCCATGACTTTAGGTGAATTCTCTTGCTAGGACCACCACCTGTCCCACGTGCATATTTGGACTGCTGTGCCAGCTTCGCTTTGGTTTCCCTCCTGCAGTCATGATAGCGGTGTTTAATGCTGGCAGTCGAACGATTACGTCCTAAGCAGCTGACTGCCACTCGAATCTCATCCCACAGCTTATTCCGGACACCTGCCCTCAGGTTAGGGTTCTCCAGCTGAGGTGCCCTCTCCAAGTAGGCCTCAACAAGTGCCTCCTTCTCCTCCTCAGAGTACCTCTCCTCTCTAAGCCTGCCCTTCACACCTGAAGGGCCAGCAGACACAGACTCTCCCTCCTGTGACTGGGGACCAGCCCTCTCTACCTCCTCTGTCCCTGCAGGCTGTGACAGTCTACCACCAGCCCCACCCCCACTTGCCACAGTCTGCCCCACTCTCCCTCTTCTTTGTGTTCCTAATTGAGGCTGACTCCTCCTCACTTCTCCCACCTCCACTCCTCTTCCACCCTCTCTCCTTCCCTCCTCTGCCAGGGTTTGAGGAAGGACAAATCCTCCACCCAAACCTCGGCCCCTAGTCCTGCCCATACTACTCCCTACTTCCCCCCTCCCCCTCCCTCTATCCACCCTCTCCACTGCCCTCCCCCTAGCCACCCTCTTCCCAACTCCACTAGGCCTATCCATCCCTTTCTTCTTCCTCCCTAACTCTAACCTAGCACTAAAGTCCCTAGCTTACCTAACTACACTAATTCACCTAACTAAACCCTAAATTAAATATCCACAAAACTAACTACCTAACCAATCTAGACCCTAACTATCTCTATTCTATATCCCTCAAAATAAAAATAAAATGTGGGGGTGGAAATAAACAAAGGGATGTAAATGAAAAAAGGGATGGGCTAAATATAAAAAAAAGGATTATAACAAAATTAAAGAAAAATAATAAGGGATACAAATGAAGAAAGGGATGGGCTATATAGTGAAATGAAAATAAAAATATGGGATGTTTAAAAAAAAAAGGATGGCCAAAATGTATAAATGAAAAAAAAGTAAAATAAAGTTATATAGTGGGTAAGGGAAGGGTAGTTAAAGGGGAGATGGGAAGTGGGATAAGGGGCTTAATGAAAGGAGTAAAAAAGGAAGATGGGGATATGGGGGGGGTTAATAAAATAAAAAAAGATGTAAATGTGTTTGTATCAAATAAAAGTGTGTGTGTGTGTTTGTGTGTATAAACTAATGTGTGTTAATTAACTAATGTATGGATGTGTGTGTGTGTGTTTGTGTATATAAACTAATGTGTGTTAACTAATGTATGGATGTGTGTGTGTGTTCCTAATATTATATGAGGCCTACAATAAGAATATATTAAAATAAGATATCAAACTCTCCACTAACTCTCAAACAACTCTCAAAACCACCAAACTCCTACCAGCGCAACTAGCTCCCGTGTCTTTCTCTCTAGAGGCGATCACAGGTAAGGCGCGCAGGCGCAAACCGTTATTCTTATAGACAGAGGTCGGGTTACCATGGCAATGCACTTGTTATGGCGCGCTTTTCGTCGAATCCGACATCGGTTGGCACCGCAAACTTACGTACGGCCGAAAAGAGCGACTGCGTGCAACACGCTAATCTTTTCAATGGAAACCTGGTACTAAAATGGAGCCGTAAATTACTTTTAGCTGTCGGCCGCTTCGGTAGCTTACGGCTCCATTTTTAACGACTCAATGGAAGCGAGCTCTGAGTCAGTGCTAATATAATATACACTCTATAAGCAGGTGCAGGACATGTCTATTAGCACAGAGAGCTGTAGTGACAGTGATGATGCTGACTGAGTCAGTACTAATATAATATACAGTACACTCTATAAGCAGGTGCAGTACATGTGTATTAGTACAGAGAGCTGTAGTGACAATGATGATGCTAACTGAGTCAGTACTAATAAAATATACACTCTATAAACACGTGCAGTACATGTGTATTAGACAGTGATGCTACTGAGTCAGTACTAATATAATATACACTCTATAAGCAGGTGCAGTACATGTGTATTAGCATAGAGAGCTGTAGTGACAGTGATGATGCTGAGTCAGTACTAATATAATATACACTCTGTAAGCAGGTGCAGTACATGTGTATTAGCACAGAGAGCTGTAGTGACAGTGATGATGCTGAGTCAGTACTAATATAATATACACTCTATAAGCAGGTGCAGTACATGTGTATTAGCACAGAGAGCTGTAGTGACAGTGATGACGCTAACTGATTCAGAACTAATATTATATACACTCTATAAGCAGGTGCAGTACATGTGTATTAGAACAGAGAGCTGTAGTGACAGTGATGACGCTAACTGATTCAGAACTAATATTATATACAATCTATAAGCAGGTGCAGTACATGTGTATTAGCACAGAGAGCTGTAGTGACAGTGATGAGGCTAACTGATTCAGAACTAATATTATATACACTCTATAAGCAGGTGCAGTACATGTGTATTAGCATAGAGAGCTGTAGTGACAGTGATGACGCTAACTGATTCAGAACTAATATTATATACACTCTATAAGTAGCCTGAGCAGAATTACCAGTCTAGTAATAACTTATTATTAATGCTGTGCACAAATTCATGCTTGTCACAATGACAACTCTCTATAATAAAGATCCACTTGAGCATTTTGCATTTATATTGGTTTTGTTGCAATAGCTATGTAAATATCTGCAGAGGGAAGTCAAAGAGGCCCATTTATCAAGCTTGGAACGGAGCTTGAGGGCCCGTGTTTCTGACGAGTCTTCAGACTCGCCAGAAACGCAAGTTATGGAGCAGCGATCTAAAGACCTGTCTGCCTGCTCTGATGACCTGATAACCTGTCTGCCTGCTCTGATCTCCACAATTCAACCCGACCGAGTACGATCGGATTGATTGACACCCCGCGAGTCTGCAAGAGCTGCTGGTGCAATGCTGAATATGTAGAGCATATTGCTCTCCGCATTCAGCGATGTCTGACGTACCTGATCCGCACTGTTGGATCAGGTCCGACAGATCTTTGAAAATTAGGCCTCAAAGGCTTCCAATTACAATAATTATTTTAACTTTAAAGCTGTTAAGATATATTTTTTAAACGCTCCAACTCTAACATGTATTTTGCTAAATATTCACCCTTCAAATGATCAGCGCTTGTTTGTACAGCTCCGTTATCTGCTGGTGATGCGGCAGTGATTATATCTGCATTACAGACGCACACAAGATAGACTCATCTGTCTGTTATACATTCACTAGTTCATCTGCTGGTGATGCGCCAGTGATTATATCTGCGTTACAGACGCACACAAGATAGACTCATCTGTCTGTTACACATTCACTAGTTCATCTGCTGGTCATGCGCCAGTGACTATATCTGCATTACAGACGCACACAAGATAGACCTATCTGTCTGTTACACATTCACTAGTTTATCTGCTGGTGATTCGCCAGTGATTATATCTGCATTACAGACGCACACAAGATAGACTCATCTGTCTGTTACACAATCACTAGTTCATCTGCTGGTGATGCGCCAGCGATTATATCTGCGTTACAGACGCACACAAGATAGACGTATCTGTCTGTTACACATTCACTAGTTCATCTGCTAGTGATGAGCCAGTGATTATATCTGCGTTACAGACGCACACAAGATAGACTCATCTGTCTGTTACACATTCACTAGTTCATCTGCTGGTGATGCGCCATTGATTATATCTGCGTTACAGACGCACACAAGATAGACGTATCTGTCTGTTACACATTCACTAGTTCATCTGCTGGTGATGCGCCAGTGATTATATCTGCGTTACAGACGCACACAAGATAGACGTATCTGTCTGTTACACATTCACTAGTTCATCTTCTGGTGATGCGCCATTGATTATATCTGCGTTACAGACGCACACAAGATAAATGTATCTGTTTGTTACACATTCACTAGTTCATCTGCTGGTGATGCAGCAGTGATTATATCTGCGTTACAGATGCACACAAGATAGACTCATCTGTCTGTTACACATTCACTAGTTCATCTGCTGGTGATGCGCCAGTGATTATATCTGCGTTACAGACGCACACAAGATAGGCCCCTAGTTATCAAGCCGTCAACCTCAAATACGCTGGAATTCCGCAGCGTATTTGTGGCGAGGCTGATTCGCCTTAGTTATCAAAGGCTCGAGACCGGCAAAAGTAGAATTTTGTGACGTAAACTTCGATCCGCCGGACTCAGTCCGACACAGATCGATTCTTACGTCACTCCAGATGTTCCGCACACAAGTGCGGCACAATCTCACTACTTTTGCTAGTTATCAAAAAACTAGCAGGTACGCTCGGCACTTTTACGGCCCAGCGTACCTGGTTTTCAAAGCGCCAGCCTGGAGGCGGCGGATCCCATAGGAATCAATGGGAGTCTGACCATAGCGAAAGTACAAGTTCGCTGCTGACAGACATCCCATTGATTCCTATGGGAGCTGTCTACACCTAACACCCTAACATGTACCCCGAGTCTAAACACCGCTAATCTGACCCCCCCTACACCGCCGCAACTACATAAAGTTATTACCCCCTAAACCGCCGCTCCCAGAGCCCACCGCAAGCTACTCTATACATATTAACCCCTAAACCGCCGCTCCCGGAGCCCACCGCAACTATAATAAATGTATTAACCCCTAAACCGCCGCTCCCTGAACCCGCCGCAACCTATATTAAATGTATTAACCCCTATCCTGCCCCCCCTACACCGTTGCCACCTATAATAAATTTATTAACCCCTAATCTGCCCCCCCTACACCGTCGCCACCTATAATAAATGTATTAACCCCTATCCTGCCCCCCACTACGCCGCCGCCACTGTAATAAAATGATTAACCCCTAAACCTAAGTCTAACCCTAACCCTAACGCCCCCCTAACTTAAATATTAATTAAATAAATCTAAATAAATTAACTCTTATTAACTAAATGAATCCTATTTAAAACTAAATACTTACCTTTAAAATAAACCCTAATATAGCTACAATATAAATAATAATTATATTCTAGCTATCTTAGGATTTATATTTATTTTACAGGTAACTTTCAATTTATTTTAACCATGTACAATAACTATTAAATAGTTATTAACTATTTAATAGCTTACCTAGCTAAAATAAAGAGAAATGTACCTGTGAAATAAATCCTAACCTAAGTTACAATTACACCTAACACTACACTATACTTTAATAAATTATTCCTATTTAAAAATAAATACTTACCTGTAAAATAAACCCTAAGATAGCTACAATATAATTAATAATTATATTATAGCTATCTTAGGATTTATATTTATTTTACAGGTAACTTTGTATTTATTTTAGCTAGTTAGAATAGTTATTAAATAGTTATTAACTATTTAATAACTACCTAGCTAAAAGAAATACAAAATTACCTGTAAAATAAATCCTAACCTAAGTTACAATTAAACCTAATACTACACTATCATTAAATTAACTAAATAAACTACCTACAAATAACTACAATTAAATACAATTACATAAACTAACTAAAGTACAAAAAATAAAAAAAGCTAAGTTACAAAAAATAAAAAATTAAGTTACAAACATGTTAAAAATATTACAACAATTTTAAGCTACTTACACCTAATCTAAGCCCCCTAATAAAATAACAAACCCCCCCAAAATAAAAAAAATCCCTACCCTATTCTAAATTAAATAAATTTCAAAGCTCTTTTACCTTACCAGCCCTTAAAAGGGCCATTTGTGGGGGCATGCCCCAAAAAGTTCAGCTCTTTTGCCTGTAAAAGAAAAATACAACCCCCCCCCAACATTAAAACCCACCACCCACATACCCCTAATCTAACCCAAACCCCCCTTACAAAAACCTAACACTAATCCCCTGAAGATCATCCTACCTTGAGTCGTCTTCACTCAGCCGAGCCACCGATGGAACTGAAGAGGACATCCGGAGCGGAAGAAGTTAATCCTCCAAGCGGCGCTGAAGAAATCTTCCATCCGATGAAGTCATCATCCAGGCGTCGCTGAAGAAGTCTTCGATCCGGCCGATGTCATCTTCAAAGAGGCGCTGAAGAGGTCTTCTATCCGGGCGAAGTCATCTTCCAAGCCGGGTCTTGAATCTTCCTTCCGCCGACGCGGAACCACCTTCTTCACCGACGGACTACGACGAATGACGGCTCCTTTAAGGGACGTCATCCAAGATGGCGTCCCCTCAATTCCGATTGGCTGATAGGATTCTATCAGCCAATCGGAATTAAGGTAGGAAAAATCTGATTGGCTGATGGAATCAGCCAATCAGATTGAGCTTGCATTCTATTGGCTGTTCCGATCAGCCAATAGAATGCGAGCTCAATCTGATTGGCTGATTGGATCAGCCAATCGGATTGAACTTGAATCTGATTGGCTGATTCCATCAGCCAATCAGATTTTCCTACCTTAATTCCGATTGGCTGATAGAATCCTATCAGCCAATCGGAATTGAGGGGACGCCATCTTGGATGACGTCCCTTAAAGGAGCCGTCATTCGTCGTAGTCCGTCGGTGAAGAAGGTGGTTCCGCGTCGGCGGGATGAAGATTCAAGACCCGGCTTGGAAGATGACTTCGCCCGGATAGAAGACCTCTTCAGCGCCTCTTTGAAGATGACATCGGCCGGATCGAAGACTTCTTCAGCGCCGCCTGGATGATGACTTCATCGGATGGAAGATTTCTTCAGCGCCGCTTGGAGGATTAACTTCTTCCGCTCCGGATGTCCTCTTCAGTTCCATCGGTGGCTCGGCTGAGTGAAGACGACTCAAGGTAGGATGATCTTCAGGGGATTAGTGTTAGGTTTTTGTAAGGGGGGTTCGGGTTAGATTAGGGGTATGTGGGTGGTGGGTTTTAATGTTGGGGGGGGGTTGTATTTTTCTTTTACAGGCAAAAGAGCTGAAGTTTTTGGGGCATGCCCCCACAAATGGCCCTTTTAAGGGCTGGTAAGGTAAAAGAGCTTTGAAATTTATTTAATTTAGAATAGGGTAGGGATTTTTTTTATTTTGGGGGGGTTTGTTATTTTATTAGGGGGCTTAGATTAGGTGTAAGTAGCTTAAAATTGTTGTAATATTTTTAACATGTTTGTAACTTATTTTTTTATTTTTTGTAACTTAGCTTTTTTTATTTTTTGTACTTTAGTTAGTTTATGTAATTGTATTTAATTGTAGTTATTTGTAGGTAGTTTATTTAGTTAATTTAATGATAGTGTAGTATTAGGTTTAATTGTAACTTAGGTTAGGATTTATTTTACAGGTAATTTTGTATTTCTTTTAGCTAGGTAGTTATTAAATAGTTAATAACTATTTAATAACTATTCTAACTAGCTAAAATAAATACAAAGTTACCTGTAAAATAAATATAAATCCTAAGATAGCTATAATATAATTATTAATTATATTGTAGCTATCTTAGGGTTTATTTTACAGGTAAGTATTTATTTTTAAATAGGAATAATTTATTAAAGTATAGTGTAGTGTTAGGTGTAATTGTAACTTAGGTTAGGATTTATTTCACAGGTACATTTCTCTTTATTTTAGCTAGGTAAGCTATTAAATAGTTAATAACTATTTAATAGTTATTGTACATGGTTAAAATAAATTGAAAGTTACCTGTAAAATAAATATAAATCCTAAGATAGCTAGAATATAATTATTATTTATATTGTAGCTATATTAGGGTTTATTTTAAAGGTAAGTATTTAGTTTTAAATAGGATTCATTTAGTTAATAAGAGTTAATTTATTTAGATTTATTTAATTAATATTTAAGTTAGGGGGGCGTTAGGGTTAGGGTTAGACTTAGGTTTAGGGGTTAATCATTTTATTACAGTGGCGGCGGCGTAGTGGGGGGCAGGATAGGGGTTAATAAATTTATTATAGGTGGCGACGGTGTAGGGGGGGCAGATTAGGGGTTAATAAATTTATTATAGGTGGCGACGGTGTAGGGGGGGCAGGATAGGGGTTAATAGGTTTAATATAGGTTGCGGCGGGTTCATGGAGCGGCGGTTTAGGGGTTAAACTATTTATTTAGTTGCGGAGAGGTGCGGGATCAGCAGGATAGGGGTTAATAATTTTATAATAGAGGGCGACGGTATAGGGGGGGCAGGATAGGGGTTACTAGGTATAATGTAGGTGGCAGCGGTGTCCGGGAGCGGCGGTTTAGGGGTTAATACATTTATAAGACTTGCGGCAGGGTCTAGGAGCGGCGGTTTAGGGGTTAATACATTTATAAGAGTTGCGGCAGGGTCTAGGAGCGGCGGTTTAGGGGTTAGTAACTTTATTTAGTTGCGGGGGGCTCCGGGGGCGCCGGTATAGGGGGTAGAACAGTGTAGTTAGTGTGAGTGCTTAGTGACAGGCTAGCAATAAAGCTGGGAAAAAGCCGAAGGGCAGCGAGATCGGATGAGTGATAACTGTCACAGTCCGCTGCTCATCACCCCGCGGCTTTTTGACAGCTTTATTTGATAACTTAGGCGTATTTTTTCAGGTCCGCGGCGGCGAAGGTAGGCGAGCTTAGGCGGACGTATTGGGCCGGCGAAGCCAGAAAAGTAGACGGCTTGATAACTACCCCCCATAGACTCATCTGTCTGTTACACATTCACTAGTTCATCTGCTGGTGATGCGCCAGTGATTATATCTGCGCTAGACGCACACAAGATAGACGTATCTGTCTGTTACACATTCACTAGTTCATCTGCTGGTGATGCGCCAGTGATTATATCTGCGTTACAGACACACACAAGATAGACTCATCTGTCTGTTACACATTCACTAGTTCATCTGCTGGTGATGCGCCAGTGATTATATCTGCGCTAGACGCACACAAGATAGACTCATCTGTCTGTTACACATTCACTAGTTCATCTGCTGGTGATGCGCCAGTGATTATATCTGCGTTACAGACGCACACAAGATAGACGTATCTGTCTGTTACACATTCACTAGTTCATCTGCTGGTGATGCGCCAGTGATTATATCTGCGTTACAGACGCACACAAGATAGACTCATCTGTCTGTTACACATTCACTAGTTCATCTGCTGGTGATGCGCCAGTGATTATATCTACATTACAGACGCACACAAGATAGACTCATCTGTCTGTTACACATTCACTAGTTTATCTGCTGGTGATGCGCCAGTGATTATATCTGTGTTACAGACACACACAAGATAGACTCATCTGTCTGTTACACATTCACTAGTTCATCTGCTGGTGATGCGCCAGTGATTATATCTACATTACAGACGCACACAAGATAGACTCATCTGTCTGTTACACATTCACTAGCTCATCTGCTGGTGATGCGCCAGTGATTATATCTGTGTTACAGACACACACAAGATAGACTCATCTGTCTGTTACACATTCACTAGCTCATCTGCTGGTGATGCGCCAGTGATTATATCTGAGTTACAGACGCACACAAGATAGACTCATCTGTCTGTTACACATTCACTAGTTCATCTGCTGGTGATGCGCCAGTGATTATATCTGCGTTACAGACGCACACAAGATAGACTCATCTGTCTGTTACACATTCACTAGTTCATCTGCTGGTGATGCGCCAGTGATTATATCTGCGTTACAGACGCACACAAGATAGACATATCTGTCTGTTACACATTCACTAGTTCATCTGCTGGTGATGCGCCAGTGATTATATCTGCGTTACAGACGCACACAAGATAGACTCATCTGTCTGTTACACAATCACTAGTTCATCTGCTGGTCATGCGCCAGTGATTATATCTGCGTTACAGACACACACAAGATAGACTCATCTGTCTGTTACACATTCACTAGTTCATCTGCTGGTCATGCGCCAGTGATTATATCTGCATTACAGACGCACACAAGATAGACTCATCTGTCTGTTACACATTCACTAGTTCATCTGCTGGTCATGCGCCAGTGATTATATCTGCGTTACAGATGCACACAAGATAGACTCATCTGTCTGTTACACATTCACTAGTTCATTTTCTGGTGATGCGCCAGTGATTATATCTGCGTTACAGACGCACACAAGATAGACGTATCTGTCTGTTACACATTCACTAGCTCATCTGCTGGTCATGCGCCAGTGATTATATCTGCGTTACAGACGCACACAAGATAGACGTATCTGTCTGTTACACATTCACTAGTTCATCTGCTGGTGATGCGCCAGTGATTATATCTGCGCTAGACGCACACAAGATAGACTCATCTGTCTGTTACACATTCACTAGTTCATCTGCTAGTGATGCGCCAGTGATTATATCTGCGTTACAGACGCACACAAGATAGACTCATCTGTCTGTTACACATTCACTAGTTCATCTGCTAGTGATGCGCCAGTGATTATATCTGCGTTACAGACGCACACAAGATAGACTCATCTGTCTGTTACACATTCACTAGTTCATCTGCTGGTGATGCGCCAGTGATTATATCTCAGTTACAGACACACACAAGATAGACTCATCTGTCTGTTACACATTCACTAGTTCATCTGCTGGTGATGCACCAGTGATTATATCTGCATTACAGACGCACACAAGATAGACTCATCTGTCTGTTACACATTCACTAGTTCATCTGCTGGTGATGCGCCAGTGATTATATCTGCATTACAGACGCACAAAAGATAGACGTATCTGTCTGTTACACATTCACTAGCTCATCTGCTGGTGATGCGCCAGTGATTATATCTGCATTACAGACGCACACAAGATAGACTCATCTGTCTGTTACACATTCACTAGTTCATCTGCTGGTGATGCGCCAGTGATTATATCTGCATTACAGACGCACAAAAGATAGACGTATCTGTCTGTTACACATTCACTAGTTCATCTGCTGGTGATGCGCCAGTGATTATATCTGTGTTACAGACACACACAAGATAGACTCATCTGTCTGTTACACATTCACTAGTTCATCTGCTGGTGATGCGCCAGTGATTATATCTCAGTTACAGACACACACAAGATAGACTCATCTGTCTGTTACACAATCACTAGTTCATCTGCTGGTCATGCGCCAGTGATTATATCTGCGTTACAGACACACACAAGATAGACTCATCTGTCTGTTACACATTCACTAGTTCATCTGCTGGTCATGCGCCAGTGATTATATCTGCATTACAGACGCACACAAGATAGACTCATCTGTCTGTTACACATTCACTAGTTCATCTGCTGGTCATGCGCCAGTGATTATATCTGCGTTACAGATGCACACAAGATAGACTCATCTGTCTGTTACACATTCACTAGTTCATTTTCTGGTGATGCGCCAGTGATTATATCTGCGTTACAGACGCACACAAGATAGACGTATCTGTCTGTTACACATTCACTAGCTCATCTGCTGGTCATGCGCCAGTGATTATATCTGCGTTACAGACGCACACAAGATAGACTCATCTGTCTGTTACACATTCACTAGTTCATCTGCTGGTGATGCGCCAGTGATTATATCTGCGTTACAGACACACACAAGATAGACTCATCTGTCTGTTACACATTCACTAGTTCATCTGCTGGTGATGCGCCAGTGATTATATCTGCGCTAGACGCACACAAGATAGACTCATCTGTCTGTTACACATTCACTAGTTCATCTGCTAGTGATGCGCCAGTGATTATATCTGCGTTACAGACGCACACAAGATAGACTCATCTGTCTGTTACACATTCACTAGTTCATCTGCTAGTGATGCGCCAGTGATTATATCTGCGTTACAGACGCACACAAGATAGACTCATCTGTCTGTTACACATTCACTAGTTCATCTGCTGGTGATGCGCCAGTGATTATATCTCAGTTACAGACACACACAAGATAGACTCATCTGTCTGTTACACATTCACTAGTTCATCTGCTAGTGATGCGCCAGTGATTATATCTGCATTACAGACGCACACAAGATAGACGTATCTGTCTGTTACACATTCACTAGTTCATCTGCTGGTTATGCACCAGTGATTATATCTGCATTACAGACGCACACAAGATAGACTCATCTGTCTGTTACACATTCACTAGTTCATCTGCTGGTTATGCACCAGTGATTATATCTGCATTACAGACGCACACAAGATAGACTCATCTGTCTGTTACACATTCACTAGTTCATCTGCTGGTGATGCGCCAGTGATTATATCTGCATTACAGACGCACAAAAGATAGACGTATCTGTCTGTTACACATTCACTAGCTCATCTGCTGGTGATGCGCCAGTGATTATATCTGCATTACAGACGCACACAAGATAGACTCATCTGTCTGTTACACATTCACTAGTTCATCTGCTGGTGATGCGCCAGTGATTATATCTGCATTACAGACGCACAAAAGATAGACGTATCTGTCTGTTACACATTCACTAGTTCATCTGCTGGTGATGCGCCAGTGATTATATCTGTGTTACAGACACACACAAGATAGACTCATCTGTCTGTTACACATTCACTAGTTCATCTGCTGGTGATGCGCCAGTGATTATATCTCAGTTACAGACACACACAAGATAGACTCATCTGTCTGTTACACATTCACTAGTTCATCTGCTGGTGATGCGCCAGTGATTATATCTGCGTTACAGACACACACAAGATAGACGTATCTGTCTGTTACACATTCACTAGCTCATCTGCTGGTGATGCGCCAGTGATTATATCTGCGTTACAGACGCACACAAGATAGACTCATCTGTCTGTTACACATTCACTAGCTCATCTGCTGGTGATGCGCCAGTGATTATATCTGCATTACAGACGCACACAAGATAGACTCATCTGTCTGTTACACATTCACTAGTTCATCTGCTGGTGATGCGCCAGTGATTATATCTGCATTACAGACGCACAAAAGATAGACGTATCTGTCTGTTACACATTCACTAGTTCATCTGCTGGTGATGCGCCAGTGATTATATCTGCATTACAGACGCACACAAGATAGACTCATCTGTCTGTTACACATTCACTAGCTCATCTGCTGGTGATGAGCCAGTGATTATATCTGTGTTACAGACGCACACAAGATAGACTCATCTGTCTGTTACACATTCACTAGTTCATCTGCTGGTGATGCGCCAGTGATTATATCTGTGTTACAGATGCTCACAAGATAGACTCATCTGTCTGTTACACATTCACTAGTTCATCTGCTGATGATGCGCCAGTGATTATATCTGAGTTACAGACGCACAAAAGATAGACGTATCTGTCTGTTACACAATCACTAGTTCATCTGCTGGTGATGCGCCAGTGATTATATCTGCGTTACAGACGCACACAAGATAGACTTATCTGTCTGTTACACATTCACTAGTTCATCTGCTGGTGATGCGCCAGTGATTATATCTGCGTTACAGACACACACAAGATAGACGTATCTGTCTGTTACACATTCACTAGTTCATCTGCTGGTGATGCGCCAGTGATTATATCTGCGTTACAGACGCTCACAAGATAGACTTATCTGTCTGTTACACATTCACTAGTTCATCTGCTGGTGATGCGCCAGTGATTATATCTGCATTACAGACGCACACAAGATAGACGTGTCTGTCTATTACACATTCACTAGTTCATCTGCTGGTGATGCGCCAGTGATTATATCTGTGTTACAGATGCTCACAAGATAGACTCATCTGTCTGTTACACATTCACTAGTTCATCTGCTGGTGATGCGCCAGTGATTATATCTGCGTTACAGACGCACACATGATAGACGTATCTGTCTGTTACACATTCACTAGTTCATCTGCTTGTCATGCGCCAGTGATTATATCTGCGTTACAGATGCACACAAGATAGATGTATCTGTTTGTTACACTTTCACTAGTTCATCTGCTGGTGATGCGCCAGCGATTATATCTGCGTTACAGACGCACACAAGATAGACGTATCTGTCTGTTACACATTCACTAGTTCATCTGCTGCTTGAAGACGCACTTGGTTATTTCACAATCAGAAAACTAAACAGCTCTATCCATTTTTAGGCATGGGGTAGATTTAAAGGACCAGCAGACATGATTCGCTATAGCATACGCTGTCGGCATTCATCATTGCAGAAGCACACTATTCTGAACTAGTTAGCGTGATCATTAGCACTCCCAAGACCGCCTTTCTGTGAGCAGCAGAATACTCGCACTAGGCGATAGGAGGATAGCTAATTTCCTCTAATACAGAATACATCTAAGGGTGGAATTTGAACTCACAAGAGAAAAGAAGATTTAAACACAAAGATCAGTCGCTTTAAAGAAAACCCACCACGTCCGGTAAGAGTCCAAGGACGCCACCACTATCAGGGCGAGCCCGGTCAAGCAGAGTAAGAATACAGAAACCAACCAATGGATAGATCATTGAGAATACCCGTCATATCCGATAAGAGTCTCGGGACGCTGTCAGCATTCGAGCGAGTCCGGACAAGCAGGGTAAGAATAAACCGACTATCGTATTATACACAACACCTATGGATTACCGTTCCATTATTCAAGGGGAGAATTGTTTTAAAGGACACTAGTAAGCTACACTTGTATCTTAAGTTAAGCCATGGTATAAGATTTCAAGTGGAGAGAAACTCAATTTTAAAAGAAAGTACATTTTTGTATACAGCTTAAAGGGACACCCTGACTTTAGCTATTTTTACGTCCTGCAACACTATAACATAGTTTTTGAAACAATATTAGAAAGTGTTGCCACTGTACAATGCCGCCACCTGCTTACTGGCGGCCAATCAGCCGATAGCAAGGGCCGTCAATCATCCCGATTAGATCGGATTGGCATAATTTCAGTCAGCCACCTAAAAGGTGGCTGAGAAGTTAGGGAGCAGCGGCCTTAAAGGGACACTCAGGTTAAATTACATTTTCATGATTCAGATACAGCATGTAATTTTAAACAACTTTCCAATTTACTTCCATTAAAAAAAATGTGCACAGTCTTTTATATTTACAATTTTTGAGTCACCAGATCCTACTGAGCATGTGCAAGAATTCACAGACTATACGTATATGCATTTGTGATTGGCTGATTGCTATCACATGGTACAAGGGGAGTGGAAATATACATAACTTTGAAATGTGTTATAAAAAAATCTACTACTCATTTGAAGTTCAGACTAAGTGCTATTGCATTGTCTTGTTATCTTGCATTTGTTGATTATGCAAATCTAATGTGTTGGCTGGTCCTTTAACTCAGACAGTATCAAGAGAACTTGTGTTGCTTATTGAGAGTTAAAATCACAGGGATAAGTGACACTAGTGTTTTTTTATTGGATACATGAGCTGCTGTCAGTCCCTAACCTGACTGCATAGTGTAGCACTGAGACTCCCAGTGAATGTTTTATGGTGGTCTTGTGTGCCTGCACACTCATTATTATAGCACTGTAAACCCCTCTCCTTCCTCTATATCACTGACTTTTAGACCTGTCCTCAGGCTCCCTGACAGGCAAGATTTTCAGGATATATGAACATGAGCATAGGTTAAATAATCAGTTGAATAGCAAACATGCAGCCAGATTACGAGTTTTGCATTATGAGTGGCTTGGTAATAATTTGCAAGTTATTTCCACCGCTCACCTTTAATAACGCTGCTATTACAGGTTTGCAAAAACCCGGCGTTAGCGGTCAATATGGCAGCGTTGAGCTCCATACCGCACACATATACCAGCGCTGCTTTGAGCTGGTCTTACGTGCTCGTGCACGATTTCCCCATAGACATCAATGGGGAGAGCCGGCTAAAAAAAGCCTAACACGTAAAGCTCTGTAATGCAGCCCCATTGATTCCTATGGGGAAAGAAAATTTATGTTTACACCTAACACCCTAACATAAACCCCGAATCTAAACACCCCTAATCTGCCGCCCCTGACATCGCCGCCACCTACATTACACTTATTAACCCCTAATCTGCCGCCCCAACATCGCCGCCACCTATTTACACTTATTAACCCCTAATCTGTCGCCCCTAACATCGCCAACACCTACATTATATTTATTAACCCCTAATCCGCTGCCGCCGACACCTACCTACACTTATTAACCCCTAATCTGCTGCCCTGAAACTGTTGACACCTACATTATACTTATTAACCCCTAATCTGCCGCCCCCAACATCACCGACACCTACATTACACTTATTAACCCCTAATCTCCTGCCCCCAATGTCACAGCCACCTACATAAATTTATTAACCCCCTAATCTGCCTACACTTATTAACCGCTAACATGCTGCCCCCAACATACTAAAGTTATTAACCCCTAAACCTCTGGCCTCCGACATCACTAACACTAAATAAATATATTAACCCCTAAACCTAACCCTAAGTCTAACCCTTACCCTAACACCCCTAACTTTAATATAATTAAAATAAATCTAAATAAAAAGTACTATTATTACCTAAATAATACCTATAAAACTAAATACTTACCTATAAAATAAACCCTAAACTTGCTACAATTTAACTAATAGTTACATTGTATCTATCTTAGGTTTTATTTTTATTTCACAGCTAAGTTTGTATTTATATTAACTAGGTAGACTAGTTAGTAAATAGTTATTAACTATTTACTAACTACCTAGTTAAAATAAATTGAAAATTACATGTAAAATAAAACCTAACCGGTCTTACACTAACACCTAACATTACACTACAATTAAATAAATTACATTAATTAAATACAATTAACTAAATTAAAAAAGGGCATTTGTATGGGCATTGCCTTTAAAAGGGCATTTAGCTCTTTTTCTGTGCTCAAATCCTAATCTAAAAATAAGACCCACCCAATAAACCCTTAATAAAACCTAACACTAACCCCCGAAGATCCACTTACAGTTTTTGAAGACCGGACATCCATCCTCATCAAGCCGGGAGAAGTCTTCATCCAAGCGGCAAGAAGTTCTCAACGAAGCCAGGAAAATTCTTCATCCAAGCGGCAAGAAGTTGTCCTCCAGGCGTGCAGAAGTCTTCATCCAGACAGCATCTTCTATCTTCATCCTTTCGACGCGGAGCGGCTCCATCTTCAAGACATCCAGCACGGAGCATCCTCTTCTTTTGATGTTTATTGGGTGGGTTTTATTTTTAGATAAGGGTTTGAGCACAGAAAAAGAGCTAAATGCCCTTTTAAGGCCAAAGCCCATCCAAATGCCCTTTTCAAGGCAATAGGGAGCTTAGGTTTTTTTAGTTAGGATTTTATTTGCGGGGTTGGTTGTGTGGGTGTTGGGTTTTACTGTTGGGGTTGTTTGTATTTTTTTTTACAGGTAAAAGAGCTAATTTCTTTTGGGCAATGCCCCACAAAAGGCCCTTTTAAGGGCTATTGGCAGTTTAGTTTAGGCTAGGTTTTTTTTTTATTTTGGGGGAGCTTTTTTATTTTTATAGGGCTATTAGATTAGGTGTAATTAGCTTAAATATTTGATAAATTCTTTTTTATTTTGTGTAATTTAGTGTTTGTTTGTTTTTGTAATTTAGTTAATTGTATTTAATTAATGTAATTTATTTAATTGTAGTGTAAGACAGGTTAGGTTTTATTTTACAGGTAAATTTGTATTTATTTTAACTAGGTAGTTAGTAAATAGTTAATAACTATTTACTAACTATTCTACCTAGTTAAAATAAACACAACCTTGCCTTTAAAATAAAAATAAACCCTAAGCTAGATACAATGTAACTAATAGTTATATTGTAGCTAGCTTAGGGTTTATTTTATAGGTAAGTATTTAGTTTTAAATAGGAATTATTTAGGTAATGATAGTAATTTTTATTTAGATTTATTTTAATTATATTAAAGTTAGGGGTGTTAGGGTTAGGTTTAGGGGTTAATAACTTTAGTATAGTGGCGGCGGTGACGTTGGGGGCGGTAGATTAGGGGTTAATAATATTTAACTAGTGTTTGTGATGCGGGAGTGTGGCGGTTTAGGGGTTAATATGTTTATTATAGTGGTGGCGATGTCCGGAGCAGAAGATTAGGGGTTAATAAATTTATTATAGTGTTTGCGATGCGGGAGGGCCTCAGTTTAGGGATTAAGAGGTAGTTTATGGGTGTTTAGTAGGGGTGTGCATCTTCACTGGTCTCACGATTCGATTCGATTACGATTATCCTGTCAACGATTCGATTCGATTCGATTCCGCAATGCATCACGATGTATCACGATTACTGCCCATGGTTTTCATGAACTTGTTCTATTCCATATTTTATTTATATATATATATATATATATATATATATATATAAAAAAGACGAGATATCCGCGCTGTATCACAAGTAAGAAAGGTTGAATATCATAAATCAAGTATTGTATAACTAAGATATATGCAAATACATATGCGTAATAGCACAAGTCCACAGGTCTATTTGGATATTCAGAAAGGCAGCTGAAAAAAGATTTGTGGAGACTCCCAGCTTGTCTCCACGGAAAGAAAAGAATATCTAGTGAAAGAGTTTATATTCTGCGCCTTTCTTCTGCGGTATAAAAAGTTGTGGGGCAAAAAACTCCCCCTGTATCTAAGGACTTACTTCAGATAACCTCAATCCGTATGAGGTAAGTAATCACCAGAGTATAGATGTTATTCCAGGATCAGTGCAGGTTGTCGTCCGTAAGCTGATTCACTGATGTAAGTGAAACAATATATCCAATGTGCTGTGAAAACGGAGTTGAGTGCAGAATCCTCGCCACCCAGTCAGATGTAATGCAGGACAGACTCCCAGGACAATTATACAACAGCCAAGAAGGCAGAATCCATGACAGATGACAAGTATGGAGATCAACGTGAGTATTTAGAAGCTTATAAATTGCATGGATGCCTTGATCACTCCCTCTTTTGTTCCTGTTCGGCCAAGAGAAGTTTTCCAGAGAAGTTTAAGAGAAGTTTTCTGCTGATAATGGATCGCCCTAAACGTAAATCCGTCCCTCCTAAGCGGCTGTGAGAGGCATTTCCAGTAACATGGTGAGTATCTTGAGGTCTTCACATTGGATCTGTTTTGTCGGGTCAGAACCTGTTTCTTGTGCTTCTTTGGGGGGGGATTTCGCCTTTGCACCTGTTTACAAGATACTCACCATATTACTGGAAATGCCTCTCACAGCCGCTTAGGAGGGACGGATTTACGTTTAGGGCGATCCATTATCAGCAGAAAACTTCTCTTAAACTTCTCTGGAAAACTTCTCTTGGCCGAACAGGAACAAAAGAGGGAGTGATCAAGGCATCCATGCAATTTATAAGCTTCTAAATACTCACGTTGATCTCCATACTTGTCATCTGTCATGGATTCTGCCTTCTTGGCTGTTGTATAATTGTCCTGGGAGTCTGTCCTGCATTACATCTGACTGGGTGGCGAGGATTCTGCACTCAACCCCGTTTTCACAGCACATTGGATATATTGTTTCACTTACATCAGTGAATCAGCTTACGGACGACAACCTGCACTGATCCTGGAATAACATCTATACTCTGGTGATTACTTACCTCATACGGATTGAGGTTATCTGAAGTAAGTCCTTAGATACAGGGGGAGTTTTTTGCCCCACAACTTTTTATACCGCAGAAGAAAGGCGCAGAATATAAAGTCTTTCACTAGATATATATATATATATATATATCCCGTGATAACCTCAGAGTGTTTGCACAGACAGAAAAGATCTGTATTAAACAGTTAAATCACACTAATATTATCCTCAAGCACATACATAAAATATCCACACTCCCAAACCATTCGTTGTAAATTACATTAATGTAGCTGTTCCTCTAAAGCCATTTCAGTGAAAGTGTTGGATTACCATGGAGTTTACAGATTAATTATACCTAGTCAAATGGTAAAGCTGATAAAAATGCCCCAAAATGCCCCAGCAAGGCTACGTCCACTTAAATTAAACAGAGGTGTTTGCAGATCCTTATGGTAGCCTTAGAAGGGACTAGTTAATACTTAATACTACTGTCTCTTTATGGATGAAGGGGAGAAACGGATGACATGGGCCAGACACTATTAAGTTAATAGTGTCTGGCCCATGTCATCCGTTTCTCCCCTTCACCCATAAAGAGACAGTTCCTTCTCAAATCAGTGTGAATATTGTATATACCAGGAAATAGTAAATCCTCCACCTCAGGAAGTTTTCGAACTGTCTACTGTGTGATGGGAGATTTAGTCCGCCGACGCCCGATCTTATCATCCTTTACAGTACACTGTCACAAAATAATGTATATGACTACAACTCCCAGAGGAAGCTGGGAAGACTGCGCATGCGTTCTGCGATTTCATAGCCTCCCCTTGAGGCGGGTCACGTGACATTGCATGATGACGTCACTGACTGAATCGATTCAGGTCTGCACTGCATCGATGCAGCATCATTAACGGCTGCATCGCAATGCATCACTGAATCGATTATTTTCAGCAGCCCTAGTGTTTAGTGTACTTTGTAGCAGTTTAGTTTTGAGTCTTATGTTACAGATTTGTAACGTAAAACTCATAACTACTAACTTTAGATGGCGGAACGAATCTTGCCAGTATAGGCTGTACCGCTCACTTTTTGGCCTCCCAGGCAAAACTCGTAATACCGGCGCTATGGGAGTCCCATTGAAAAAGGACTTTTTGAAACAAACCAAAACACATTTTTCCACCAGCTGCACTAGCCTCACCAATCTCATCAGCTTCACCAGACTCACCATTCTCACCAGCTTCACTAGCCTCACCATTCTCACCAGCTTCACTAGACTCACCATTCTCACCAGCGTCACTAGCCTCACCAATCTCACCAGCTTCATTAGCCTCACCAATCTCACCAGCTTCACTAGCCTCACTATTCTTACCTGCTTCACTAGCCTCACCATTCACACCAGCTGCACTAGCCTCACCAATCTCAACAGCTTCATCAGCCTCACCATTCTCACCAGCTTCACTGGCCTCACCAATCTCACCAGCTTCACTAGCCTCACTATTCTCACCAGCCTCACCAATCTCACCAGCTTCACCTGCCTCACTATTCTCATCAGCTTCACTAGACTCACTATTCTCACCAGCTTCACTACCCTCACCACTTTTACCAGCTTCACTAGCCTCACCAATCTCACCAGCTTCACTGGCCTCACTATTCTCACCAGCCTCACCAATCTCACCAGCTTCACTGGCCTCACTATTCTCATCAGCTTCTCTAGACTCACTATTCTCACCAGTTTCACCTCACTAACCACTCTTACCAGCTTCACTAGCCTCACCATTCTCACCAGCTTCACTACCCTCACCACTCTTACCAGCTTCACTAGCCTTACCAATCTCACCAGCTTCAGCTTCCCTGTCCTCACTATTCTCATCAGCCTCACCAATCTCACCAGCTTCACTGGCCTCACTATTCTCATCAGCTTCACTAGACTCACTATTCTCACCAGCTTCACTGCACTAACCACTCTTACCAGCTTCACTGGCCTCTCTATTCTCACCAGCCTCACCAATCTCACCAGCTTCACTGGCATCACTATTCTCATCAGCTTCACTAGACTCACTATTCTCACCAGCTTTACTACCCTCACCACTCTTACCAGCTTCACTAGCCTCATCAATATCACCAGCTTCACCGGCCTCACTATTTTCACCAGCTTCACTAGACTCACTATTCTCACCAGCTTCACTGCACTAACCACTCTTACCAGCTTCACTGGCCTCTCTATTCTCACCAGCCTCACCAATCTCACCAGCTTCACTGGCATCACTATTCTCATCAGCTTCACTAGACTCACTATTCTCACCAGCTTCACTACCCTCACCACTCTTACCAGCTTCACTAGCCTCACCAATCTCACCAGCTTCACTAGCCTCACCATTCTCACCAGCTTCACTAGCCTCACCATTCTCACCAGCTTCACTAGCCTCACCAATCTCACCAGCTTCACTAGCCTCACCATTTTCACCAGCTTCACTAGCCTCACCAATCTCACCAGCTTCACTAGCCTCACCAATCTCACCAGCTTCACTAGCCTCACCATTCTCACCAGCTTCACTGGTCTCACTATTCTCACCAGCCTCACTAATCTCACCAGCTTCACCGGCCTCACTATTCTCACCAGCTTCACTAGCCTCACTATTCTAACCAGCTTCACTAGCCTCACTATTCTAACCAGCTTCACTGGCCTCACTATTCGCACCAGCTTCTTTAGCCTCACCTATCTCACCAGCTTAACTAGCCTCACTATTCTCACCAGATTCACTATACTCACCATTTTCACTAGTCACACTATTCTCACCAGCCTCAATAGCCTCATTATTTTCACCAGTTTAACTAGCCATTCTATTCTCACCATCTTCACTAGACTCACTATTCTCACCAGCTTCATCAGACTCACCAATCTCACCAGCTTCACTAGCCTCACTAATCTCACCAGCTTCACTGGCCTCACCATTCTCACCAGCTTCACTGGCCTCACTATTCTCACCAGCTTCACTAATCTCACTATTCTCACCAGCTTCACTGGCCTCACTATTCTTATCAGCTTCACTGGCCTCACTATTCTCACCAGCTTCACTAGCCTCACTATTCTAACCAGCTTCACTATACTCACTATTCTAACCAGCTTCACTAGCCTCACTATTCTAACCAGCTTCACTGGCCTCACTATTCTCACCAGCTTCATTAGCCTCACCAATCTTACCAGCTTCACTAGCCTCACCAATCTCACCAGCCTCACTATTCTCACCAGCTTTACTGGTCTCACTATTCTCACCAGCTTCACTAGCCTCACTATTCTAACCAGCTTCAATAGCCTCACTATTTTAACCAGCTTCACTAGCCTCACTTTTCTAACCAGCTTCCATAGCCTCACTATTCTTACCAGCTTCACTAGCCTCACTTTTCTAACCAGCTTCACTAGCCTCACTATTCTCACTAGCTTCACTAGCCTCCCTATTCTCACCAGCTTTACTAGACTCACTATTTTCACCACCTTGACTACCCTCACCACTCTCACCAGCTTCACTAGCCTCACTATTCTCACCAGATTCATTATACTCACCATTTTCACTAGCCACAATATTCTAACCAGCTTCACTAGCCTCACTATTCTAACCAGCTTCACTAGACTCACTATTCTAACCAGCTTCACTAGCCTCACTATTCTAACCAGCTTCACTAGCCTCACTATTCTAACCAGCTTTACTAGCCTCACTATTCTAACCAGCTTCACTGGCCTCACTATTCTCACCTGCTTCATTAGCCTCACCAATCTCACCAGCCTCACTATTCTCACCAGCTTTACTGGTCTCACTATTCTCACCAGCTTCACTAGCCTCACTATTCTAACCAGCTTCAATAGCCTCACTATTCTAACCAGCTTCAATAGCCTCACTATTCTAACCAGCTTCACTAGCCTCACTATTCTAACCAGCTTCACTAGCCTCACTATTCTAACCAGCTTCAATAGCCTCACTATTCTAACCAGCTTCAATAGCCTCACTATTCTAACCAGCTTCAATAGCCTCACTATTCTTACCAGCTTCACTAGCCTCACTTTTCTAACCAGCTTCACTAGCCTCACTATTCTCACTAGCTTCACTGGCCTCCCTATTCTCACCAGCTTTACTAGACTCACTATTCTCACCACCTTGACTACCCTCACCACTCTCACCAGCTTCACTAGCCTCACTATTCTCACCAGGTTCACTATACTCACCATTTTCACTAGCCTCACTATTCTTACCAGCTTCACTAGCCTCACTATTATATCCAGCTTCACTAGACTCACTATTCTAACCAGCTTCACTAGCCTCACTATTCTAACCAGCTTCACTAGCCTCACTATTCTCACTAGCTTCACTATACTCACTATTCTCACTAGCTTCACTATACTCACCATTTTCACTAGCCTCCCTATTCTCACTAGCTTCACTATACTCACCATTTTCACTAGCCTCCCTATTCTCACTAGCTTTACTATACTTACCATTTTCACTAGCCTCCCTATTCTCACTAGCTTTACTATACTCACCATTTTCACTAGCCTCCCTATTCTCACTAGCTTTACTATACTTACTAGCGCTGCGGAATCTGTTGGCGCTCTACAAATAACCGATAATAATAATAATAATTTTCACTAGCCTCACTATTCTCTCCAGCAAAATATTTCCTAAAGGTTCCTAAGGGCAAATCTTACTTATAACAAACATCTAAACTTGTATCTTATAAAGCAGGATTCCTACACATGCTTTTAGGAAATTCAGGTTTTACTGAGGTTATAAAACAAAATTTTCCACCACTAATAAAACCGGAAAAGTCTTGGGTGGATATCTCTCTCAATGTGAAATGAAGCCAATTCACATTTTAGCCGCTTTGTGTAAACCAACACCCAGCTGGTATACAACTGGCATAACCTCACAGCTAATGACCTATTTTTCCTGGGTTCTTAGATGCAATTAAATAAAATCTAAATTAAGGCACAATGTGACCTTAAATGCAAAAAAGTAGAAAATATATTTTGTGCAATCATCACTTCTAAAGGGAACTGGAGCAAATGTAATATTGGTGACAATGGGCTAAACTTGAGTGAAAACCAAAATAACGCTAGAAGCACTACCTATTATTAAAATAAGGTACTGCACTCACATATATTCATGTTTGATAGAAAAGATTAATTTAATATTGAAAAAGGATGGGAAGAGGGGAAGGGATCTATTTAAGTGTATCTATGTCAGTATGTGTGTATGTATATATATATATATATATATATATATATATATATATATATATATATATATATATATTATATATATATATATGTATCCCCTTCCTCAGTCTGAGGAAGGGGATACGGTCCCCGAAACTTAACAAATAAAGGCACTTATTTCAAAGTCCAATGAGTGCAAGCCATTTGTTCATTTCTATTCATGTTTTTGCATGCACCCTGGCAAGCTGACCTAGTTGTGCGAGTGCTCTCCTTTTGCTTATATATATATATATATATATATATATATATATATATGTGTGTATATATATATACAGTATGTATATGTGTATGTATGTTAGTGATGTCGCAAACTTAAAATTTTCCGTTTGCGAACGGCAAACGCGAATTTCCGCAAATGTTCGCGAACGGGCAAACCGGGTGAACCGCCATTGACTTCAATAGGCAGGCGAATTTTAAAACCCACAGGGACTCTTTCTGGCCACAATAGTGATGGAAAAGTTGTTTCAAGGGGACTAACACCTGGACTGTGGCATGCCGGAGGGGGATCCATGGCAAAACTCCCATGTAAAATTACATAGTTGATGCAGAGTCTGGTTTTAATCCATAAAGGGCATAAATCACCTAACATTCCTAAATTGTTTGGAATAACGTGCTTTAAAACATCAGGTATGATGTTGTATCGATCAGGTAGTGTAAGGGTTATGCCCGCTTGACAGTGACAGATCAAACTCACCGTTTAACGCACCGCAAACAACCGCAAACAGTCCATTTGCACAAGGTTGGATACCAAGCTAGCCATGTCCCGTTCCTTGTCCTCACTGATGTCATTGAAGGTCTCTTCCTCCACTCAGCCACGTACAACACCAAGGGTCCCCGAAAAGTGACAACAAGCCCACTGGGACGCCTGCTGTGTTTGGTCTTCCACCTCCTCAAAGCCACCTTCCTCCTCTGACTCCTGTTCTTCAGACTCCTCTCTCTGCGTTGCCTCTCTCTGCGTTATTATAAGGTGTGTTAAGTAGTACTATTCCATCTGGATATAGCAGGTGGCCACATCCCTCACATGCCTAGTCCTTATAAGGTACAGACTAAGAATATTATCTTTTCAGCGCACACTGAATCTGTTATACTGTGGTGTTATGCATGGACGACAATATCAAGGCCTCAGTTTGTTACTGGTTTTTTTTTTTTTTAACTCTTGGTATACTCACACTTGGGCTTGGTTCTTTTGAGCTATTTATCAAGTAACACTTTCCTTGGCCTTGGATATATGTTGCCTTTTGCTGTGTGGGGCCATGTGTGATGGGCATAGGGCCCATGCCCAGTCACCGGGTTTCTACTAAGGAAATGGGAAATATATGATCTCCAATTAGGATACAACTACCCTTATGCTCTACTTTATGTTAGTGAAAAACACATGACAACACTATTGCTCCTATTGAAGTAGCACTACTAACACACTTTATAAGCCTACAATTTTTATTATCAGTAGATGAGCACTCTGGTTTATACAGATGAGGCATGCAAGACCTATTTAGCAGACCAGTCTTATCTATTAGGATGGAATCACCCTTAAACACTCCTTAGTTAATATACAGTAGCTACATAACATTATCATCAGACTTTCAGTTAATCTCATACATATACATTTGGAATATTCTTGACGATGTTTATGTTGCCTCTTTGAAACTTTATAGCTGTTTTGGAATATTTAGGGGATCAAGCACTCCACATAGCAGTGATCATACCTTGGTACTTGTTAAAATCTGTGACTTGTTGACCATTGTTTTGTTTTTGTTCATACCCTTCTCTTAGCGCTACACTAGCCTCATTCATTTTTTTTGGTTCCCTAGTTCTTAAGGCTCTCTCCTACTACTATTCTGTACTAATAGTGCGTGGAATAGATTGCAAAACTCTTAAATAGGATGAGGTGACTATTACAAGTTGGCAAAATACAGCTCCGCTCCATTAAACGTGCCATATTTCCAACATAAGATGTTTATACATCTGTTGAGCTCTTCGCTTTCTTCTTAGATAAAACTTGCACTTTACAGCACACTATGTTAATTTCACTCAAGTAATGCCTGCCTAGTATTTATAAAGTATATATGAACCTACTTAAATATCTCCACTCAGTTGATATTACAGGTTATCACTGCGTACCTCATTTTTTGATTATCACATGGAAAATGTTTTAATTTCTGTCCGTCATCTATATGGCATATGTGTATAGCTAACAATTATTATCTGAATGTATTATAATACTTATCATGAACGACAGGATGGTCAGAGGAGGGTAACATCTTTCAGGTACTTCTCCCTAACAAACTATCTATGTCTTAGTTAAATGAGAGCCCCATAGTAACTAAATCACCACCTCCTCCCCCCGCCACCCCCAAATAATAAACCTCCTATTTTAGGAGGATAAACTATGCGTTTTTTCTCACTTATACCGCACCCAAGCTACTATCCTTATTTATGTAGCATTTTTCTTTTCCACTATTACCAGCCTTATTATAGCCTTTGAAGCTATATAAACATTTGCATATCTTCCCTTCTTATTTATGTATAGGAAAAGAATCCCTTCTGTATAGTATTTCAAACCCTATATAGGGTCCATAGCCCCTTGGTTATTGCCTTGTTATTACTAACTATAGTTCTAAAAAGTTAAAAAGAGGTTCTTCATTTGGGGTCCATGAGTGGCCCTGTCACATCACTGTTTACCTACCTTACATTATGTTGATAATATTTCTGTGGTCCGAGAGCGGCAGCATAAAACTTTTGGTGGGTATACTGTTTGAACAGCGTTTAACGACTGCATTTAATGTGTACTTTGTCATTTCTTTGTATTGTGTTTTTGTGCGATTTCTTTTGGCAATTTACACTGTAACAATTTATTTTCCTTTATAATAAGTATTAACATTTACTATTTGTATGTATGAAAAAGAACCTCAATAAAAATAATAAAAAATAATAAATAAAAAAAAAGTAGTACTATTCTTATCAGTTTAATCCCTGTTATGTCCCCTATCAGGGGACGTGTATATGGCATGGATTTTAGGAACCGGGAGATGGAAAAAGATGCTTGGTCGGTCCGGCCACAAGATAGATAGATTTGATAGATAGATACATAGATTAGATAGATAGATCAATAGATGCAATAGATACATTTGATAGATACAATAGATAGATAGATAGATAGATAGATTTGATAGATAAATAGATAGATTTGATAGATAGATAGATAATTTCCCAGACAGAGAATTACAAGACGTGCGGTCTGGGACCCATGGTAAGGTTACTTCCTTTTGCACAATCGAGTACAGGTTGGGGATTGCCTTTTGTGCATTGAAATTTTGGCTGGGTACCTTCCACTGCGGTGTCCCCTATCAGGGGACGTGTATATGGCATGGATTTTAGGAACCGGGAGATGGAAAAAGATGCTTGGTCGGTCCTTCTACTTCAAATTTGGGGCATTGCGCGTGCAATCTACTGTGCCACCAGATATAAGTGGTGTGTTAAGTAGTACTATTCTTATCAGTTTAATCCCTGTTACATCCCCTATCAGGGGACGTGTATATGGCATGGATTTTAGGAACCGGGAGATGAAAAAAGATGCTTGGTCGGTCCGGCCACGAGATAGATAGATTTGATAGATAGATAGATACATAGATTAGATAGATAGATCAATAGATGCAATAGATACATTTGATAGATACGATAGATAGATAGATTTGATAGATAAATAGATAGATTTGATAGATAATTTCCCAGACAGAGAATTACAAGACGTGCGGTCTGGGACCCATGGTAAGGTTACTTCCTTTTGCACAATCGAGTACAGGTTGGGGATTGCCTTTTGTGCATTGAAATTTCGGCCGGGTACCTTCTACTGCGGTGTCCCCTATCAGGGGACGTGTATATGGCATGGATTTTAGGAACCGGGAGATGGAAAAAGATGCTTGGTCGGTCCTTCTACTTCAAATTTGGGGCATTGCGCGTGCAATCTACTGTGCCACCAGATATAAGTGGTGTGTTAAGTAGTACTATTCTTATCAGTTTAATCCCTGTTACGTCCCCTATCAGGGGACGTGTATATGGCATGGATTTTAGGAACCGGGAGATGGAAAAAGATGCTTGGTCGGTCCGGCCACGAAATAGATAGATTTGATAGATAGATAGATACATAGATTAGATAGATAGATCAATAGATGCAATAGATACATTTGATAGATACGATAGATAGATAGATAGATAGATAGATTTGATAGATAAATAGATAGATTTGATAGATAGATAGATAGATAGATAGATAATTTCCCAGACAGAGAATTGCAAGACGTGCGGTCTGGGACCCATGGTAAGGTTACTTCCTTTTGCACAATCGAGTACAGGTTGGGGATTGCCTTTTGTGCATTGAAATTTCGGCCGGGTACCTTCCACTGCGGTGTCCCCTATCAGGGAACGTGTATATGGCATGGATTTTAGGAACTGGGAGATGGAAAAAGATGCTTGGTAGGTCCTCCTACTTTAAATTTGGGGCACTGCGCGTGCAATCTACTGTGCCACCAGATATGAGTGGTGTGTTAAGTAGTACTATTCTTATCAGTTTAATCCCTGTTACATCCCCTATCAGGGGACGTGTATATGGCATGGATTTTAGGAACCGGGAGATGGAAAAAGATGCTTGGTCGGTCCGTCTACGAGATAGATAGATTTGATAGATAGATAGATAGATAGATACATAGATTAGATAGATAGATCAATAGATGCAATAGATACATTTGATAGATACGATAGATAGATAGATAGATAGATTTGATAGATAAATAGATAGATTTGATAGATAGATAATTTCCCAGACAGAGAATTACAAGACGTGCGGTCTGGGACCCATGGTAAGGTTACTTCCTTTTGCACAATCGAGTACAGGTTGGGGATTGCCTTTTGTGCATTGAAATTTCGGCTGGGTACCTTCCACTGCGGTGTCCCCTATCAACACTGCGCTTGCAATCGTGGCCGGACTTTTAGCAGACGGACATTTGGCCGACGGACATTTGGCCCGAAACACAAGTGGCTGTCAGATAACAGTCTGGCCACGAGATAGATAGATTTGATAGATAGATCAATAGATGCAATAGATACAATTGATAGATACGATAGATAGTTCGATTTGATAGATAGATAGATTTGATAGATTGATAATTTCCCAGGCAGAGAATTACAAGATGTGCGTCCTGAGACCCATGGTAAGGTTCCCAGAGGCAGTTGCGGCGCCAGGGGACGTGTATATGGCATGGATTTTAGGAACCGGGAGATTGAAAAAGATGCTTGGTCGGTCCTCCTACTTCAAATTTGGGGCACTGCGCGTGCAATCTAATGTGCCACCAGATAGGAGTGGTGTGTTAAGTAGTACTATTCCTATCAGTTTAATCCCTGTTACGTGCCTTTTTTTTTGGTTTGGTTTTTGAAGCCACAGTGCAGCACCAGAGGCCAGAAAAATTTGGCATGTACACATGCCTGAAAAATTAGGCATTGTTGCAGCCGCTGCTGTAGCAGCGGCCAGAAAAATTGATGTTTGTTTCCCTGGCAGAAAGTGCCCTAAAACATTGCGGCTTGAACCCTAGTTGGTGGCGGATAAGTCACGCAAGTCATCCGGCATTCAAAGATAAAATACAGCACCGTGTGGACCATTTGTAGCCCAAGGCAGCTCATCTCATCAGGCCTTTTTTACTCAAATGTATCGCCCAATGTCAGTCCCTTCGGGATCCATCCCTCATTCATCTTAATAAAGGTGAGGTAATCTAGACTTTTTTGACCTAGGCGACTTCTCTTCTCAGTGACAATACCTCCTGCTGCACTGAAGGTCCTTTCTGACAGGACGCTTGAAGCGGGGCAGGCCAGAAGTTCGATTGCAAATTGGGATAGCTCAGGCCACAGGTCAAGCCTGCACACCCAGTAGTCAAGGGGTTCATCGCTCCTCAGAGTGTCGAGATCTGCAGTTAAGGCGAGGTAGTCTGCTACCTGTCGGTCGAGTCGTTCTCTGAGGGTGGACCCCGAATAGCTGTGACGATGCATAGGAGTTAAAAAGCTCCAAATGTCCTCCATCAACAACACGTTTGTAAAGCATCCTGTCCTTGCCGGCGTGGTCGTGGGAGTCGGAGGATTACTTTCACCTCTTCCCATGTTAGATTCCCATTGTGCTGTGACATCACCCTTATACGCTGTGTAAAGCATACTTTTTAATTTATTTTGGAACTGCTGCATCCTTTCCGACTTGTGGTAATTCTGTAACATTTCAGGCACTTTATGCTTATACCGGGGGTCTAGTAGCGTGGATACCCAGTACAGGTCGTTCTCATTCAGCTATTTTATACGAGGGTCACTCAACAGGCACAACAGCATGAAAGACCCCATTTGCACAAGGTTGGATGCTGAGCTACTCATGTCCCGTTCCTCGTCCTCAGTGATCTCACTGAAGGTGTCTTCTTCCCCCCAGCCACGTACAACACCACGGGTACCAGATAGGTGACAACGAGCACCCTGGGATGCCTGTTGTGGTTGGTCTTCCTCCTCCTCCTCCTCAAAGCCACATTCCTCCTCTGACTACTCTTCCTCACAATCCTCTTCCAGCATTGCCGCTGGTCCAGCAAGCGATGCTGATAAGGCTTTTTCTGGTGGTGATGGTGACCACAACTCTTCCTCTTCACGCTCATCTACGGCCTGATCCAGCACTCTTCGCAGGGCAAGCTCCAGGAAGAAAACAAATGGTATGATGTCGCTGATGGTGCCTTCGGTGCGACTGACTAGGTTTGTCACCTCCTCAAAAGGACGCATGAGTCTACAGGCATTGCGCATGAGCATCCAGTAACGTGGCAAAAAAATTCCCAGATCCGCAGAGGCTGTCCTAGCACCCCAGTCATACAAATACTCGTTAACGGCTTTTTCTTGTTGGAGCAGGCGGTTGAACATTAGGAGTGTTGAATTCCAACGTGTCGGGCTGTCGCAAATCAAGCGCCTCACTGGCATGTTGTTTCGCCGCTGGATATCGGAAAAGTGCGCCATGGCCGTGTAGGAACGCCTCAAATGGCCACACACCTTCCTGGCCTGCTTCAGGATGTCCTGTAAGCCTGGGTGCTTATGCACAAAGCGTTGTACGATCAGATTACACACATGTGCCATGCACGGCACATGTGTCAACTTGCCCAATTTCAATGCCGCCACCAAATTACTTCCATTGTCAGAAACCACTTTGCCGATCTCCAGTTGGTGCGGAGTCAGCCACTGATCCACCTGTGCATTCAGGGCAGACAGGAGTGCTGGTCCGGTGTGACTCTCTGCTTTCAGGCAAGTCAACCCCAAGACGGCGTGACACTGCCGTATCCGGGATGTGGAATAGTACCTGCGGAGCTGGGGGGGTGCCGTTGATGTGGAGCAAGATGCAGCAGCAGAAGAGGACTCAGCCGAGGAGGTTATGGAAGAGGATGGAGTAGGAGGAGTAGAGGAGGTAGCAGCAGGCCTGCCTGCAAGTCGTGGCGGTGTCACCAACTCCTCCTCTGCAGAGCCATGCATTCCATGCTTGGCAGCCGTCAGCAGGTTTACCCAATGCGCAGTGTAGGTGATATACCTGCCCTGACCATGCTTTGCAGACCAGCTATCAGTGGTCATATGGACCCTTGCCCCAACACTGTGTGCCAGGCATGCCATTACTTCCTTTCGCACAATCGAGTACAGGTTGGGGATTGCCTTTTGTGCAAAGAAATTTCGGCCGGGTACCTTCCACTGCGGTGTCCCAATAGCTACAAATTTTTTGAACGCCTCAGACTCCACCAGCTTGTATGGTAAAAGCTGGCGGGCTAAGAGTTCAGACAAGCCATCTGTCAGACGCCGGGCAAGGCGGTGACTTTGTGACATTGGCTTCTTACGCTCAAACATGTCCTTGACAGACACCTAACTGTGGGCAGATGAGCAGGAACTGCTCTGGAAGAGAGACGGAGGGCCAGATGGTTGAGAGGGGGCAAGGAGGACAGCAGTGGTTGACATGGCTGAAGATGCTGGACCAGGAGGAGGATGGCGGCTTTGAGTTTGTGTGCTGCTTGTACTCATGTGTTGATCCCATAGGCGTTTGTAATGTGCGATCATGTGCCTTCGCAAAGCAGTTGTACCTAGGTGGGTGTTGGACTTCCCACGACTCAGTTTCTTTTGGCACAGGTTGCAAATGGCATCGCTGTTGTCAGAGGCAGACACACACAAAAAATTCCACACTGCTGAGCTCTGCGATGACGGCATTCTGGTGGTAACTTGAGGGTGCCCGAAGATAAGCTGGAGGAGAATGGTGCATCAATGTTCGGAGCAGAAGCTATAAAAGATTGGGTGTCCTGTGTTAAAAAGTCAACTATTTCCTCAGAACTTCTCGAGTTCATGGGACGTGGCCTCTGAACACTGGGCATTATTCTAGGGCCAAAGGGAATCACAGCACCACCACGACGACGGCACCTGCGGGGTGGCCTGCCTCTGCCTGTCATTTTTTTTTAAATGTACACTTACACTACTATTAAACAAGATATGAGTGGTGGCACTGGGCAAGTGGGCCCAGTATACGCTGTGAGCCTGACACAAAAAAGCAGACTGATGTTTCACAGTCCAAAAAGTTTTTTGTTTTTAAATTTACACTACTGTTACACCAGATATGAGTGGTGGCACTGGGCAAGTGGGCACAGTATAAGCTGTGAGTCTGACACAAAAAAGCAGACTGATGTTTCACAGTCCAAAAAGTTTTTTTTGTTTTTAAATGTACACTTACACTACTATTAAACAAGATATGAGTGGTGGCACTGGGCAAGTGGGCCCAGTATAAGCTGTGAGCCTGACACAAAAAAGCAGACTGATGTTTCACAGTCAAAAAAGTTTTTATTTTTTTAAATGTACACTTACACTACTATTAAACAAGATATGAGTGGTGGCACTGGGCAAGTGGGCCCAGTATACGCTGTGAGCCTGACACAAAAAAGCAGATTGATGTTTCACAGTCCAAAAAGTTTTTATTTTTTTAAATGTACACTTACACTACTATTAAACAAGATATGAGTAGTGGCACTGGGCAAGTGGGCACAGTATACGCTGTGAGCCTGACACAAAAAAGCAGACTGATGTTTCACAGTCCAAAAAGTTTTTATTTTTTTAAATGTACACTTACACTACTATTAAACAAAATATGAGTGGTGGCACTGGGCAAGTGGGCCCAGTATAAGCTGTGAGCCTGAAACAAAAAAACAGACTGATGTTTCACAGTCCAAAAAGTTTTTTTTGTTTTTAAATGTACACGTACACTACTATTAAACAATATATGAGTGGTGGCACTGGGCAAGTGGGCACAGTATACGCTGTGAGCCTGACACAAAAAAGCAGACTGATGTTTCACAGTCCAAAAAGTTTTTATTTTTTAAAATGTACACTTACACTACTATTAAACAAGATATGAGTGGTGGCACTGGGCAAGTGGGCACAGTATACGCTGTGAGTCTGACACAAAAAGCAGACTGATATTTCACAGTCCAAAAAGTTTTTATTTTTTTAAATGTACACTTACACTACTATTAAACAAGATATGAGTGGTGGCACTGGGCAAGTGGGCAAAGTATACGCTGTGAGCCTGACACAAAAAAGCAGACTGATGTTTCACAGTCCAAAAAGTTTTTATTTTTTAAATGTACACTTACACTACTATTAAACAAGATATGAGTGGTGGCACTGGGCAAGTGGGCCCAGTATAAGCTGTGAGCCTGAAACAAAAAAGCAGACTGATGTTTCACAGTCCAAAACATTTTTTTTTGTTTTTAAATGTACACTTACACTACTATTAAACAAGATATGAGTGGTGGCACTGGGCAAGTGGGCACAGTATACGCTGTGAGCCTGACACAAAAAAGCAGACTGATGTTTCACAGTCCAAAAAGTTTTTTGTTTTTAAATTTACACTACTGCATACCTCCCAACTGTCCCGATTTTCGCGGGACAGTCCCGATTTTAGGGGTCTGTCCCTCTGTCCCGAGTTGCTAGCCATCTGTCCCGATTTGCCCATACTCAGTTGGGCCCATACTCAGAAGCAGCTGGCTTTGCTCTGACAGGGTTAGATACCTGTTAAATTCCCTGTGGAAAAGGAATGGTGTGTGGGTTAAGCAGGAGTAAGAAGGCTGTATACACTCTGACCATGGGTAATGGTGACCTCTCTAACCTACCTCTGGTAATGATGATATCTAACCCCTGGTGATAATACTAGCATGCCTTCAGTTTTATACAATGAGCAGTGCTAATACCAGGGTAACGAACAGTGGCAGCCGCAGACTGCCAGCTAATGTGCTTGCCAACCCCAGGACCCCATACAATGAATTACAGATACCCATATATGATGTAGTGTGTGTGTCTATCTGTATCCATAACTGTGTGTGTGTATCTGTATGTATAAGTTTATGCTATGTAGTGTGTGTGTGTCTGCATGTATAAATGTAAGCTATGTAGTGTGTGTGTCTGCATGTATAAGTGTATACTATGTAGTGTCTGTGTATCTGCATGTATAAGTGTATGCTATGTAATGTGTGTGTGTGTGTATCTGCCTGTATAAGTGTATGCTATGTAGTGTGTGTGTATCTTCATGTGTAAGTGTATGCTATGTAGTGTGTGTATCTTTATGTATAAGTGTATGCTATGTAGTGTGTGTGTATCTGCATGTGTAAGTGTATGCTATGTAGTGTGTGTGTATCTGCATGTGTAAGTGTATGCTATGTAGTGTGTGTATCTTTATGTATAAGTGTATGCTGTGTAGTGTGTGTGTATCTGCATGTATAAGTGTATGCTATGTAGTGTGTGTGTATCTGCATGTGTAAGTGTATGCTATGTAGTGTGTGTGTATCTGCATGTATAAGTGTATGCTATGTAGTGTGTATATCTGCATGTATAAGTGTATGCTATGTAGTGTGTGTGTATCTGCATGTATAAGTGTATGCTATGTAGTGTGTATATCTGCATGTATAAGTGTATGCTATGTAGTGTGTGTGTATCTGCATGTGTAAGTGTATGCTATGTAGTGTGTGTGTATCTGCCTGTATAAGTGTATGCTATGTAGTGTGTGTGTATCTTCATGTGTAAGTGTATGCTATGTAGTGTGTGTGTATCTTCATGTGTAAGTGTATGCTATGTAGTGTGTGTATCTTCATGTGTAAGTGTATGCTATGTAGTGTGTGTATCTTCATGTATAAGTGTATGCTGTGTAGTGTGTGTGTATCTGCATATATAAGTGTATGCTATGTAGTGTGTGTGTATCTGCATATATAAGTGTATGCTATGTAGTGTGTGTGTATCTGCATATATAAGTGTATGCTATGTAGTGTGTGTGTATCTGCATGTATAAGTGTATGCTATGTAGTGTGTGTGTATCTGCATGTGTAAGTGTATGCTATGTAGTGTGCTACTGTCCATTTTTGCTGACTTTAAAGGGCAGAATTTAGAATATTACTGGGGAATGCAGAGAGCAGTTTTAAAGAATTTATTATTAAATGTCCAATTAAGATAAAAATATTTAGCAATGTCTTTGCAAAGGATAATTAAATACATAGCTCACATAGCCATACCAGTGGTTTGAGCTTGAGTTTGATTTGCTGCCTAAGTGTATTAAAATCTATGACTTTATTTAGAATTTTATTTATATTACTTTGGCCTTATGATTTTTAAGCCCCGCCCACCACATTTTAATTTTTTTTGCGGGGGGGGGGGGTCCCTCTTTTGAACTTATAAATGTTGGGAGGTATGCTACTGTTACACCAGATATGAGTGGTGGCACTGGGCAAGTGGGCACAGTATACGCTGTGAGCCTGGCACACACGCTGGCAGGCAACTGCAATTAGATTACACTAGCAGACTGATGTTTCACAGTCGAATTTTTTTTTATTTTTTTTTAAATTTACACTACTGTTACACCAGATATGAGTGGTGGCACTGGGCAAGTGGGCCTGGCACACATTCTGGCAGGCAGGCAACTGCAATTAGATTACACTAGCAGACTGATGTTTCACAGTCAAAAAAGTTAGTTTTTTTTAAATTTACACTACTGTTACACCAGATATGAGTGGTGGCACTGGGCAAGTGGGCCTGGCACACACGCTGGCAGGCAGGGAACTGCAATTAGATTACACAAGCAGACTGTCAGGATCATCTCTGTAGGAGGTAATTGAAGTGACTGTTCCTTTAAATAAAACACTGCTTTTGCAACTTGCCTATAAATAACAGCTACCTACTCTTCCTATTGCTTGTTATTAACCGTCTACCACCTTCTGGTAGCTTACCGGTATTCCTGAGCCTAAGCTAATTCCTGCTGACTTCCTATCCTACTGCCACAGTCTGTTAATTCTAGGACCGGATCTTCATTGGATTACTCCGCGGTGACGTCACACGCCGACCACGGAGAAACGGAGCTTCAACTATACCGGACCCTCGGCAGCCTGTGCAGCTATCTTTTCTATCCGGATCTACTCTGGGCACACTTAGGGGTTACCCCCACTACAGGTACCTTATATTCAGTAACCTGAAGGTTGTCCTATTTTTCACTACGTTAGTGCACTGCCTCACCTATTATTATACCTTTTACAAGCTTGCCATTTTTCACCTATGATTATAATATCAAAGTAATACTCTCAAATTATGGTTGTACAACTGTGTTAACTCCTCTACATAAGTTCATGTTTTGTTTATGATAACTATAAACATATATTTTTATGGGTTATAGACTGAGGGACTCTGCTACATATTTTCAGTGTTTTCTAACACATGGAGTAGCAATAGTGTCCGCTCACTCACACCCCTGATATTAAATTACTGCCAACTGATTTATCTGTTGTTTGACACTATCACTGGTGGTAGTTCATGTCATACAACAGTATCTCTACCTGCTACATTTCACCCTTTTTAAAAGCACATAGTTGAAGTCTCAGCAGCTGCGGTTCCTAACCTCATTGTATGATTTTTTATTTTCATACTCTTAGCAATTCGTACAGAGTCTGACAGAATAACAAGCCATACCAAATGGACCCAGCTGAGATGACTGCCCGCATGCAGACTTTAAATCAAAGAGTTGACTTACTTACAGAGGGGCTAACTACACTTAAGGCAGAAAATAGTGCCCTTAAAGCTTATATTAAGGAATACATAGAACCTAAAATACATTCATCAGAACCCCAAATAAGTCAGCCTGAGAAATTCTCTGGTGACAGGTCCCAATATAGGGATTTTAAAAATGCCTGTCTTTTGCTTTTTACACTCAAGCCCCAAACATATCCAAATGACAGGTCACGAGTTCTGACTGTCATTTCTTATTTGAGAGGTGAACCCCCCACATGGGCCAACACTTTTTTTGAGACTAACGACACTATATTAAACTCACTTGATGCCTTTCTAACGGCTATGGGTCAGTTATACGAAGATCCATTCAAGCAACAAAGTGCTGAGACAGCACTTAGAGCTTTGAAAAAAAAAAAAAGAATTGTGGAAGAGTACATCACAGACTTTAAAAGATGGGCAAAAGATTCCCAGTGGAATGATGTATCTCTTAAAAACCAATTTAGGCTTGGCTTATCTGAGCCTATCAAAGATGAGCTGTCTCGCATAGACCTACCTCCCACTTTAGAAGGGCTTATAAATCTCACTATTACAATAGATAGACGTCTCATAGAACGTATGCAAGAGAGGGCTTACCCGGAGACACAGTACAAAAAACTCTATACAAACCCTACACCTCATGCCTCTAGTAAATCAACAGCTGAACCTATGGATATCGGTTTCCTGAAAGGGCCCCTAACTACCCAAGAGAAAAACAGAAGACGTGAGAACAATTTGTGTTTATATTGTGCCTCAGACGAGCATACAGTGAGAGAGTGTCCTTCTTTGCAGAAACAACGAAGGGGTAAGAATACTACTACCCTATCCTGCTGTAATACACATGATTCTACCACAACATATTGTAAACTCAATCTTTTGTTACAGTGGGATCTCCTACGATACAACGTCCCAGCCATTAATGACTCTGGTGCTACCGCATGTTATATGGATAAGGAATTCACTTATAAAAATAAAATACCACTGGTGCAGAAAAAGTCTCCCATTCTTTTGCGTGGTATAGATGGTAAGATTGTTTCCTCAGAACCTGTTTAATATCAAACGATACCTCTGTTGGTATCCACTACTGAACATCACAGGGAATATATATCCTTTGATGTCATTACTTCACCAGTATCTCCTGTCATTCTGGGTTTAACATGGTTAAGTTTACACAACCCCTATATCTCATGGGACACACTGTCACTCACTCAGCTCTAAATATTGTACCACTACATGTTTTCCTATTGCTATCCTCCACACCACCCAGGTGGATTCTGGGATCAGAATACCTAGTGAGTATAGGGATTTTATGGATCTATTCAACAAAACTGAGGCTGAGACTTTACCTCCACATAGGAAGTATGACTGCCCTATAGAGATAGTACCAGGTGCGGATATACCCTGTGGGCACATCTTTCCCCTTTCTAAAACAGAACTCGAACACTTGAAATCCTACTTAGAGGATAATCTAAGGAAGGGGTTTATACGCCCTTCTACCTCGCCCGCGGGAGCCGGAATATTTTTTGTCAATAACAAAGACGGCTCCCTAAGGCCCATCATAGATTACAGACAACTGAATAGGATCACCGTAAAGAATAGGTACCCCTTACCTTTGATTCCGGAACTAATCGAAAGATTAGAAGGGGCCAAATTCTTTACGAAATTGGACCTCCGGGGGGCGTATAATTTAATCAGAGTACGTAGTGGGGACGAGTGGCTGACGGCGTTCAGGACCCGATATGGCCATTATGAATACACAGTCATGCCGTTCGGGCTCTGTAACGCCCCAGCCACCTTCCAATACCTAATAAATTACTTGTTTAGAGATATCTTAGACATTTTCATAGTCATATATCTAGACAACATATTGATATACTCTAAGACGCTATCCGAACATGTATTACATGTTAGACAAGTCCTCTCTAGGTTAAGAGACAACCACCTCTATGTCAAACCCGAGAAATGTATCTTTAATTCACAGAACATAGCTTTTCTTGGATATATAATCACCTCTTCAGGTATTCATATGGAGGAATCAAAGATACAAACCATTAAAGATTGGCCCAGCCCTAAGTCAAGAAAAGAAGTCCAAAGATTCTTGGGCTTTGCAAATTTTTATCGCAAATTTATAAAAAACTTCTCTAAACTTACCAAACCGTTAACCACGCTAACGAGGTCCACCGTACCTTTTAGATGGAACCAAGAAGCACAAAAAGCTTTTGAATTTTTGAAATTTAAATTTACCACAGCACCTATACTTAGGTTTCCAAATCCTGAGAATCAATATATATTGGAGGTTGATGCCTCAGACATCGCCGTAGGTGCAGTTCTTTCACAACGAGATGGCTTAAAACAACCACTTCATCCTGTCGCCTTTTTCTCCCGATCTCTAAATGCAGCTGAACAAAATTACCCCATTGGGGAAAAGGAATTGTTGGCTATTAAGTTGTCACTCGAGCACTGGAGACACCTTCTTGAGGGTACAAGTGTTCCGATATTGATCTATACGGATCACAGGAACTTGCAGTATCTAAAAAGCACTCGCACTCTCTCCTCTAGACAAGTAAGGTGGCAACTGTTCCTGACTAGGTTTAATTATCAAATAGTCTATCGTCCAGCGAGTAAAAATCACAAAGCAGACGCTCTCTCTAGGTTATCGTGTTTTGAACGTCACCGTACACCTGACGAAAGTTTAATACCGAGAGACCGATTTATTTCCTTTATCTGTGACTTCAAACCACAATTGTTACGGGAACAAGCAGAAGATCTAACAAAACCCCTACCTCTCCTAGATAAAAAAAATGATAAACTGTACTACCATCAAGGACTGTTATACATTCCTCCAATCTGGAGACAAATGGTACTGCAGACTGTTCATAACTCTTTGCTAGCGGGACACCCGGGGTCAAGAAAGACACTAGAACTTGCCAAGAGGTCCTATTGGTGGCCTAATATGTCTCAAGAAATAAAACAATATGTCGCTTCCTGCCATACTTGCACCATTTCCAAATCCACAAAACAAGCTCCCTACGGATTGCTACTACCTCTCAGTACTCCATCAATTCCATGGTCTGAAATAGCAGTTGATTTTATAGTCAATTTACCAAAATCAAACAACTATAACACCATCCTTGTGGCTGTGGACCTGTTTAGCAAAATGGCTCACTTTGTTCCCTATAACAAATTGCCTACCGCTATGGAAACCATCCAACTACTTATAAAACATGTATTCAAACTCCATGGACTTCCTACCTCTATTCTTTTTTTTTTTTTTAAACTTTATTTATAAACAAGAATCCAAGTCATACATGGCGATCACAATCACAATAATGCAGATGTAGTAAAGTGATCATTTACAAAGTAACAACAATTTTACAGAGCATGTTGTGAAAAGAAAAAGAGAAATGGGATCTCCATGCACGCCCTCGGACTCAATATTTTCCAAGAACATTTTATTGTAAACAAACGAAGAAAATAGAAGAAAGAAAGAAAAGGAAGAGAAAAGAGAAAAAACTTAGCAGCTGAAAATAGAAAGAAAAGAAGATAACATATAAGGGAAAAGAAAAGAAAGAAAGAAAATAGAGGATAACAAACAACATTCATACTTACCCGGAGCACCTCCAGGTCCCCCCCCTCCAACAAGCAGGTCATTCACGGGTGCGATCAGAGGACAGACACCACCTGCCCCTGAGATTTTCATTGAGAACGTACTGACTGTCTTTAAAGGGAAGGAGAACCCTATCTCTCACTATGTCTGGCAAGTGTAGCAAATAAACCTCCCATTTAAGGAGAAATCTTTTTACCCTTTTCTCGGGGTCACCCCTAGTGTCCACTTGCTCAATCAACATCTGATTGTGTATTGTTTTAAGTAGTTGCTGAAAGGGTAAAGACCTGTTCCCCGTCCACTCCCTCAAGATGAGTTGCTTAGCTAGCATGAGAATTGTGATTAAGAAAATGTTGTGCTTGTATGTCACGTCCCTAGGTATCAAAAAGATCACATACTGCGCAGAGAGGGACACGGTTTGGTTAGTTAATTTGGTTAGCCAGAACGAGATTTTTTGCCAGAATTGTTGTATTTTGGGGCAACCCCCAATCAGGAGAGTCAAGGCGGCATTTATTACATGAATTGGGTGCCCCCTGAACCCATTTAGCCCTTAAGCCTGGAGTAATGTAGGCTTGATGCAGAAATTTCAGGTGTGATTCCCTCAATTTCGCAGAGATAGTGCTTTGGTGTGCCCTTTCGAAGCTCGTAGCGATCAGTGATGAGTCTACCTCTAGTTCTCCAAAGTGAGACCATTTAGAGGCTATGCCATGAAGCATGGAGTCTTCAAAATGACAGATCAGCAAATCGTTTGTATGTGATAGTCTAAAAGAACCTAGCTTCGCCAAAGCGCAAAGTTTATCTAAATTAGAAGATCCTGTGGGTAACAGTCCCCTGGAGATTAAGGTAGATATGTAGTGTCTACATTGGAAATATGCAAACTTATGTGTGTGCGGCAGGTTATACCGTGATTGTAGAACATGGAAGGGCAATACCTCTAAAGTCAGGGGGCGAAAAAATTGGTGTAGTCGTGTGAGTCGTAGTCGTTGCCATGTCTGAAATGCCTGCGTAGTATACCCCGGGAAAAAATCCAGATTGCCCTGAATAGGGAGATATTTACTAGTGGATCGATGTACACCCCAGAGTCTGCAAATCTTGGCCCAGGCTCTCAGAGGATCCCTGAACAGTATATGGTTTTAGATGAGTGGGGATAGGGATTTCAGGTTTGCATGGGGCAGGAAGGCTAAATGCAGTGGTTTAATGATATTGGATTCTAGATCAGGGACAGTATAGCAGTTCTTCTCCACCAGCCAATCTAGTATGAATCTAGAAAGGGCCGCCCAGTTATACCACATGATATTAGGAAGACGGAGCCCACCTCCCCCCACCGTCATTGACAAGGGAGTCCTGCCTATTCTATGTTTCTTGCCCTGTCAGACAAAGCTTCCTATAGCAGATTGTAAGGATGCCGCATCCCTCTGTGTAAGGAGAAGGGGCAACATTTGTAATGGGTAAAGAAGTTTAGGCAGGGCAACCATCTTAAAAAGGTGTACCCTACCCGAGAGAGAGAGGGGAAGCTTCTCCCAGCCCAACAACATCTGCTTAATATCACCAATGAGCTCGCCAAGATTGAGAGAGTATAACATATGAGGGTTAACATGTATCCATATGCCTAGATATTTGAAACTACCTTGAGTGATTTTAAGACCGAAGTCTGCTAGAGTCATGTTGCGGGAATTTTGTAACCAGGTGGCCTCTGATTTGTCAATATTGATCTTGTACCCCGAGAACTTGCCAAAATTACTGATCACATCTAAGAGAGGCCGCAGATTGGTACAGGGGTCACCTATGAAGAGCAGCAAATCATCAGCGTAAAGTGACAAATGTTGCTTTTGACCTCATAAGTCCAGACCGGCACAGTGTTGCCTGATGTAAGATGCCAGGGGTTCGATAGCTAAATCGAAGAGCAGAGGGGAGAGGGGACATCCCTGTCTCATACCCCGTTGTAACCGGAAGGAAGGGGAGAGCCCCCCATTAATTATGAGGGAAGCCTTGGGGGCTTAATATAGTCTTTGTAAGAAATTAGAAAACTCACCCAATATACCAAATCGCGACAGCGACATGTGTAAGTGATCCCACTCAATCCGATCAAATGCCTTTTCGGCATCTAGCGCCAAAAGGCATGCATCTGGTAGTTGGGATGGGGACTGCGCGTGTGCATTGTACCAATAATGGGACACAACACCAAGGGTCTTTCTAATATTTATTACTGACGACCTGCCTTTCACAAATCCTGTTTGGTCTGTGTGAACTACCTGTGGTAAGACCTTCGCCAACCTATCCGCTAGGATTTTTGTTAGAAGTTTATAATCCCCATTTAATAGGGAGATCGGGCGGTATGAAGAAGTCAGGGTGGGATCCCTATCGGGCTTCAGTAATAAACAAATGTTAGCCTCAGAGAATCTATCATTTAGATGTTCAGTGCCCATCAGATAGGCAGAATACAAGGAGGAGAGGACAGGTGCTAATTCCTCATCTAATAACTTAAAATATTCCACAGGTAGCCCGTCAGGGCCAGCTGCCTTGCCCAATCTACTCTGCCGTATAGCCCTAAGAACCTCCTGAGGACTGATAGGGGAGTTTAACGAGGAAGACTGCTCTGCTGTGAGGGTGGGAAGTTGTACTGCGTCCCAAAAGGCACGCTTTGCTTCCTTGTGAATAGGCTGCTTAGAGTACAGGGAAGCGTAGTAGTCTACGAATTCAGACATGATTTCCTTGGCGTTGGAAGTTAGGGAACCCTTTGATTTAATAGCTAAAATTTGGGACTTAGGTTTATAAGAATGAACTAGCTTGGCCAGTAACTTACCGGCCTTATTACCATGGCGATAGTATTGACCTTGCCGGTGAATATTGACTTTGTTGTCTTGCTGAGCTAAGAACGTATCTCTTGTCTGCTTAAATTCGTAGTAAGTTTTCCTAGATGCTGGCGTGGGAGTAGATAGATAATTATTGTAAGCTGCAGTAAGTTGGGAAAGAAGGGCCTCGTCCACCCTCGTAAGTTTCTTGTTATGGTGTATTACAAAAGAGGTTATATGGCCTCTCATCACCGCTTTTGAAGCGTGCCAATACAAATCTGGAGTGCCTAAATGACAGGCATTGTCAGATGCATAATGCGTCCAGGAAGCTTTTAAGTGTCGGCGGAACTCAATATTGTTATACAGGTGAAGAGGGAATCTCCAATTCTTGTTTGGTGATTTGGGGGGTTGGGGCTGTAGCATCAAGGTGATTGGGGCATGATCTGATATAGTGACCTGACCAATATTGGTGGAGAAGATGTGTGGCGTTATGTTTGAGGAAGTTAGAAAATAATCAATACGGGACATGGTATGGTGTGTTTTTGAGAGACAAGTGTAATCCCTACCATCTGGGTTTCTTGTTCTCCACACATCCAGCAAATTCAAAGATTCCTTGAAGGATCCAATTAGGGACACCTCACGTTTGCATCGAATTACATGTTTTTTTAAAGTTTTAGAAGATGAAGGGTCCCTAAACCTATCCAGGGGGAGAGCCTGAGCCAAGTTGAAATCACCTCCCACTATTAAAGGGGCACTTTGTGTGGCCAAAATTGCCAGCAGATTCATCCAAAAATGTGAGTCATGTACATTAGGGCCATAAACATTACAGAGAGTGTACGTGTAAGTGTTGATCTGTAGCGTTGCAACTATGTATCGTCCTTTTTTATCTATGTTCACTTCTGTCAAGGAGGCCGCCAAACCCTTATGCACAAGTATGGCAACTCCTCGTTTCCTTCCCTCCATAGGGGAGCTTAAGACCTGTCCCACCCAACAAATTTTTAACTTCTCATTTTCCTCAACCATTAATTTTGTCTCCTGGAGCATAGCAATGTCAGCCCTCCCTACCTCTATTCTTAGTGACAGAGGAAGTCAATTTTCCAGTAGACTATGGACGAATTTTTGTAAGACATTCAAGATAGATAAAAGACTGACTACAGCATATCATCCTCAAAGTAATGGACAGACAGAGCGATGTAACCAATGGATTGAGCAGTTTATTAGACTCTATTGCTCTGATCAACAAGACTCATGGTCCATACATTTACCATATGCTGAGTTTTCATTTAACAACACTGTCAATACCACTACCAGAACGACACCATTCTTTGCCAATTATGGATTCCACCCTCGATTTCATTTCCAACCTGATAATCGTACCAACTTCCCGGGTATATCTGAACTCTCCGATGCCATCTCTTCTAACTTCACTACCATACAAACCGCCATCCAAGAGTCAAAGGAAACCCAAAAGAAATTTTATGATAGGAAAAGAAGAAAACCTCCTTCTTATGCTACTGGAGATCTTGTCTGGTTATCCACCAGAAATCTGAAGCTTAACACCCCTTCAAGGAAATTCTCTCCTTTATATATCGGACCCTATCCTATAACTCGGGTTGTGAATGTAAATGCTGTTACGCTTAAACTTCCAGATAACATGAAGATACACCCTACTTTTCATGTCTCCCTCCTAAAACCATACAAAGCCTTGAGAAACATTCCATCTGATTCAGCTCCGCAGGTCTCAATAGATCCTACCACCGAATACGAAGTTGATGCCATTCTGGATTCTCGATTGCTCTGTGGTACATTGCAGTATCTTATTGGGTGGAAGGGGTACTCATCGGAACATAACTCCTGGGAACCTGCTAGCAATATCTCTGCACGCAGATTGATCTCGCTGTTCCATCGTAGGAACCCGGACCGTCCGCACCCTTGAGCCCCGGAGTTGCTCTTTGATGGGGGGATACTGTCAGGATCATCTCTGTAGGAGGTAATTGAAGTGACTGTTCCTTTAAATAAAACACTGCTTTTGCAATTTGCCTATAAATAACAGCTACCTACTCTTCCTATTGCTTGTTATTAACCGTCTGCCACCTTCTGGTAGCTTACCGGTATTCCTGAGCCTAAGCTAATTCCTGCTGACTTCCTATCCTACTGCCACAGTCTGTTAATTCTAGGACCGGATCTTCATCGGATCACTCCGCGGTGACGTCACACGCCGACCACAGAGAAACGGAGCTTCAACTATACCGGACCCTCAGCAGCCTGTGCAGCTATCTTTTCTATCCGGATCTACTCTGGGCACACTTAGGAGTTACATATTTTCAGTGTTTTCTAACACATGGAGTAGCAATAGTGTCCGCTCAATCACACCCCTGATATTAAATTACTGCCAACTGATTTATCTGTTGTTTGACACTATCACTGGTGGTAGTTCATGTCATACAACAGTATCTCTACCTGCTACATTTCACCCTTTTTAAAAGCACATAGTTGAAGTCTCAGCAGCTGCGGTTCCTAACCTCATTGTATGATTTTTTATTTTCATACTCTTAGCAATTCGTACAGAGTCTGACACAGACTGATGTTTCACAGTCAAAAAAGTTTTTTTTTTTAAATTTACACTACTGTTACACCAGATATGAGTGGTGGCACTGGGCAAGTGGGCCTGGCACACACGCTGGCAGGCAGGCAGGCAACTGCAATTAGATTACACTAGCAGACTGATGTTTCACAGTCAAAAAAGTTTTTTTTTTTTTAAATTTACACTACTGTTACACCAGATATGAGTGGTGGCACTGGGCAAGTGGGCCTGGCACACACGCTGGCAGGCAGGGAACTGCAATTAGATTACACAAGCAGACTGATGTTTCACAGTCAAAAAAGTTTATTTTTTTTTAAATTTACACTACTGTTACACCAGATATGAGTGGTGGCACTGGGCAAGTGGGCCTGGCACACACACTGGCAGGCAGGCAATTGCAATTAGATTACACTAGCAGACTGATGTTTCACAGTCAAAAAAGTTTTTTTATTAAATTTACACTACTGTTACACCAGATATGAGTGGTGGCACTGGGCAAGTGGGCCTGGCACACACGCTGGCAGGTAGGCAACTGCAATTAGATTACACTAGCAGACTGATGTTTCACAGTCAAAAAAGTTTTTTTTTTTAAATTTACACTACTGTTACACCAGATATGAGTGGTGGCACTGGGCAAGTGGCTTGGCAGGCAGGCAACTGCAATTAGATTACGCAGGAAAAAAATAAATAAATAAAAAATGATGTTCTAGCCCTAAAAAGGGCTTTTTGGGGTACTGTCCTTACAGCAGAGATCAGATGAGTCCTTCATGACTGTAGTGGACACTGAATACACTAGCCTAGCTATCAATTTCCCTATTAAATCACCAGCAGCTACACTGTCCCTCCTCTCACTAACAATGCAGCTTCCGAGTGAATCTAAAATGGCTGCTGTCCAGGAGCTGGGAGGGTCTGGGAGGGAGGGTCTGCTGCTGATTGGCTGGAATGTGTCTGCAGACTGTGAGATACAGGGTCAAAGTTTACTCAATGATGACGAATAGGGGGCGGATCGAACATCGCATATGTTCGCCCGCCGTGGCGAACGCAGACATGCTATGTTCGCCGGGAACTATTTGCCGGCGAACTATTCGCGACATCACTAGTAATAAGTGACAATGATCTGTAAGAAACATATGATGTATTAGGCACGACAAGCAAAGGACAGCTAGTAATAAGTGACAATGATCTGTAAGAAACATATGATGTATTAGGCACGACAAGTAAAGGCTAGCTAGTAATAAGTGACAATGATCTGTAAGAAACATATGATGTATTAGGCACGTCAAGCAAAGGACAGCTAGTAATAAGTGACAATGATCTGTAAGAAACATATGATGTATTAGGCACGACAAGCAAAGGACAGCTAGTAATAAGTGGCAATGATCTGTAAGAAACATATGATGTATTAGGCACGACAAGTAAAGGACAGCTAGTAATAAGTGGCAATGATCTGTAAGAAACATATGATGTATTAGGCACGTCAAGTAAAGGCCAGCTAGTAATAAGTAATTAAATGCCCTATCCTCCTGGCTTGCTGTAATAACTTACCAGTCATAAAACTGACTGACACATAACTTAACTTATAACTTAACTTTACCATAAATAACTTTGGTAATACATAACTTGAATAACGACACAAACACATGGTGTGGGTATAAAGACCCATAGGGTCCGCATTTATTATAGAACATAGGAACCGGCTGAAAGCAACTCAGCAAACCTTAAACCAGGTGGCGGCAATCTAGCTAGGAGAGTAAGTACCCCCCGCTAGGAAATTGAACCACGCCAGTGAATGCCTACACAAGCGGAGCTTAGCTGCACGTACAGACTTAGGGAGTTCTCGGCAACATCAAATGGGGGGAGGTGCCCCAGGCGCGCGCCTGCGAAGACTACCCTCCCCCTGGGCCAGCCGTCACTCTACCTCTAATGGCAAACCGGGGCGTGAGACAACCGCCTAGCCAGGGTGTGATATTATAAAGCTCCAGACCAGTAGGACCAGGTGTGACTAGGCGCGTGTACATGCCACTACCTGGGGAGTCAAAAAACTAACGTCCTTGGGCTTAAGGAAGCGGGCCGCGTAGCCCTCATCCTGCTTCAGACACCCTGCTGATAAAAAACACCCTAGTGATGTCCAGCCTAAGTGATTGCCGCCTTACCAATGAAAGGGAGGGCGGGAGGGAAGCTGTGAAGACAAGCTGGAAAGAGGGTTTGGGGCCTGTAGCTTGGCTTCTTAAAGGTGAGCCCTATCCCCACCCACACAAATGCAACATTGTTGCCACTTCACAGCAGCACACTCCTAAGGGCCTTAATTCTTATGCATGTTACGGGCTATGCTGCCCTCCACTGTCTTAAGTGACAATGATCTGTAAGAAACATATGATGTATTAGGCACAACAAGCATAGGACAGCTAGTAATAAGTGACAATGATCTGTAAGAAACATATGATGTATTAGGCACGACAAGCATAGGACAGCTAGTAATAAGTGACAATGATCTGTAAGAAACATATGATGTATTAGGCACGTCAAGCAAAGGACAGCTAGTAATAAGTGACAATGATCAGTAAGAAACATATGATGTATTAGGCACGACAAGTAAAGGACAGCTAGTAATAAGTGACAATGATCTGTAAGAAACATATGATGTATTAGGCACAACAAGCAAAGGACAGCTAGTAATAAGTGACAATGATCAGTAAGAAACATATGATGTATTAGGCACGTCAAGCAAAGGCTAGCTAGTAATAAGTGACAATGATCTGTAAGAAACATATGATGTATTAGGCACGTCAAGTAAAGGACAGCTAGTAATAAGTGACAATGATCTGTAAGAAACATATGATGTATTAGGCACAACAAGCATAGGACAGCTAGTAATAAGTGACAATGATCTGTAAGAAACATATGATGTATTAGGCACGACAAGTAAAGGCTAGCTAGTAATAAGTGACAATGATCTGTAAGAAACATATGATGTATTAGGCACGTCAAGTAAAGGACAGCTAGTAATAAGTGACAATGATCTGTAAGAAACATATGATGTATTAGGCACAACAAGCATAGGACAGCTAGTAATAAGTGACAATGATCTGTAAGAAACATATGATGTATTAGGCACGACAAGTAAAGGACAGCTAGTAATAAGTGACAATGATCTGTAAGAAACATATGATGTATTAGGCACGACAAGCATAGGACAGCTAGTAATAAGTGACAATGATCTGTAAGAAACATATGATGTATTAGGCACGTCAAGCAAAGGACAGCTAGTAATAAGTGACAATGATCAGTAAGAAACATATGATGTATTAGGCACGACAAGTAAAGGACAGCTAGTAATAAGTGACAATGATCTGTAAGAAACATATGATGTATTAGGCACAACAAGCAAAGGCTAGCTAGTAATAAGTGACAATGATCAGTAAGAAACATATGATGTATTAGGCACGTCAAGCAAAGGCTAGCTAGTAATAAGTGACAATGATCTGTAAGAAACATATGATGTATTAGGCACAAGTAAAGGACAGCTAGTAATAAGTGACAATGATCTGTAAGAAACATATGATGTATTAGGCACAACAAGCATAGGACAGCTAGTAATAAGTGACAATGATCTGTAAGAAACATATGATGTATTAGGCACGACAAGCATAGGACAGCTAGTAATAAGTGACAATGATCTGTAAGAAACATATGATGTATTAGGCACAACAAGCATAGGACAACTAGTAATAAGTGACAATGATCTGTAAGAAACATATGATGTATTAGGCACGTCAAGCAAAGGCCAGCTAGTAATAAGTGACACTGATCTGTAAGAAACATATGATGTATTAGTCACGTCAAGCAAAGGCCAGCTGGTAATAAGTGACAATGATCTGTAAGAAACATATGATGTATTAGGCACGTCAAGCAAAGGACAGCTAGTAATAAGTGACAATGATCTGTAAGAAACATATGATTTATTAGGCACGTCAAGCAAAGGACAGCTAGTAATAAGTGACAATGATCTGTAAGAAACATATGATTTATTAGGCACGTCAAGCAAAGGACAGCTAGTAATAAGTGACAATGATCTGTAAGAAACATATGATGTATTAGGCACGTCAAGCAAAGGACAGCTAGTAATAAGTGACAATGATCTGTAAGAAACATATGATTTATTAGGCACGTCAAGCAAAGCACAGCTAGTAATAAGTGACAATGATCTGTAAGAAACATATGATTTATTAGGCACGTCAAGCAAAGGACAGCTAGTAATAAGTGACAATGATCTGTAAGAAACATATGATGTATTAGGCACGTCAAGCAAAGGCCAGCTAGTAATAAGTGACATTGATCTATTAACCCCTAAACCGAACAACCAGCTAACTTTATATTAAATATTAACTCATTCCTATCTTATAATAAATTTAAACTTACCTTTAAAATTACATTAAACTATATTCAACTACTAATTGACCTACCCTAACTATTATACTAAAATTACAATAAACTATATTAAACTACTAATTCATTTACCCTAACTATTATACTAAAATTACATTAAACTACAAATTAAATTAACTATATAATATTTAAACACCTAACCCTACTTAAATAATTTAAATCTACACTAAAAAAATACAGTTACAAAAAACTAACAACTAAGTTACAAAAAATAACAAACACTAAGTTACAAAAAAATAAAAAATAAATCATCAAAGATTTAAACTAATTACACCTAATCTAAGGGCCCTATGAAAATAAAAAAGCCCCCCCAAAATAAAAATAAAAAACTAACCTACAATAAACTACAAATAGCCCTTAAAATGGCCTTGCCCCAAAGAAATCAGCTCTTTTACCTGTAAATAAAAAATATAAATACCCCCCCAACAGTAAAACCCACCACCCACACAACCTACCCCCCAAATAAAAACCTAATCTAAAAAAACCTAAGCTCCCCATTGCCCTGAAAAGGGCATTTGGATGGGCATTGCCCTTAAAAGGGCATTTAGCTCTGTTGCAGCCCAAACCATAACCTAAAAATAAAACCCACCCAATACACCCTTAAAAAATCCTAACACTAACCCAAGAAGATTTACTTACAGTTTTGAAGATCCGACATCCATCCTCCAAGAAGCCGGCAGAAGTCTTCATCCAAGCGGCCAAAGTCTTCAACCAATCCCGCAGAAGTTTTCACCCAGACGGCATCTTCTATCTTCATCCATCCAGCGTGGAGCGGCTCCATCTTCAAGACATCCGACGCGGAGCATCCTCTTCTGACGACGGCTTCTTCGGAATGAAGGTTCCATTAAATGACATCATCCAAGATGGTGTCCCTAAGATTCCGATTGGCTGATAGAATTCTATCAGCCAATCGGAATTAAGGTTGAAAAAATCCTATTGGCTGTTGCAATCAGTCAATAGGATTGAACTTCAATCCTATTGGCTGATCCAATCAGCCAATAGGATTGAGCTTGCATTCTATTGGCTGTTTCAATCAGCCAATAGAATGCCAGCTCAATCCTATTGGCTGATTGCAACAGCCAATAGGATTTTTTCAACCTTAATTTCGATTGGCTGCCAATCGGAATCTAAGGGATGCCATCTTGGATGACGTCATTTAAAGGAACCTTTATTCCAAAGAAGCCATCGTCAGAAGAGGATGCTCCACGTTGGATGTCTTGAAGATGGAGCCGCTCCACGCCGGATGGATGAAGATAGAAGATGCCGTCTTGGTGAAAACTTCTGCAGCTTGGATGAAGACTTTGGCCGCTTGGATGAAGACTTCTGCCGGTTTCTTGGAGGATGGATGTCGGATCTTCAAAACTGTCAGTGAATCTGCTGGGGATAGTGTTAGGATTTTTTAAGGGTGTATTGGGTGGGTTTTATTTTTAGGTTAGGGTATGGGCTGCAATAGAGCTAAATGCCCTTTTAAGGGCAATGCCCATCCAAATGCCCTTTTCAGGGCAATGGGGAGTTTAGGTTTTTTTAGATTAGGTTTTTATTTGGGGGGTTGGTTGTGTGGGTGGTGGGTTTTACTGTTGGGGGGGTATTTGTATTTTTTATTTACAGGTAAAAGAGCTGATTTCTTTGGGGCAATGCCCCGCAAAAGGCCCTTTTAAGGGCTATTTGTAGTTTAATGTAGGTTAGGGTTTTTTTTATTTTGGGGGGCTTTTTTATTTTCATAGGGCCCTTAGATTAAGTGTAATTAGTTTAAATCTTTGATAATCTCTTTTTTTATTTTTTGTAACCATCACCTAGATTTAGAGTTTTGCGGCCAAAGGGGTGCGTTAGCTACGCGTGTTTTTTTTCCCCCGCACCTTTTAAATAACGCTGGTATTTAGAGTTCTCTGAAGGGCTGCGTTAGGCTCCAAAAAGGGAGCGTAGAGCATAATTTACCGCCACTTCAACTCTCAATACCAGCGTTGCTTACGGTAGCGGCCAGCTTGAAAAACATGCTTGTGCACGATTTCCCCATAGGAAACAATGGGGCAGTTTGAGCTGAAAAAAACAAAAAAGCAGCGTTCAGCTCCTAACGCAGCCCCATTGTTTCCTATGGAGAAACACTTCCTGAATCTGCACCTAACACCCTAACATGAACCCAGAGTCTAAACACCCCTAACCTTACATTTATTAACCCCTAATCTGCCGCCCCGCTATCGCTGACCCCTGCATATTATTATTAACCCCTAATCTTCTGCTCCGGACACCGCCGCAACCTACGTTATCCCTATGAACCCCTAATCTGCTGCCCCTAACACCGCCGACCCCTATATTATATTTATTAACCCCTAATCTGCCCCCCCCCCAAGTCACCGACACCTACCTACACTTATTAACCCCTAATCTGCCGACCGGACCTCGCCGCTACTCTAATAAATGTATTAACCTCTAAAGCTAAGTCTAACCCTAACACCCCCCTAACTTAAATGTAATTTAAATCTAACGAAATAAATTATTTCTTATTAAATAAATTAATCCTATTTAAAGATAAATACTTACCTGTAAAATAACCCCTAATATAGCTACAATATAATGAATAATTATATTGCAGCTATTTTAGGATTTATATTTATTTTACAGGCAACTTTGTATTTATTTTAAATAGGTACAATAGCTATTAAATAGTTATTTACTATTTAATAGCTACCTAGTTAAAATAATTACAAAATTACCTTTAAAATAAATCCTAACCTAAGTTACAATTAAACCTAACACTACACTATCAATAAATTAATTAACTAAACTAACAACTAACTACAATTACCTACAATTAAATCAACTAAACTGAATTACAAAAACAAACAAACACTAAATTACAAAAAATAAAAAAAATTACAAGAATTTTAAACTAATTACACCTACTCTAAGCCCCCTAAAAAAATAACAAAGCCCCCCAAAATAAAAAAATGCCCTACCCTATTCTAAAATAAAAAGTTAACAGCTCTATTACCTTACCAGCCCTTAAAAGGGCTTTTTGCGGGGCATGCCCCAAAGAAATCAGCTCTTTTGCCTGTAAAAAAAAACATACAATACCCCCCCCAACATTACAACCCACCACCCACATACCCCTAATCTAACCCACCCAAACCCCCCTTAAAAAGCCTAACACTAAGCCCCTGAAGATCTCCCTACCTTGTATTCACCCAGCCGGGTATCACCGATCCGTCCAGAAGAGGGTCCAAAGTCTTCATCCTATCCTGCAAGAAGATGTCCTCCAGAGGGTCCAAAGTCTTCATCCTATCCGGCAAGAAGATGTCCTCCAGAGGGTCCAAAGTCTTCATCCAGGCGGCATCTTCTATCTTCTTCCATCCAGAGCGGAGTGGGTCCATCTTGAAGCAGCCGGCGCGGATCCATCCTCTTCTAATGACGTCCCAAGTCCGAATGAAGGTTCCCTTAAATGACGTCATCCAAGATGGCGTCCCTCGAATTCCAATTGGCTGATAGGATTCTATCAGCCAATCGGAATTAAGGTAGGAAAAATCTGATTGGCTGATTGAATCAGCCAATCAGATTCAAGTTCAATCGGATTGGCTGATCCAATCAGCCAATCAGATTGAGCTCGCATTCTATTGGCTGCTCCGATCATAATAATTATTCGTTATATTGTAGCTATATTAAGGTTTATTTTACAGGTAAGTATTTAGCTTTAAATAGGATTAATTTATTTAATAAGAAAAAAATGATTTCGTTAGATTTAAATTATATTTAACTTAGGGGGGTGTTAGGGTTAGGGTTAGACTTAGCTTTAGGGGTTAATACATTTATTAGAGTAGCGGCGAGGTCCGGTCGGCAGATTAGGGGTTAATAAGTGTAGGTAAAGTAGCAGCGACGTTGGGGGGGGCAGATTAGGGGTTAATAAATATAATATAGGTGTCGGCGATGTTAGGAGCAGCAGATTAGGGGTACATAGGGATAATGTATGTGGCGGCGGTGTGCGGTCGGCAGATTAGGGGTTAAAAAATTTATTAGAGTGGCGGCGATGTGGGGGGACCTCGGTTTAGGGGTACATAGGTAGTTTATGGGTGTTAGTGTACTTTAGAGCACAGTAGTTAAGAGCTTTATAAACCGGCATTAGCCCATAAAGCTCTTAACTCCTGACTTTTTTCTGCGGCTGGAGTTTTGTCGTTAGAGTTCTAACGCTCACTTCAGCCAAGACTCTAAATACCAGCGTTAGGAAGATCCCATTGAAAAGATAGGATACGCAATTGGAGTAAGGGGATCTGCGGTATTGAAAAGTCACGGCTGGAAAGTAAGCGTTAGATCCTTTCCTGACTGACTCTAAATACCAGCGGGCAGCCAAAACCAGCGTTAGGACCCCTTAACGCTGGTTTTGACGGCTAACGCAGAACTCTAAATCTAGGCGCTTGTGTTTATTTTTTTGTGTAACTTAGTGTTTGTTATTTTTTGTAACTTTGTAATTTTTTAGTGTAGATTTAAATTATTTGAGTAGGGTTAGGTGTTTAAATATATAATATAGTTAATTTAATTTGTAATTTTAGTATAATAGTTAGGGTAGATTAAATTAATTAGTTTAATATAGTTTAATGTCATTTTAGTCTAATAGGGTAGATTAATTATTAGTTTAATATAGTTTAATTTGAATCTAAAGGTAAGTTTAAATTTATTATAAGATAGGGATGAGTTAATAATTAATATAAAGTTAGCGGGTTGGTAGGTTTAGGGGTTAAAAGTTTAATTTAGTTTATGGCGATGTGGGGGGCTTGCGGTTTAGGGGTTAATAGGTTAAGTAAGTAAGGTTAAGTAAGTGGTAGTGATGTGGGAGGCCAGGGGTTTAGGGGTTAATAAATTTAGCTGCGGAGGGGTCCGGGAGCGGCGGAATAGAGGTTAATAACTTTATGTAGGTGGCGGCGGTGTCGGGGCGGCAGAATAGGGGTTAATAACTATAATGTAGGTGGTGGCGATGTCGGGGCGGCAGATTAGGGGTTAATAAGTATAATGTAGGTGGCGGCAGTGTAGGGGCGGCAGATTAGGGGTGTTTAGACTCGGGGCTTATGTTAAGGTGTTAGGTGTAAACATAACTTTTATTCTCCCATAGGAATCAATGTGATATCGGCCAGCAGCGAACATAAGCTTTCACTGCTTTCAGACTCCCATTGATTCCTATGGCATGGAGGCGGCGGATTGAAAACCAGGTACACTGGGCCGTATTAGTGGTGAGCGTACATGGTAGATTTTTGTTAACTTGCAAAAGTAGTCAGATAGTGCCGAATTTGCATTCGGAACATCTGTAGTGACGTAAGCATCGATCTCTGTCGGACTGAGACCGGTGGATCATATGTTACGTCACTAAATTCTACTTTTGCCGGTCTGTAGGCTTTGATAAATAAGGCGAATCAAGCTGTCCACAATTACGCTGCGGAATTCCAGCATATTTGTGGTTGACGCCTTGATAAATAGGCCCCTTAGAGTTTTAAAAGTTATAATGTAGCGCTGCGGAATCTGTTGGCGCTCTACAAATAACCGATAATAATAATAATAATAATAATAATAATAATGTATATTAATATAACAGTGTAGGTTTTGCAAAGCTGGGGAATGAATAGTAAAGGTGTTATCTATCTTTATAAACAATACAAATTGTCCATTTAAAGCAAAATACTTGTCCCTGTCTCTTTAATAAAACCTAGATTATTCTGTCACGAAGTTAGCATAATCAGAATTCTACCCAAGCGCCCTCTTTACAGTATTAAGGGCAGAATTTCATTGGCAAGTACCAAGGACGCCTTCTCTCATGTGCTCCTGTTTGTGAAAATGCCAGTGGGCATCTAATGATACTATACCAAAGGGCAAAGTCATTACACAAAATAACTCATAGTCACGTCTGCCCATAGATTTGGAGTTGAAACAACCTTTAAAATATTGTATTTAATTATTGTTTAAGAGAACTGCATTTGATAATAACTGTGTGTAATACATTCACTGGGCATATTTCCCCATCCTATGGAATGTGTTGCACATGATTGACAAATCTATTCTTTTATTTACTATGTAAATGAAGAGAAATGGCTGCAGGCCAGACACGATCATTGGGCAACTGTACTCGCAGTAACTTGTTTCAAAACAAATAAATCTGTGTAGCTTGTTCTCTCTCATGTGATGCCAGAAAGCAACGCCAGTAAACTGGGACTGACACTTCCTCAGCAAGGGTAAATCTCCAGCAGAAAATAACAATAATGTAAATCAGATCAAAAGGTGCCAACTGTCCCCCCCCCCCCTCAACAAGAATAGAAAAAGCAGATTCCTTGCCAATTTACACACATACAAACACACATAAACACACACATACACATGTGCCCACACAACATGCACACATAAACACACATACACATGTGCCTACACATACATGCACACATAAACACACATACACATGTGCCCACACATACATACACACATAAACACACACATACACATGTGCCTACACATACATACACATAAACACACACATACACATGTGCCCACACATACATACACATAAACACACACATACACATGTGCCTACACAACATGCACACATAAACACACACATACACATGTGCCTACACAACATGCACACATAAACACACACATACACATGTGCCTACACAGCATACACACATAAACGCACACATACACATGTGCCCACACAACATACACACATAAACACACACATACACATGTGCCTACACAGCATACACACATAAACGCACACATACACATGTGCCCACACAACATACACACATAAACACACACATACACATGTGCCTACACATACACATAAACATACACATACACATGTGCCTACACAACATGCACACATAAACACACACATACACATGTGCCTACACAGCATACACACATAAACGCACACATACACATGTGCCCACACAACATACACACATAAACACACACATACACATGTGCCTACACAGCATACACACATAAACGCACACATACACATGTGCCTACACATACATACACACATAAACACACACATACACATGTGCCTACACATACATACACACATAAACACACACATACACATGTGCCCACACAACATGCACACATAAACACACACACACATGTGCCTACACATACATACACATAAACACACACATACACATGTGCCCACACAACATGCACACATAAACACACACATACACATGTGCCCACACATACATACACACATAAACACACACATACACATGTGCCCACACAACATGCACACATAAACACACACATACACATGTGCCTACACATACATACACACATAAACACACACATACACATGTGCCCACACAACATGCACACATAAACACACACATACACATGTGCCTACACAACATGCACACATAAACACACACATGTGCCTACACAACATACACACATAAACACACACATACACATGTGCCCACACAACATACACACATAAACACACACATACATATGTGCCCACACAACATGCACACATAAACACACACATACACATGTGCCTACACAACATGCACACATAAACACACACATACACATGTGCCTACACAACATGCACACATAAACACACACATACACATGTGCCTACACATACACATACACATAAACACACACATACACATGTGCCTACACAACATGCACACATAAACACACACATACACATGTGCCCACACAACATACACACATAAACACACACATACATATGTGCCCACACAACATGCACACATAAACACACACACATACACATGTGCCTACACATACATGCACACATAAACACACATATACACATGTGCCTACACATACATACACACATAAACACACACATACACATGTGCCTACACAACATGCACACATAAACACACACATACACATGTGCCTACACAACATGCACACATAAACACACACATACACATGTGCCTACACAACATGCACACATAAACACACACATACACATGTGCCTACACATACATACACACATAAACACACACATACACATGTGCCTACACATACAAACACACATAAACACACACATACACATGTGCCTACACATACAAACACACATAAACACACACATACACATGTGCCTACACATACATGCACACATAAACACACACATACACATGTGCCTACACATACATACACACATAAACACACACATACACATGTGCCTACACAACATGCACACATAAACACACACATACACATGTGCCTACACAACATGCACACATAAACACACACATACACATGTGCCTACACAACATGCACACATAAACACACACATACACATGTGCCTACACATACATACACACATAAACACACACATACACATGTGCCTACACATACAAACACACATAAACACACACATACACATGTGCCTACACATACAAACACACATAAACACACACATACACATGTGCCTACACATACATACACACATAAACACACACATACACTAAGGGATTAAATGCCCTACATCTCCTGAGTGTCTGCTTATAACTTAACTTAACTTAACACTTAATATAACTTAATAACTAATAAATAACAACACAACACAGTTCTGTGGGTGAAAGACCCGTGGGTCGCATTTATTGGTACCAGCCGTGGAACTGGCAGGTAACTTATCCACGGGTGGCGGCAATCGGGGCCTACATCTAACTATGAATAACCCCTTCTAGAAAATGGCCAAGGGACACCGCTGCAGACCACAAGGCGGAGATACTCACGCAGCTTTCATAATTAGGGGTTTTTTCGGCCCAACAATAATCAGCCCGAGCACGCCCAAGCATACCAAGCCTGTGACGTCACCCTGACCGCAATGGCCATTACTCAAACCTCCTTCCAGTCTGCAGCCGTGATCCTGACCACCCGCCAGAGTAGGGTGCAAGCATTATTAACTCCAAACCTGTAGGTCCAGCCTTGACTTGACGAACAGCATGTCAATAACTGGGGAGTTCAAAATTACCGTCCTTGGTCTTAGGGAAGTAGTTTGAGTAACCCTCTTCCGGCCTCAGACACCTAGTCTCGAATAGAGACCTAATGACAAACCGATTGCCGCCTTTTATTTCTTTAACTGAATCAATAGAGCATTACCAGTGCCAATCAGTAATGCCTATCATCGAATTAATAATGCATTACAAGTGCCAATCCGTAATGCATAACGAATCCATCCAGGTGGATGACAAAACAAAACAACAGTGCATAACAAATTCAACAACAGTGAATAACAGGGCTGGGAGGGTGGGGAAAGATCTTCTGGGAGTCCACAGGAACAAAGAGGAAGTAGAATCCCTGTACATCCTTCTTATAAGGTTAGTAAACCCCTCCCAACACAATGCAACATTGTAACTAACACACACACACAGCAGCACTCACTCCTCCAGGCCTTAACCCTTAGCTACGCTCCGGGCTATTTGCCCTGCACTTTCTTAAGGGATTAAATGCCCTACATCTCCTGAGTGTCTGCTTATAACTTAACTTAACTTAACTTAACCTTAACACTTAATATAACTTAATAACTAATAAATAACAACACAACACAGTTCTGTGGGTGAAAGACCCGTGGGTCGCATTTATTGGTACCAGCCGTGGATCTGGCAGGTAACTTATCCACGGGTGGCGGCAATCGGGGCCTACATCTAACTATGAATAACCCCTTCTAGAAAATGGCCAAGGGACACCGCTGCAGACCACAAGGCGGAGATACTCACGCAGCTTTCATAATTAGGGTTTTTTTCGGCCCAACAATAATCAGCCCGAGCACGCCCAAGCATACCAAGCCTGTGACGTCACCCTGACCGCAATGGCCATTACTCAAACCTCCTTCCAGTCTGCAGCCGTGATCCTGATCACCCGCCACAAGAGACTGACCTGCATATACAATGGTCCTGACTCTTGCCGCCACCCTATACTCTTAGGAGTAACTCCTGCCTGATGTTCTGCAAGAACAAATCTACTCCTGCCGGTTCTAAATGAACACCATCCTGCCTATACAAACCCTTATGGGCTGCCGAGATGTTCCCGTGCTCTACCACAAAACCCTCGAGTTCAACTACCTGCTTCCTCAGGTCCCTATTGATCTTTTTCCTGACCTGGAAAGCTGCCTTATGACACACCATGTGCCTCCATCTTAATCTAGGGATCACATTCGACCACCCGATTTTCACACCTGGAAACCAGAGTTTGAACTGCCTCAGGTCTGACTGCATTGCCCGGATTAGATCCAATGTGGGAATGGCCCCCACATCATTGCCGCCAGCATGAATTATCAGAATGTGAGGTTTCTCCCACCTTTTCGCTGCGGTCTGGAGCAATGCAGGCAGATCTGACCAAACCAAGCCTCTGCGCCCTAGCCAACGTAACACAGCCCTGGACGAATGAAATCCTAGCTGCTGTCCTCCTGGCATGGCTGCAGCTCTAATTGCGGCCCAGTGCACGTATGAATGGCCGACGATCCACACCCGTACAGGACCTGGACGTATTTCTGAAAACAAAGAAAACAAGAGTTAGCCCGCTTGCAGTAGACCAGATCCACACAACCTTGGCCCATAACCTTTTGGTATCACCCCCGCAAGCCCCCCAACTCTTGCATGCATGACCTTTGATCCCCGGTCTCAAACATACAGCGGCCTAACGTAAGACTTATACCGCTGCGACCTCCACCGCCCCAATGAGCGGATCCGATCCGAGGACCAACCCAGCTCTGCTGCTGTCGGCGCTGCCCCCACCCTAAAGGAGTGTGGGGCGATCCGAGACCCGTCTAGACCAGCCTTTTCCGCTGCCCTAACCAAGACCTTTCCAAACTGGTATCTGGTCAGCGGGTCTCCATTAGCATGTATCAAAAGCCTGGAGGAGCCTCCTGGCCGTACCTCCAGGTAAGATGACACTAGCCGCACGGGGCAACAGGCAACACCCTGCTGTCCCGGCAGGGAAAGCCAAGCTCCCCGGCCCTCCTGGTCTGTTTTGGACCTGGGAATGAACAATAGCACGGAGCCATCCACCAGCCGAACGTGGCTGTGCATGACCCCCCCTGTGGCTGCCGTCCTGGCTCGCGGCACCAACTCACCCACCCTTAATGCGCCATGAAACGCCAAGCCAAAGGCCGCCCCGAAGAGGCGAGCCTCGAAAGGTGAGGAACATACTTCTGGTAGCACGTCCAGTAATTTTACCAGCCGTTCTGCCGTAATGGGCTCCCTTGTGTCCCGTCGTGGAACTTCCAGACGGCCCCAGCCCCTCAACAGCTGTTTAACGAGAAAGGATCGCGACTCGTCTTTAAAGGCGTATAGCCTGCAGAAAAACGCCACAGCCGATAGCCTTGCTACCACCGCCCCCTTCGTTGCTCGCTTACCTCTCAGCTCCGCCAGCCAGCGCAACAGAAACCCTTGTTCACCCTCACAGGAGGGGAACTCACGAAGGTCGCAAAAACCTACCCATTCACTCCAGTACCTTACGTATGCCGACCATGTGCTGGGTGCCAACGAAGCCCGCAACAACGGGATCAGTTGCTGTAGTCCCTCGCCATCTGCCACAAAAAGAGAGGGCAAGAAAGACCATTAGGAGCCGCGGAAGGCGCCGCAGCCCTAAATGCCCCCCACTGGAAGCGCGACAGTGCATCTGCAACTATATTCTGCACCCCTGGCACATGCCGGGCCTTAAAATCAATGTTCAGTTGCAAACATCTCAACACCAGGTGTCGCAAATAATGCACGACCACAGGCGATGAAGCGGAAAGCCTGTTAACCGCAAACACCACGCTGAGATTATCCGTCCAGAAAATCACAGCCCTGTTACTAAACAGGTGACCCCACAATTCCACCGCAACCAGTATAGGAAACAATTCCAGAAAGCAAAGATTGCGTGTAAGCCCTCTGTTCGCCCACTCGGTCGGCCAGGGCTCCGCACTCCAAGCCCCTTCAAAATAAGCCCCATACCCGGATGCTCCTGCAGCGTCCGTGAACAGATGTATCGCTTGGTTAGATATCGGATCCCCCCGCCACATGCAGACGCCGTTAAAGTCCTGGAGAAACCTCTCCCAGACCTGCAAATCCGCCACGAGGTCCCTCGTGAGGCGAATGCGCGATGCCGGAGCCCTACCTCCGCCCAAACACCGCTCTAGCCGCTTGCTAAACACCTTCCCCCACGGGATCTGTTAGGGGTAATATGAACCTGATGGCAGCCATCTTGTTCTTCGCAGCCATCTTGTTCCTCGCAGCCATTTTGTAATGAATAGACTTTATTATACTGGGGTATTATGCAGTGAGAATTATATGCATGTTATGAGTTTCTTTAGCTATTCGGCCTTGCCAATGTACCCTGGCCTAATGCCTAGAAGTAAGATAGAATAAGATAATGTAAGCAAGAGGCTTCAGACACTCGGTTGTCTCTGCAGATGGTAGTTTGTTATGACTCTGTAAATATTGTTATGAGAAACTCATGTTCCAGTTTTTCCTTGTAAATTGCTCTGTATAACTGTGTAAGATGACGCGGTCCTAACGTGTCATCCCCTTAACCCTGTATGTCACTATAAGAAAGGCTTGCACTGTGCAATAAACAGAATTGGCTTTCGATCATAATGCTGCGTGGTCTGAGTCATTCTAAGGGGCCCTTATCAGGTAATCTACATATGCCTCAGGTGGTACACTAGGCCCCAGGCTTTGGCCTGCACTGACACTTACCCCCTGAAGGGGACACCTAACAGTTTTGGCGTCAGGACAGTGGGATTCGCAGGGAGTAACTATGAGTGCTTTTACCATGCTTTCTTTCTGTGAATTTGAACCTAAATTTAGTCTGGTAATAGGTGTTGATGATAATGATATAAGGTTAAAGGGGTTCCTGTGGTTGAAGCACAGGTTTGCGGAGGTTAAAGTCCTGCCGGCAGTTGTGATACCCCTCCAGACAGGTAATCAGTCCTGTGCTGGGACACGACAGGTATTGTGAGTCCTGTCGGTGATAAGCGCGCAAGAAATATATGAATGCCAGTTGACGGGAGGATTTTTTTAAGATAAAACTCCCCCGGGCGAACTTGGCAGTGAAGTGAGTAAGTCTCACGTGTGTTGAAGTTT